>NC_074681.1:42313750-42620955 GCF_029448725.1 Salvelinus fontinalis
AGGCTTAACGAGTCACACCAGGACATCAAATTCAGATCTCTCCGGATGTGACCCATTCTCGGAGCACATTCTCTTGCAAAATGTAAACTGGATCTTTGTGGGCTTTAAGGAGAAAACGGATGAGCAGACACAGTAGAACACAGACACTGTAGAACACAGACACTGTAGAACGCAGACACTGTAGGTTGCACAGACACTGTAGAACGCAGACACTGTAGGTTGCACAGACACTGTAGAACGCAGACACTGTAGAACGCAGACACTGTAGAACGCAGACACTGTAGAACGCAGACACTGTAGGTTGCACAGACACTGTAGAACACAGACACTGTAGGTTGCACGTGCTGCGGGGAGGCATTTTCCAAGCGGTTAGCTTTCGACAGCGCATCAAAAATGAGACCGGTCACTTTGCACGCACCCTTCCAACCTCCTCAAGCCTGAATGAGTTAGTAGAGTCGGGTTTGTGTTGCTGTGAAATCCACAGGAGGTTGGTGACACCTTAGTTGGGGAGGACGTGCTCGTCTTAACGACTGGAGCGGAATAGGTTGAACGGTACCAAATATATCAAACACATGGTTTCCGTTTCGGACATTATTAGGAGTCGTTCACCCCTCAGCAGCCTCCTGTGGTGAAACCACAAGCGGGGGGGGGGGGATCTAATACTGCAACATGTCCATGAGGGGAGGAAAAAGTATGATGATAAGAAAGCCTGCACGCACATCCGCCATCCAATAATAGTGGGACAAATTGTCCGACTGGGCCTACGTAAACCCCATTCACGACCATCAGGAGCAGTGAGATTGAATGGCCAAGCAGAGCCTCACTCACCGGCAGCCAATGTTCATCCGCGTTGCTACACTCAACCTCATGTACACTCACTGCACTCTGGCTTGTAAAGGGCTCATTCAATCCCACTGCAGCGGACGGTCATTTGTTTACGGAGTGTGGGCCAAATTGTGTTGTTGTTAGGTAAAGTCAGACAGGAATGCTGTACAGTGCTGTCAGACTTAAACCACTCAGTGCGTATTGTAGTGTTTCTCAGAGTGTTTCTCAGGTCTTGTGTGTTTGTGTAGTTGCGTGTTGGGTAGTATTTTTTCATAGTTGTGTACTAAGCCCATGTTGCCTTAGCTACGTTGAATTACAGGCTATAGCTAGGTAGTTTGCTTAGCTAGCCGTGCCATTCCATACTTACCATCACAACTGTCCGGATTGGCCCTGCAGCCCCTACAGACCAAGGTGGGGCTGTGGTCCACTGTCTCAGAGGAAATGCTCAACTTGGTAGCCGGGTCCCTCCTGGGTTTGGGTGGGGGCTGCTTGCGGGACGTGGGGCTGCCCACTTCCTCCTCCCCACCGCCATTACTGCCCCCACCCACCGAGTGTAGGGACTGGGAGCGCACAGCGAAGCCCGGCCCGCAAGCAAGATAGGGGGGCACGGGCATGCGCTCCGGGGGGGGTGGCATTGTCATGGAGCCCATGCGCAGGAGCTTCCCCTCAGTCACCACCTCTTCGCCCGTCCTGAGGGAGAGAGAGAGAGAGAGAGAGAGAGAGAGAGAGGTTTATGTTATGATACATGACGACTGATCTGGAATCTGATAGTATAGGTGTTCGTGTCATAACGCACAACGGTACGTAGAAATATCTTCCCATTCGACATAGAAACAATTTATTATGGATGGAAAAACAAGCAAATGAAACCACACTGAGCACTATAAAGACGAAATGTATTGCTTTCAAATCCAAAATGATTGATCCAGAAATGATAAACAATAAATCGATCAATCTTTCATTCAAACAGTTGTAGTAAGTTACTGTGACAAAGATGAATCTATAAAGATAATTAGAAAACTGAAAACATCCCCGATACATCAGTCCTTCCCTCACCTCTGGAGGTCTGCCCTTTCACAAGAACTAGAACCACAAATAGCACACAGAGGTCTACTTCGATGTTTGTTTGTGCACGTGTGTGTGTTTCCGCTTGCCCTACTCTCTGTGTGAGTGCTCAAATGATGCGAGCGTCAACAATGAGAGCCACATTAGTGCCACTCAGCCGAGAGAATCTCTCTGTGGGTAGCCATTGATTTGTGTTTAACCCTGGGCATGGTTAGCTCGGCGCTCCCAGCCGCAGAGACACAATGACACAATGGAAGTCTCCCCACTCCAGCCACCATCGATCCCTCTTTAAAAACATGGATGATTAGCCTGAATGGAGTGGTTCATGTGGCAGGATGGGGCTTTAACAGTCACAGGACTGTAGAGTTGATTTCTGACTCTCTTACTGCCAGATGGTGGGGACTTTAGCTTCATTTCTAGTACTATTTCTATTTATTTAGAAGGTCACCAGCAAACAGAATATATCACGGCGAAAGTTTAAATAAAGTTTGGAGATGATGAGGCGGACAAAAATAGGAAGTAGTCTAGTTATGGCCTCTGAATATTGGTTTTGGTCTTAATTATTATAGCCCTATATCATCAGATATTGTCAGATACGAAAATGTGTTGATTGTGGTACAGTATATGGTCAACACCTTGAATTCATTTTTTAAAAATCAGAGTAAATACCTGTAAGTCAATTGAACACAACAAAAACAAATAGCCTAACAATTATTCTCTCTCCAACCACAAAACTAGAGAACTTTTTTTGCACATGCACACACCCACTCACACGGTGGCCATTCAAACTGCTGTGCATCCTCCGCTGTGTTAAATACGTACCTCCCTACTCATGCATCTTTCTCTGTTGGTGCTCAACTACAACTCAAACACCTCGTTGCACCGATGCAGAGTTTTCACAATGTCCGTGGATGAGAGTTGAACCGCATGTAATGCAACCCTGGTGGAGACAGTACTCCAGTTGCAGAGTGCCTCTTTGAAAAAGTTCGAAAATTGTAATGATCAACTTTCCAAATTGTTTTGGACAATATAGAATGAATGTCCCATCAAGACCAATTGGACAGAAACAGTGATGTTGATATATTAGTATTTTAAACCGTTTTTTGTCCAGTTATTGTCATTGAGGGGAATCGATCATCTGCACTGAATCAGTTAGTTATAGGAAAACCAACCTAAAACCTTTTCTGTTTTTGGTATCTTTTAGTGGTTTAGCCCACATAGTGGAAATTAAGTCCAATAGTTTATCCATACATTAAGTCAATGCGTCAGTCAAAATACAAAGTTGGAAGATTATTGTGACATTAAGTGGCATTGTGTGCATACAAATGCTTGAATACATGCATGGGCGGGGGTGGGTGGATGTTTGCGCTTTATGTGTGTGTGACTTTGCTGACTCCCACTGACTCCAAGCCAGCTGCTGAGCAGCAGGAGCTTGCAGGGCTGGGTTCATTGGTCAGGGGCTTAACTTTGCCTAGCAACAGGGTACCCACGGAAACCAGACACAAAGCCTGCTGCTGTCCAGCTCCGCACAACAAACGAACACATGAGAGACTACAACTCCCACGTCCTAAACTTCCATCTGTAGTTATTAAAGGAAAAATCCACCCAAAACCATTCATTCCTAAAATTCACAGTGTTAAATAACACTAATATTGTGAGAAAAATATTTTTTTATTAACAAATGTTTAATTTTATTGAAATACTAAGATTGTATGCAACATCTGAAAATCGTTGTGGAAAACTGTTTCAGATCTAGTCGACTACAACACGCGCAATGCTCTCTCAATGGGCTGGCAGGCTAGCAAGCTAGGTAGCTAGCTAGCAAATGTAGCTACACACAACAATACCAAAGTCAATATCAGCTTGTGAAGTAGCTAGTTAGCTGTAAAATCGCCTAAACAAACAGCACTATAAATGTAGGAGTCTACAATCTCACCATGTTCAATCTACAGATCGGTGTGCCTCGCAGAGTCTGACATTTGCAATGGCCTTGCAATGGCACCATGCAATGCACCCTGGACTGAAGAGGCAGACAAATAGGAGACATGTGGAGGACCCATTGTTAAATTACACATTTCTCAAGGTAGGAATTTTGGAAAAATATTAGAAATGGCTCCTGCGTTATGACATCAGCCAGTATTGAAATCTGACATGTATGACAGACGTTTTAGTAATCTAAAAGTCGTATTCCTTATTAACTTCCAGTCTAGTGAGAGCAGCTTTATCGCAATGCTATGTCATTGCGAATTTCTGCATGCTTGAACGGCAATAGCTCAGATACACACGAAGACATGAAATGACCCCAGGAATCGATAGAACATCGCTCAGAGATGTAGCATTCAAAATGGGGGACTCTTTCCTTGAACCTGTAGACCTCCCTTGTGTACAGCTATATGAGACCTACCCTCCTCCTCCAACTATCAGACCTATCACACACCACCTGAGGGTTCCAGGACCTCAGGTTATGAATCATTGCGGTGGACCGTGCCAGTCACGCTCATGATGGAGGTAGCATTGAGCCGGCATTTTCAAGACCAGGGAGGGAAAAAAATCACACAGCTCTCAGTGTGTATTCCTGGTCATGCCTTGTGCCCAGAGGAGCTTGGCACCAGCTGATGTTACGTAGCCTAGAAGACAGTGCCTGTTTCAAACACTCTCTTTAGTACTTCCCTATTCTTTTTTGACCATAAACACACTAACCATGGTATCTGAATGGCAGGAGTTATTTTTTTCCCCCATGTACACTGTTAAAAATAAAGGTTCAAGTTGAAACCAAATAAGGTTCTTCAGGGCGATGCCATAAGGCAGGGCTGCCCAACCCTCTTCCTGGAGATCTACTGTCCTGTAGGTTTTCAGTCCAACCCTCATTTAGCATATCTGATTCAGCTAGTTAAGGTCTTGTTGAGCAGCTAATTAGTAGAATCAGGTGTGTTCAATTAGGGTTGGACTGAAAACCCACAGGACGGTAGATCTTCTGGAAGAGGGTTGGGCAGCCCTGCCAAAAGGGAACCATTTTAGGCTCTCTGAAGAACCTTAAATGGGATGGTCCTTTGAAGAACCACACACACTTAACACCTTATTGTTGAGATGAATTTGCATATTTCTCATGGTGCCTTTCAAGTACATTTTTGAGTTACCAGTACCACCAATGACTGTGTTTGCTAGTGACAGAGACATGGTTGTTGCGTTCATACATTTTCAGTCCTGTGGCCTTCACCATGTGAAATCCTAAGTGAATGTGTTATCATTAAACATTTATTTTTTAACACAGCATAATTCATAAGGCTTATTTTGAGACCCTAGTTTTACCCTAATACAGTGGCCTGAAACTCATGGTTTACAGGCCACATCAGGCCTGAAAGTCACATTACGCTGTCTTGCAAAGTGATGTGTAATTCCTATTGGAATCCAGGAAGAGCGGGGACAGCCAGAATTTGCTTTTAGAACGACTGCCATGGTTAGGAAGACTAAGATATGAGATGATATAAAGTGGAACAATCATTTCAGTAATGGGTGCAATAGCCTCAGTCCATAGTAACAGATTGAATTAGTTTACAAAAATGTATGTTATTTATATTTGAGTAGAATACGATTAATTAATCAATCGTGTACATGCAAAAACATAGATATTGAAACAAACAATTCTTAAAATACACCTGCAGTAGAGCATGCTGGGAAATATGATGACGATGGGCATGGTTTTGGTTCAACTTTGGTTATCGTCACCAACACTGGGGTTATTTTACACCACTGAGTGTTAATTTAACTCTTTACGGTGTTAATTTAACTCCTGAATCAACACAAAAAAATGTCACACAGAAAAATCAACACTAGTTAATACTGGCCAATTTGCTGTATGCTATGAAAGGTACACATCTGCAGGCTTCCATCTGTTTCAAGAACCTTTAAGAATTCAGAAGAACTGTAGATGTCCCATCAAGAACCCTCCACTTAACTCAAAGGTTCTTTCTCGGCCAAGAGTTCCCCAAGGAACCTTACCAGCTGAGGAAGAACCCTTTAAGAACCTTCATTGTTTTCAGTGTAGTAAATCAAGTAACGAGTTGTAGCTTTTGCTTTGAACTCATAAACGCTGCAGAAATTATTATAATAATGTCGTCACATTATCCTTTTTCATAACCATTTGTTACTTCATTAGAATTAGAAAAACGTTATCCACACAATGTGGAAATATGGCTTCACTATAACATGGTGGTACTTAATTCATATACTCTGCAGAAATGACAATAATAATGTCATCATAATCATACGTAATAATAATTAAGCTCTGCTCGCTCACACACAGGCGTCTGCAGGAAAGCACTCATGAACATAAACACATACAGAACTGTGTATGTACCAGGTGTGTAACTGGTGGAGTGTATGTGTGTGTTATTTATAGGATCTTTGCCTTGCCCAGTGATTGGCTGGAACTTAGACCACAGGTGGACATGGAACAGTTGGATGAAGGGTTGTCGTCGGGCAGTTCTGGCTCTGTGTCAGTAGGCTACTTGAGTCTATGTGACATTGAATGCACGATAAGACACCAATAAAATAACAGAACTAAGTTTGTGTGTGAGGTTTGCCGTGCATATCAATCTGTGTGTGTGTGTGTGTGTGTGTGTGTGTGTGTGCATGCATGCGCACGTGTGTGCGTGTGTGACAACACACACTGAGTGTTATGGACAGACTTTTTTTCCCTTACAATGAATCTCACACATAAACCCAATTATTTTGTTTGTTGGTGACATATTGCACATTCCAAGTCACATAGAGACACAAGTAGACATAGAACCAGAACTGCCCGACAACAACCCTGTGTGTGTATATCCCTGTGTGTGTGTGAATAACTATTCCTTCAGATACAATGGAAACACAAGTGAGATGGCATTGTAGGCAGGAAGACCCTCCTCACTCAAACCAACTTGGTGATCTGATTGGCCTGCGGCTGTTCCAGCTGTCACCAGGCAGAACACATCTCCTGCTAGCGAGCTCTCCACACTTAATCTCTTTCTAACAGGTTTCTTTTCTCTCCCCCTCCCTCTCCTCTGTCTCTCTCTCTCGCTCTCTCTCCCGTTCTCCCTCGTTCTCTCTCTCCCATTCTCTCTCGTATCTCTCTCTTTCTCCCCCTCTCGATCTCTCATTATTTTTGCTTCTCTCTCTCCCTCCATCAGTTACTGTAAAAATGGGTCGTCTCATTGACCTACTTATAGGCCTCGTCAAAAATCCAGCAATTTTTTTATACTCTTCCTCTAGCTACTGTGTATTAATATTTTACATTGACAACAGCTGAGAGACAGATAGAGAGATATCAGGACACTAGATAGCACTTTCCTCAAGGCAGCACCTCCCTTGGAATGGGTACAAAGTTAGGATGACTTCAGACTCGCTGTCGGCGTGCCAGGTAACTTTTGCTGCAATGTGTTTAAGTGAGAAGTTCTATGAGTTTCTTGTGCACTCCACAGAAGGTTTCGTCATACGACTGGAGGACCTAGGACTTTGTGCTTTAAAACACGCACTATTGGTTTCTCAAATAGAACTTGCTCATGAACGCTACTCATGTAAACGCCGTTGTGCATAGAAACATTGCAAGTGCAGAGAACATATACAGTTAATGAATGGAAAAAAGTTACACTGCTGGCACCTACTATAATATTAGGAGTCAACTGTAGTTGATGTCAGATTTACTATCAGAAGAAGACACTAAATGGCCAAAGCTGCACATATACTGCACATACTCGACACTCTCTACAACATGTGCAGAGCTTAACAGGTGAAAGCAATCAATGCCATACAAGGCTTAAATAGTGATGACTGTTCAGAATTGCAACACATTTCCTAGACCTAGAAAATGGTTGCAAACACTTGCAGAATGAGAATCTGTCGAGGAACTCTGCTACCACTGTTAACAAGTAGCATTGGAAAGCGCACACAACCCGACGCCTCTCTATCCACCTGCTGTCATCTTTTATGGGCGAACCGCCTACTTGTTCACACACAACCAAAGCACGCCGTCTCCACGTGCTGCCCACGTCGTGCAGCCACTTCCTATTCGCTCAGCTCCCGGACACCACGTGGTGCCGCTAACATAGCCCCAAGTAAGGACAACCAGTCTCCTCTGCCTCACTTTCACCTGGACAGAGGGTGAAAGAGGACGCAAACATTTGCAAGACACTACTGACTATTCCAATGCAAATTCCAATGCTTTGTAGGAGTGTTTGTAACCACTGTATCGGACGACTGAGATTACAAACTCTAGGTTAGTAAATAATATTATGTACAGTATATATGACTGGTTTTGAGTTTTGGCCCAATCTTGGCCCAAACTCTTCCATCATTAGCCAGCTAACAAATATAGCCTATAGTTCTGTTGATAGACCCTACGTTAAAAACAACCTTAAACCAATCACACACTTGTGCATTTATGTCCAATAGTGAACGTGGGCTCATCCATCAATTTTATGATCACAATCTCCCTAAATCTAGCCTGGTCCCAGATCTGTTTGTGCTCCTATGGTTGTTGTCATCTGTTTCTGCCGTCTTGCCAAGTCCTATTGTTGTTGCCATGCCAAACATTGACCATAAGGGTTGGCTGTACGGCACAAACAGATCTGAGACCAGGCTACCTTAAAACTACTCTCCATCAAGTGGAGCAGGCAGGGACGACCTCTAGCCAAGGACAAGTCCCAAATAAGTCAGTAAATGATAAATTAACTCTACTCCGTAGAGAGGCCCGCACCGACACACTGGCACCCCAAAGTATAGCAATATGCAATGGCTTAAGGGACACACACACACTGTGAGCTCTTAAAAGAAGGGACTGAGGCCATGTTACACACTCAAAACTCACACACACACACACACACACACACACACACACACACACACACACACACACACACACACACACACACACACACACACACACACACACACACACACACACACACACACACACACACACACACACACACACACACCGCATACAGTACACACATCCTTTCCTCTCTGTTGTGTATTGAAACTCAACAGTGTTGACCAACGCAGGACAAGCCATTGCTCCAAATCAGAATGGCACACCACAGCGCCGGGCGGAACTTTTACAATCCTAACATCGCTGAGCCTCTCACATTAAGCTCCCGTCTCCCCTGTTGTGTTTTTGTATCGCCGACGTAGTGGCGTGCACCGTGCACACTAAACGATGTGGCGCAGACGTGGGCCACACACTATAAGATTATTCCCTTTGTGGTGAGGACTCTCGATACCGCGCTGTCTCAGTAAAACAAGGAAGTGTTTAGATAGCTCGAACGAGCTGTGGCTCAAAGCAGCCTCATAACCGTTTTCAGTCTGACATTCACGCTTGCGATACAGCGTTGAAATATCTAGCCAATACATTTTGAATGTAATAACATTGTGTGGTTAAGAGCTCGTCAGAGTCATTTCCCCTGCTCGAGTGTACACATTCTGGGTGATGCGGAACAACGTCATCATCGCACTGGCTACTGCCGATCGCAGTTCTCAAGTCCTGCCGTTGCACGTCTCACACGACAAGAGCATTGCGGATTTCGTGCAGATAAATTCGAACATGTTTCCAAATATTGGGACGTCTGAGACTGCTCAAAGACGGGTCAAAGCCCTCAGATTGTGTCTCTGACTCGTTCGCATTAAACGAGTGTCGGCGGCGGCCGCTCGCCCCGATTGGGCGACGACATGGGGATTTTGTCTCCGATCTCAAAAACTTCGGGGCCAAGATCACATTGTGTACACCCAGCTTAAGGAAATGGAATTCCGAAGGCCTTGAAAGATTGGACAAGGTGCCATAAGGGGTGGTTTGGGCCTGCTTCATTGTCTTGGAGGCTTGGGTTAGCTGTAACTGTAAGAGGTCCGTGGCATCGGCAGCACAGTGCAACAACTTAAGCCTGTGACTTTACAAGCATGTCATGTAGAAGTGAATCTATATATAACTGGACAAGCATGCGGTGTGTGTGTGTCCGTGTGTGTGTGTGTGTGTTTTGAGGTGTATTATAAAGATGCACGATGGTCTTTGATGCTTTGTTACATGTAATGTTAAGTCCTCACACTAGTATGGTGTGACATCTCACATCTATAGACAAGCATGACGTGCCTGTGCATGTGTATTATTTCTCAAAGGTCTGCGGCCCAGGTTTTG
This sequence comes from Salvelinus fontinalis, assembly GCF_029448725.1. Lineage (NCBI taxonomy): Eukaryota > Metazoa > Chordata > Actinopteri > Salmoniformes > Salmonidae > Salvelinus > Salvelinus fontinalis. Next base: position 42,323,808 of record NC_074681.1, read on the forward strand.
GAAGGAGTGTGCTGTAGGTGTACGAACACATTTTAAGCCTCCTACCTCTTTATGGCTTCCTCCTGTTTTCTCTTCTTGTCGTTTTTCTCCTGTAGGTAAATCCTGTTCCTCTCATTCCTGGCGTGATCCAGGTTCTGAGAGACCAGCCCGCTGTAGGCTCTTAGTCCGCTATCTTCAACATACTGGAGAAATCTCAGAGTTTCTTCCTCTTTGGAGCTCATCATTCTTCGCAAGCGATCCGGCAGCCTTCTACGAGAGGAACATAGCGTAGTGTTAATGACATATATGGCATAGTGGCTCAGTGACGTTTACGGTGGCTGGTGGCTGTGTATGGGCGGGGTTTTTTTGCTTATAAAGGGTTGTTAGTATTAGTGGTAACAGTTGCGTCATGGCTGCGACCACAAGTTTCATCATGTTCCCCCCCGGAGCATGGGAAACGTATAGTACAAACGCACAACTCTGAAGGGGCCCTACAATCTAGTCGCTCTGATAAATGGCTTCAATGGATCAAGAACTTACGGATGAAAGAAGGAAACCAAATGACACAAAACCGAATGACAGTAGCCTTAGGCTTAGGATGAAGCAACATACAGTACTGAGAAGTCCTTCAACGTCATGTGCTGTGCATACAGAATATCAGGCATTATGTTACTGGATGCATTCATGTGCATTGCTGTGGTTTGTGCTGGATTTACACGTAGAACTGCTGCGATTCCTGATCAAATAATCTGGCTTGTGCTTTTGCCTGCTTCTCCACCAGATTATTCTTTATAAGATTCCTCCACAAACAGTTGTGCGTCACAGGCGAGCTGCGTGAAGGAGGATGCTCCATTGAAAAAAAAGACTCTTCCCTGACGTCTGCTCGACTGTTATCCCTTTGCTTTCGCTCAAATGAGAAGAAGGGACGGTGAATACAGCACTGTTTGCAGCCACATCCAAACACACCATTGAGCATCTAATGATGTGGTGTGCGATTCAATGTGTGCGTAGATGCAGAGTGTACACTGTGCATAGATGCTGTTTGAGAGGGAATGTGTGTATACCGGTATGTGTGTGTGCAACAGCACAGTGCATCCCGCAGGAGTCTGTAGCAGAAGAGAAGACAACGCACACTTTTATGTAGGTCAATGTTTTCAGATAAGCCTAAGAGACTCATGCTGTTTACGTGTGAGCGGCACTGAGTGGACTGTGTGTGGAGTGGGGGGAGGGGACCTGGGGGACAGTGTGTGTGTGTTTGTGTGTGACCGTGTATGAGCACATATGCATGTGTCTGCGTGTGTGTGTGTGCGTGGGTGTGTGTGCGTGAGACTGTGTGTGTGTGTGTGTGTGTGTGTGTGTGTGTGTGTGTGTGTGTGTGTGTGTGTGTGTGTGTGTGTGTGTGTGTGTGTGTGTGTGTGTGTGTGTGTGTGTGTGTGTGTGTGAGACTGTCTGTCTGCCCATGTGTGCATGTGAGACTGTCTGTCTGCCCATGTGTGCATGTGAGACTGTCTGTCTGCCCATGTGTGCATGTGAGACTGTCTGTCTGCCCATGTGTGCATGTGAGACCGTGTGTGAGTCAGAGAGGTTGGAGAGCAGCCAAATGGATGGCATGGCTAACTTAGAAAGACCAGAAAATTGTCTGGCACGCTATACCTCTACTGTCTGTTCTGTCTGTCCATGAATAACCTCGACATTGGGGTTAGTGAGTTTAACTGCATGTGGGGCAGTTTGTTCCGGTTTGCTCCAGAGACTACTCATTTTTAAAGGGCCCAGTTTTGAATCAGTGTCACAGAGAGACGAGAGACAGACCTAATTTACAGTACTGTGTTTTAGCTCGTAGCTGGAGCGCTACAGTTGATGCTGCAGAATTGCATCTCATAGTTGAAGTTTATCATTGATGCACAGGCACAGAGTATGGATATGGATATGTAAAGTGGATGTGTTCAGTGCAGAGGTAAAATTCTGTCAGTGACAGGAGAGGGGGGGGGGGGGAGCTATGCAGGATTCAAACACTGCTGGAGCTGAATTAAGCCTGCCTCTGTAATCCCTGTAAGCCTGCAGCGCTGTGCAGCGCTGGAATCAGCTTGTTTATCACACTGTTTTTTAGTAAAACCTTGCAGCCCTGTTTCTCCTCCTATGGTCCTGCACAGTTCATCTCTTCCCTTTCTTTCACCTCTTTCTCTTATCTTTTCTCTCTTTTAGATCAGCTATATCTGTTGAAGAAGCTCTCTCTCCCGTGGGTGCAATTTTATCACTCAATCTTTTCTCTTAAAATGGAGTTTTGCCGCTCCGAACCTAACCCACATCCTCTCTTTCCCTCACTATACCTCACTTTGTCTTGCCCTCTCCATCCTCTCCTCTCCTTAGGTGACATTGACTGCAACAGTTGGTCATCCGAAATGGCCTTTTCTCAAAACGGGAACGAAAGTGGCACACTGCGTCCGTATCTAGGCAACGGTGGCACTGGGGGTATGGGGATATTCTCGAGCGGTGTCAAGATTGCACAGCCAGCTCAGTGAAAACCATCACTCATCATACAGAGGATCAGGTAACAAAGGTGAACCCTATGAAATCAATGGCACTGTTTGCTGACGACACAACAGTGGTAGACCTGATCACTGGCAACAATGAGACAGCCTATGGGGAGGAGGTCAGAGACCTAGCAGTGTGGTGCCAGGACAACAACCTCTCCCTCAATGTGAGCAAGACAAGGGAGCTGATCGTTGACTACAGGAAAAGGAGGGCCGAACTGACCCCCCATTAACATCGACAGGGCTGAAGTGGAGTGGGTCGAGAGTTTCAAGTTCCTTGGTGTCCACATCACTGATGAACTATCATGGTCCAAACACACCAAGGCAGTTGAGAAGAGGGCACGACAATGCCTTTTCCCCCTCAGGAAACTGAAAAGATTTGGCATGGGTCCCCAGATCCTCAAAAAGTTCTACAGTTGCACCATCAAGAGCATCCTGACCAGTTGCATCAGCGCCTGGTATGGCAACTGCTCGGCATCTCACCGTAAGGCGCGACAGAGGGTAGGGTGTACGGCCCAGTACATCACTGGGGCCAAGCTTTCTGACATCCAGGACCTATATACTAGGCGGTGTCAGAGGAAGGCCCAAAAAATGTTCAAAGACTCCAGTCACCCAAGTCATAGACTGTTCTCTCTGCTTACGCACGGCAAGCGGTACCGGAGCGTCAAGTTAGGACCAAAAGGCTCCCTAACAGCTTCTACCCCCAAGCCATAAGACTGCTGAACATTTAATCAATGGCCACCCAGACTATTTACATTGACCCCCTCTTGTTTTTACACTGCTGCTACTCGCTGTTTATTGTCTATTCATAGTCACTTTACAAATTACCTCGACTAACCTGTAAATAGCCTCGTTATTGTTATGTCATTTTCTTGTGTAAAATTGTATTACATTTCTTAACTTTTGTTTATTTAGTAAATATTTTCTTCACTCTATTTCTTGAACTGCATTGTTGGTTAAAGACTTGTAAGTAAGACCTTCACGGTAAGGTTTTCTGTTGTATTAGGCATAGGTGACAAATGCGATTTCATTGGATAGGTTAGGGGAAGGTGTGTGTGTGTGTGTGTGTGTGTGTGTGTGTGTGTGTGTGTGTGTGTGTGTGTGTGTGTGTGTGTGTGTGTGTGTGTGTGTGTGTGTGTGTGTGTGTGTGTGTGTGTGTGTGTGTGTGTGTGTGTGTGTGTGTGTGTGTTTGTGTGTGTGTGTGTGTGTGTGTGTTCTTGTGTGTGTGTGTGTGGTGATACTTACAGTGGAGCTGTGTCCCTGCTGACTTGAGGAGGGCCAATGCGGTGTTCTCCAGGTGAGTCCAGTGCGAGCCGCTGAACAACTCGGACAGATCCTGGAGCATCTGTGCAGAATTCCACTTAAATCCACAGGGAAGTCCAGTAGCCATTGTACGCTCCCGACAGTAAGGCTTGCTCAGAGGAGTCCTCCAGGGCCGGGGCAGTGGCCAGTGGATGCCCAGACCAGTGCTCCCTCCCCTGGGTAGCCGGAGAGACCCAAGCCCCCTGTCCAAACGATGCTAGACTCCAACCCAGGGGCCAGCTTCACACTCATCTGCACATGCTACAGAGCACGGGAGGAGGCAGCAGCACTGGACCAGACCCTACCAGCATCACACACACATCCTCACTGACAAACAGACAGACACAAACAAGCCTCGCACACACTCCTCTTGACTTGCAGCCACTTTCTGCAGAATGAATTCACACGCCGAAGTTGACTTGTTCTTCGTGGCTTTTTCTGTCCGATGAACTCTCGCTTTCCAGGTGTGTGTGTGTCACAGGTGCAGTTTGTGTCCGTAGTTGAAAAGAAGAGCGGTGTGTGTATGTGTGTGTCAGGGGGTGTTCAGTCGGAGCATCCCTCCACTGCCTCTCTCATCCACACAGAGCTCCTCTCTGCTAGCCTGAGCCACAGCAGATGAGTCCAGGCTTCAGAAGTGTGGATCACAACACAAAGAACACGCCTACTCTACCTTCCTCTCTCTCTCTCGCTCGCTCGCTCTCTCTCTCTCACTTTCTTTCTCTCGCTCTCCCTCTCTCTCTCTCTCATTGCCGTACTGCACTCACTGTGTGTCTGAATGTGTTTTTCTCTTTTCAGCACCACGGAGAGCTCTCTAATCAGCTGCCTGGCATTGTGGGTTGGAGTAGAGGGGGTTGGGGGTGGGAGGGGCATTGGTGCCTCCGCTGCTGCCAGGGTGTGTCCTCTTTAGACACAGCCCCCCCCTGCCCTGGCAACCACACTACCGCTCCCTCCCTCTACCCCCCCCCCCCCCCCCTCTCTCGTTCAGCTTGTAAACAAGCCTGGGATACACACAAAAACACAGCACACAATGAATACACTGACTTACATTCACATGTATGCATTCATACATCCATACCAAACAAACCAACAACTCTGTATGCACAAATGGAACAAAAACAACAAATGCACATAGAGAAAATGTCAGAAAGCACCCAAAAAACAAAACCCATCTGCAAAACACAACTTCACCCCCCCCCCATTAGTTAAAGCGCACTCTGCACAAACACGCAAAGAGGAAATCTATGTTAAGGCTACACATCCCTGGTGCGCAACTCAGACGAATGGACACACAAACAGGCACAGTTAGAGTTTGAGGTTGTGTTCTTGTGTGTTTGTTATGAGATGCTACTGCCGCTAGTGCTGTGTTTACAGATAGTCATACTGTAAACACAGACATCCAGACATTGCTTTCCATAAGGACATAGGGTAGTTGTTTGTGTGATGGGAGCGCTCGGGTACAAGGCGCGGAAGCAGCGGGCTTTTACGGCTGGATTAACACCGTATACACAAAAGGATTAGGGTAGCAGCGATCTGTTGTTTTCATCAACCCTACCCTCCGTTCCCCTCGCCCGCCCCCCCTCCCCCTCCCCTCACTTTCCCCCTCCCTCCATCCCCCCTCTGTCGGTCTCGCACTCGGCTGCAGAAACAAGGAGTCCTGCAGAGGGGGGGGGGGGGGGGGGGGGGGGGGGGGGGACTGTATCAGAGGCGACCACAAATTAGTTTACAGAAACAAATGGGAATTTAGGGTGTATTAACTGCTGTCCCTAATTCAATTAGGGACAGCAGAGAGCAGAGCAGATAGGGAGCCGCGGAGGCTCAGTTGTCTTGCAAAGGTTGGTCAAAATGTACGTCTCTCCACGCAAAGCTTAAACCATGTGGACGCACAACTTCTAGTGGTTGATCAATTGTATTGCAAGCTAATGTTGTTATTTTGGGGGACTTGGGGGTATTTGGTGGATGGGAATTATAATAAAAACATTCAAATGTAGGCCAAATAGATGCATTTGCCATTGGTAATGATATCGCAAAGCAGCATGTAGCCGAATAGGCCTATGTTTGTGTCACGTTCCTGACCTATTTATGTTAGTTTTGTGTGTTAGTTGGTCAGGACGTGAGGTTGGGTGGGCATTCTATGTTATCTGTTTCTATGTTGTTTTTGGTTTGCCTGGTATGGCTCTTGATTAGAGGCAGGTGGTTTGCGTTTGTCTCTAATTAAGAGTCATATTTAGGTAGGGCATTCTCACTTTTGTTTGTGGGTGATGTCTTCGTCGTTGTCGATGTGTTTCACTTACGGGACTGTTTGGCTGTTCGTGTGTTTCGATGTAACGTTCCTGTCCGTGAGTTTACGTTTGTTATGTGAGTTTATGTTCAGGTTCCGTTCTACGTCGTTTGTTATTTTGTAAGTTTTGAAAGTGTTTGTTTTCGTTGTCATCGGTGTTCGTTATAAAATAAAGATGGCATATTTCCCAGACTCCGCATTTTGGTCAGAAGATCCTTCTCTCCTCACCTCATCTGAGGATGAGGAAAGCGACAGCTATTACAGAACCACCCACCTATCCAGAGCCAAGCAGCGGGGTAAACGGAGTAAGGGACAGCGCAAGAAGGAGGAATGGACTTGGGACGATGTATTGGACGGTAAAGGTTGCTACACATGGGAGGAGATCCTGGCTGGAAGGGATCGCCTCCCATGGGAACAGGTGGAGGCACTGAGGAGAGCAGAGGCTACTGGAGTAAAGAACCGGAGTTATGAGGGGACGCGTCTTGCACGGAAGCCCGAAAAGCCCGTGAGTAATTCCCTAAAATTTCTTGGGGGGGGGCTAAGGGGTTGTGGGCCAAGGGCAGGTAGGAGACCTGCGCCCACTTCCCAGGCTAACCGTGGAGAGCGGGAGTACGGGCAGACACCGTGTTACGCAGTAGAGCGCACGGTGTCTCCTGTACGTGTGCATAGCCCAGTGCGGGTTATTCCACCTCCCCGCACTGGTAGGGCTAGATTGGGCATTGAGCCAGGTGTCATGAGGCCGGCTCAACGCGTCTGGTCTCCAGTGCGTCTCCTCGGGCCGGCATACATGGCACCTGCCTTACGCATGGTTTCCCCGGTTCGCCTGCATAGCCCAGTGCGGGCTATTCCACCTCGCCGCACTGGCAGGGCGACCGGGAGCATTCAACCAGGTAAGGTTGGGCAGGCTCAATGCTCAAGAGAGCCAGTACGCCTGCACGGTCCGGTATTTCCAGCGCCACCTCCCCGCCCCAGCCTAGTACCTACAGTGCCTACATTACGCACTAGGCTACCAGTGCATTTCCAGAGCCCTGTTCCTCCTCCACGCACTCTCCCTGTAGTGCGTGCATCTAGCCCGGTGCCTCCAGTTCCGGCCCCACGCACTAAGCTACCAGTGCGTCTCCAGAGCCCTGTACACACTATATATTCTCCCCCTACTAATCCTGATGTGCTTGTCCTCAGCCCGGCGTCACCAGTGCCGGTACCACGCATCAGGGGTAGAGTAGGCTTTGAGGATACAGTGTGCCCTGTCCCTGCTCCCCGCACTAGTAGGAAGGTGCTTATCATTAGCACGGTGCCTCCAGTTCCGGCACCACGCACCAGGTCTACAGTGCGCCATATCCGGCCAGAGCCATCCGTCTCACCAGCGCCATCTGAGCCATCCGTCTCCCCAGCGCCATCTGAGCCATCCGTCTCCCCAGCGCCATCTGAGCCATCCGTCTCCCCAGCGCCATCTGAGCCATCCGTCTCCCCAGCGCCATCTGAGCCATCCGTCTGCCAGGAGCCTGCAAAGCCGCCCGTCTGCCATGAGCCTGCAAAGCCGCCCGTCTGCCATGAGCCTACAGAGCCGTCAGCCAGACAGGAGCCGCTAGAGCCATCAGCCAGACAGGAGCCGCTAGAGCCGTCAGCCAGACAGGATCTGCCAGAGCCGCCAACCAGACAGGATCTGCCAGAGCAGCCAACCAGACAGGATCTGCCAGAGCCGCCAACCAGACAGGATCTGCCAGAGCCGCCAACCAGACAGGATCTGCCAGAGCCGCCAACCAGACAGGATCTGCCAGAGCCGCCAGCGAGCCATGAGCAGCCAGAGCCGTCAGAGAGCCATGAGCAGCCAGAGCCGTCAGAGAGCCATGAGCAGCCAGAGCCGTCAGAGCGCCATGAGCAGCCAGAGCCGTCAGAGCGCCATGAGCGTCGAGAGCCGTCAGAGCGCCATGAGCGTCGTGAGCCGTCAGCCTGCCATGAGCGTCGAGAGCCGTCAGCCTGCCATGAGCGTCGAGAGCCGTCAGCCTGCCATGAGCGTCGAGAGCCGTCAGCCTGCCATGAGCGTCGTGAGTCGTCAGTCAGCCATGAGCTGCCCTTCAGCCTGAAAAGGCTAGATACCCAGAACTGCCCATCAGTCCAGAGCTGTCTCTCTGTCCGGAGCTGCCTTTCAGTCCGGAGTTGCCCCTCTATCCTGATCTCCCTCTCTATCTTTATCTACATCTATAGTCTTATCTATCCCTCTGTCTTGGTTTATCTCTCTGTCCCGGTATTGTCACTATTAGATTTGTTATTAGGAGGATTTTGTGGGGGAAGTAAGAGGGTGGACATTCTTGAAGGGAGGGGGCTAGGATGGATTATGGTGGGATGGGAACCGCGCCCGGAGCCTGAGCCACCACCGTGGTTAGATGCCCACCCAGACCCTCCCCTAGACTTTGTGCTGGTGCGTCCGGAGTTCGCACCTTGTGGGGGGGGGTACTGTCACGTTCCTGACCTATTTATGTTAGTTTTGTGTGTTAGTTGGTCAGGACGTGAGGTTGGGTGGGCATTCTATGTTATCTGTTTCTATGTTGTTTTTGGTTTGCCTGGTATGGCTCTTGATTAGAGGCAGGTGGTTTGTGTTTGTCTCTAATTAAGAGTCATATTTAGGTAGGGCATTCTCACTTTTGTTTGTGGGTGGTTGTCTCCTGTGTCCGTGTCAATGTTTGCACCATACGGGACTGTATACGGTTTGTTCATTTCATGTAGTCTGTTCATTTCGTTCTTCACGTTGTATGTAAGTTCGTCGTTCAGGACTGTCTACTTTCGTTTTGTTATTTTGTTAGTTTATAGTGAAGTTCGTGTTTTCGTCTTGTCTTTAATAAATCATTATGTCTTCACAATCCGCTGCGCCTTGGTTCCCTCAATACTCCTCCTTTTCGGTTGAAGAGGAGGAGGATTATCGTTACAGTTTGTTTTACTTTTCTTATGTAGGCTTAAATCATAATCATATTGCGGGACATATTACTGTCCTTACTTTTCTGACATCAAAAGGTCAAATAAGTTTATTCCCGCTACACAACAAAAATGAGTCTACCCCTTTATCCATTGTTCATTCAATAGCCAAGCATGCTTGAAAGTAAATCGAACAGTAGCCTATTTAAACTATTCAACTGTATGTGCAGGCTGCAGTATTGCTGTGCAATAGGAGCGCAACATCATAGCCTATTTAATCTCAGAGCCTATACCAAGGCAGGAGAAAGAAAGATAATCATGTTTTGAAAAACAAAATATTGAACAATATACACTACAAAGTATGTGGACACCCCATTTAAACGTGTTAACCCTCGCAAGGCTGCTGGCCCAGACGGCATCCCTAGTCGCGTCCTCAGAGCATGCGCAGACCAGCTGGCTGGTGTGTTTACGGACATATGACTGAACTAAATGACTACCGCCCCGTAGCACTCACTTCTGTCATCATGAAGTGTTTTGAGAGACTAGTCAAGGATCATATCACCTCCACCCTACCGGACACCCTAGACCCACTTCAGTTTGCATATCGCCCCAACAGGTCTACAGACGATGCAATCGCCATCACACTGCACACTGTCCTATCTCATACCTATGTAAGGAATACCTATGTAAGAATGCTGTTCATCGACTACAGCTCAGCATTTAGCACCATAGTACCCTCCAAGCTCATCATCAAGCTGGAGGCCCTGGGTCTCAACCCCGCCCTGTGCAATTAGGTCGTGGACTTTCTGACGGGCCGACCTCCAGGTGGTGATGGTAGGAAACATCTCCACTTCGTTGACCCTCAACACTGTGGCCCCACAAGGGTGCGTGCTCAGCCCCTTCCTGTACTCCTGTTCACCCACGACTGCGTGGCCATGCACGCCTCCAACTCAATCATCAAGTTTGCAGACGACACTACAGTGGTGGGCTTGATCAACAACAACATGACGAGACGGCCTACAGGGAGGAGGTGAGCACTCGGAGTGCGGTGTCAGGAAAACAACCTCTCACTAAACGTCAACAAAACAAAGGAGATGATCGTGGACTTCAGGAAATAGCAGAGGGAGCACCCCCCTATCCACATCGAAGGGACAGCAGTGGAGAAGGTGGAAAGTTTTAAGTTCCTCGGTGTACACATCTCAGACAAACTGAAATGGTCCACCCTCACAGACAGTGTTGTGAACAAGGCGCAACAGCGCCTCTTCAACCTCCGGAGGCTGAAGAAATTTGGCTTGTCACCGAAGACACTCAAACTTTTACAGATGCACAATCGAGAGCATCCTGTCGGGCTGTATCACAGCCTGGTACGGTAACTGCACTGCCCTCAACCACAAGGCTCTCCAGAGGGTGGTGCGGTCTGCACAACGCATCAACGGGGGAAAACTACCTACCCTCCATGACACCGACAGCACCCAATGTCACAGGAAGGCCAAAAAGATCATCAAGGAAAAACCACCCGAGCCACTGCCTGTTCACACCATTACCATCCAGAAGGCGAGGTCAGTACAGGTGCATCAAAGCTGGGACCGAGAGACTGAAAAACAGCTTCTATCTCAAGGCCATCAGACTGCTTAACAGCAATCACTAACTCAGAGAGGCTGCTGCCTACATTGAGACCCAATCACTGGCCACTTTAATAAATGGATCACTAGTTACTTTATACAAGCCGCTCTAAATAATGCAACTTTAATAATGTTTACATATCTTACATTACTCATATCACATGTACATACTGTATTTTATACCATCTACTGCACCTTGCCTACGCCGCTCGGCCATTGCTCATCCATATACTTACATGTACATATTCTCATTCACCCCTTTAGATTTGTGTGTATAAGGTAGTTGTTGGGGAATTGTTAGATTACTTGTTAGATATTACTGCACTGTCGGAACTAGAAGCGTAAGCATTTCGCTACACTCGCATTAACATCTGCTAATCATGTGTATGTGACCAATACAATTTGATTTGATTTGAAATTAGTGGATTTGGCTATTTCAGCCACAGCCGTTGCTGACAATTGTATACAATCAAGCACCCAGCCATACAATCTCCATAGACAAACATTAGCAGTAGAATGGTCCGTACTGAAGAGCTCAGTGACTTTCAAAGTGGCACCGTGATGAATCACGCTTCAACAACTCATCTGGCAGTCCAACGGACAAATCTGGGTTTGGCGGATGCCAGGAGAAGACTAGCTGCCCGAATGCATTGTGCAAACTGTAAAGTTTGATGGAGGAGGAATAATGGTCTGGGGCTGTTTTTCATGGTTCGGGCTAGGGCCCTTAGTTTCAGTGAAGGGAAATCTTAATGCTACAGCATACAATGACATTCTAGACGATTCTGTGATTACAACTTTGTGGCAACAGTTTGAAGAAGGCCCTTTCGGTGTGAAAGAACTTGACTGGCCTGCACAGAGCCCTGACCCCATAACCATCAAACACCTTTGGGATGAGTTGGAACAACGACTGCGAGCCAGGCCTAATCGCCCAACATCAGTGCCCGATCTTACTAATGCTCTTGTGGCTGAATGGAAGCAAGTCCCCGCAGCAATGTTCCAACACCTAGTGGAAAGCTTTCCCAGAAGAGTGGAGGCTGTTATAGCAGCAGTGGGGGACGAACTACATATTAATGTCCATGATTTTGGAATGAGATGTTCAACGAGCAGGGGTCCACATACTTTTGGCCGTGTAGTGTATAATATTGCAAAGAATTATGGGCTGTAGCATTTACTTTTAAATTGTTTGAATAGACAACCAATCTTGCAGAATGCGTAGCCAGTGTTTGGCACTCGCAATAGGTGGCATGCATATTTGGTTTGAAAAAGTCACTGCAAAAGATTAAAACATTCTACCTCCGCCACTACAGAAATGCGATTAAAATTAGACTTTGTGCTTTCTTTTAGAAACTGACATGGCCCAGTTCTAACATTTTCCAAATCATACAGCAAATGAGGACATTTTTGCTACCATAAATGGTGAATGGAGGGCATTTTCCAGGTGGGATTGTAGCACTCGTTCACGTATAGTGTGGCTCTTACTTATCAATGAAAACAATGTTGACTCGAAGTTGAAAATCAATGAACATCAATGTTGTTTGTTACAGTTTGATAAATGCCAATAATTTGTTGCGCACGCAAATCCTAGAATCTCAATTTTGTGAGAATAGGCCCCAGCAGAGGGGAGGAAAGAATCCTTGTAAATGTCCGTGCACAGTAGTGGGTAAGAGATTAGCTAGTGTTAGGATTGAGTTAGTTACAAGTTGTAGATCTAATAAATCTATTAATAAGAACAACCGAAAGTAAGTCAGCAGGTGAGAGTTAGGTTTGTTTATCTTGTCAGCTCTAGAAAACGAGCAGAACTCTACTCGAAAGTAAATAGGAAAACATTTTGTAGGTATGGTCCAGTACCCAAATGGAAAGTGCCTGTAAGTAACCTACTAAGAAAGCAGTACAATTCAAGGGCCAAGTTCTTTTCATGTTTTTTGTGCAGATGACATTGGTTACTCTTTCAACACAGATATTTGTCAATCACAAACTATACCTCCAGACTGCTATTACTACCAGTGGATATCATGTGCTTGTTTTTTTAGATGGCTAATCCGGCACAGTAATTGTACTTCAATGGCACTTCCATCATGAGAGCTAGTACTCAGTAACAGTATCAATCAAGAACTTTCAAATGAATCACAAGTGCTCTCTGTCACAAGGTACAGTATGCCATAACCAGATATGAGTTAAATGACAATGATTTCAAGATAATTGACCACACGTCAAATCTCACAACTTAATAGCCAGTCACTACCAGCTTGTTTGACTGTTTGTAAAGGAAACGTCAACCATGCTAATAATAATAGTGCCTTCGGTGGGCAATGCGGTTAACGGGACAGACACAAAGTCAGCCGACATCCGTCGCTTCAGAAGACGAAAGAAAAGGCCCGTCTGACTTTCTTCCCCCCTCAGCCTGTGTGTTCAGCACACAGGAACCGTTGACTCCCTGACGGAGGTCCGTGCACACAGACTAAAGAGAACAGAGTCTGTTTAAAACAGAACTATTTCCAATGAAGGGGTTTGGTCAATGTAACTGCAACTGAGGTAGGCTATTCTAATTCTGTAGTAACCACGGTCTTACCCGACCCCAGGAATAGAGATGGAATAGTTCTCCCTCAAGGATGTGCATGTACTTACTGTAGTGTAGATTTAAGTGATACATTAAGCATACATTATTGATTTGGGTCATTGATTTATTAGGGCAACTAATCAGGGATTTCCCAATATTGAATTTACTGTACTCTAGTGTTTTTACAGTTCAGCCGAGCACGTAACAATGTAAACGAATATTGATCTGCTACTGTAATTGGCAAATGATGTGGCTATAGGACAATTAGCCAATCAATCAAAAACAATTAAGTCATCAACTCGCATGTACATGTAACGTACTATGCACAAGACAATTAAATCGCGAGAGGAAACCTATTTTTCGTAGCTAGCTGTTGATCTCCACAATGAAGCGCCATAAACAGTGTCAGTAGTGTCTTTGTGTTTAGGAGACTGCAGAATGTCTGTCTGATATTAAAGTAGGCTGTCTGTCTGGTTTTTCTCTCCACACATAGGGACTGTTGGATGAGGATGAGGGCAGTGAGACGGTTGTGTTGAAGATGTCAGACTCTCATTAAAGTTTCAGGGCAGCTTACTTCCGCCCCTGTGGGCTCCCTTGTAAAGGGAAGCGTAAGCTTCCCAGTCTGGCCAGCAGCGCATGGACACCTGGCATACCACACACATATATACCGGAACACACGCACAAATACCGGAACATGAGCACACACAAAACCACATACTGGTAAACACATGCACGCACACAGGCATACACAAAAACACACCCACACATGCACACACTCACTTTTCCATTCATTCACATAGGCACAAAGTTGACCTCATTCTCACACACAAATACACACACATGCAGCGCATTCCACACACCCATATAGTCACAGCATTACCATACTGCTAGCATAGGCAGTTTTTGTAAACCATTAGAGCAGGGCAGTCCATTATGTAGTCAATATCATCGATACGTTAATACTGCTGTAGGCCTACGTCGTATCTTTGATGTCTATTTATGCTGTTTCACCGGACCCCGCTCAAAAAAGATATGGTGCATTCCACTGGCTTCAATCACTCTAAAGGTCCTCAGAATTCGTCTTCACGTTACAATACAGCATGTACCATTTACACAACCTTCTAACCTTTTGAACAATGTGGCGAAATGTATCAGGAATCAAGGTAAGACCCAAGTGCAGACCGTGTGAAGTAACAATGTTTATTGTAACAACAGGGGCAGGCAAACGACAGGTCAAGGCAGGCAGGGGTCGATAATCCAGAGGTGGGACAAGGGTACAGGACGGCAGGCAGGCTCAGGGTAGGCAGAGGTCAATAATCCAGAGGTGGGACAAGGGTACAGGACGGCAGGCAGGCTCAGGGTAGGCAGAGGTCAATAATCCAGAGGTGGGACAAGGGTACAGGACGGCAGGCAGGCTCAGGGTAGGCAGAGGTCAATAATCCAGAGGTGGGACAAGGGTACAGGACGGCAGGCAAGCTCAGGGCCCGGGACGGGCAGAGTGGTCTGGCAGGCAGGTACAAGGTCAGGACAGACAAGGGTCAAAAACCAGGAGGATGAGGAAAAAGAGAGGCAGGGAAAATGACAGGCGCTGACAGGACGAACACTGGTGAGCTTGACAAACAAGACGAACTGACAACAGACAAACAGAGAACACAGGTATAAATACACTGGGGATAATGGGGAAGATGGGCGACACCTGGAAGGGGGTGGAGACAAGCACAAAGACAGGTGAAACAGATCAGGGTGTGACAAAAATGTACATTTCCACTCAAATAGACATGCCTAAAAGTAATACATCTTCATGAGATGGCCATAAACAATACTTAGAAATGTTGCATAGTTATACAAAGGTCTGAAACTCACCTTTCTGGTAAAAATAGATATAAATTCCTGAGGTGTACAAATATGATGAAAATAATAAGAAAATACATCCTATTCAACAAAAGTAAGGGAATAGGATTTGAAATGAATTAAATGCATTCTAAATGTAGTAACAATCAAAATTATAAACTACCTTAATAGAAGATTAAAGCTTCTAATTGTGATCATCATTAATGACAGTTCAAATTTGGCCCCATTTCATACAACTGATAGCGGTGACCAAAAGAAAGTGGTCGTGTTTCAATTCTCGTGTTTCAATTCTAAGTTATTTCGTATTTTTTCATGTTGAGAGCTGAGAATCCGGCTGAGAATATCACAGCGAGATGAAACTGCGACTGCTGGATTCGCGAGACTGCCCCCATGAATATGCCGCCTCCCAGGCTGGGCTCCGTTGCACAGAGGGAGAGCAAATTGATTATTTGTCTGGATAGGCCAGACAACGTGACACATCACTCCCTATGCGAATGTGGAGTGTGAAACCTGACACT
Source organism: Salvelinus fontinalis (assembly GCF_029448725.1). Lineage (NCBI taxonomy): Eukaryota > Metazoa > Chordata > Actinopteri > Salmoniformes > Salmonidae > Salvelinus > Salvelinus fontinalis. The sequence goes on from NC_074681.1 coordinate 42,339,356, forward strand.
TCAAATGGTAGCAGACAGATGGCACTATAAGGCACTAAAGCCTGCAACGTTCACAGAGTGATTTATACACCAAAAAGTCAGTCAAAACCGGTCCAGAACTGCTTAAAGTCCCCTAAATAAGGGACACACAGTACACACAGTAGAGCGAGAGAGAGAGAGAGAGAGCAATGACGTAGTGACGTAGTGCACATATTTGCACATTTGTGACGTAGAGATATGCATCTTCATTTGATCACTATTTTGTTGATGATAATTTGGTGTATTCAAGGTTTAAAAAGCCTTCCAAAGCTTAGAATTTTCACTTGATACATTTTATGTTAGGGCAAATCAAGTCTGAAATTCTAAACCCCTACTATAAATTGTCATTAATTATAATACACACAATAATGACTTTTTCCTGTTGCTGCAGGATCATTTTTTCTGCTGTATCAAACTGGCTCAAGTTAAGATCCCACAACAGTAGTATGCAATTTTTGGGGACCACTTTTAGTTCATGGGCGCTACTTTCAAAGCTACTGGCAAAAAAAATATACAAACGTACCGGAGAATCTCTTTAACGTCTAAGAGCAGTTAGCCCACTCATTTAGAGATCCCTCGCCCCCAGAGATGTCAGGCAGAGACACGAACACAAAGACAACCCCCACTTCTCGTTAGCCAAGATGAAGAGGTGAAAATGGGGGTCCGAGGAGTGTAATCCCTCAAACAGGCGGCTGGGGGCTTGAATCCGGGGGGTTTAACCCCCCATAAAGTCCTTAAATCCCCAGTTTAGACGTCCAAAACGGATGGGCTGAAGCCCCATGCATGTCTCCAGACAGGCTGGACCCAGACAGAAGACCCTCCTCATCCCTGAGTGTTCAACGGATGGACACGCCGGAGGGAAACAGTGGTTGCGGAGTTGACCAGGAGATACAATGTGGTTACGGAGATGACAACCACGTGTGAGAGGTGCACTGTGGCTACGGTGTTGACCATTTTGAAATGAACTGTGGTCACGGTGATGACTATACAGGTTAAGCATAGGAGTCATTGGATATTTGTGTTAATGCACTGAGGTTACAGAGGTGACTGTACTAGGTGGTGTGCACTTTATGAAAGATACCAATGGCTGCCTTGGATTCCTATTTGCTCCTACTGTAGCCAGTTGTCTGGTAGGATGTCACAGTTACAGGTGCTACAGGCATGACATCATGAAGGTGTTGGCATGGAGAGAGAGCTTTGGGGACAGAAAGAACACAAGCCTAACAACTGCAGTTTGACTGACACAGAAGACTTTGTTGGTAAGTCAGTTAGCGATCTTCATTTTAGTGGATCTATAGGGTCACAATTGTTTTGTGTTTGCTTTGTAAGAAACAGCAATTCAACCACGCAGTCTATTCTGAACAGTGGATGTTGAGATGTGTCTGTTACTTGAACTCTGTCAAGCGTTTATTTGTGCTGCAATCTGAGGTGCAGTTAACTCTAATGAGCTTGTGGTCTGCAGCAGAGATAACTCTGACTCTTACTTTCCTGTGGCGGTCCTCACGAGAGCCAGTTTCATCATAGCGCTTGATGGCTTTTGCGACTGCACTTGAAGAAATGTTCAAAGTTCTTGAAATTTTCCGTATTGTCTTAAAGTAAATCCGGACTGTCGTTTCTCTTTACTTATTTGAACTGTTCTTGCCATAATATGGACTTGGTCTTTTACCAAATAGGGCTATCTCCTGTATACCACCCCTACCTTGTTACAACACAACTGATTGGCTCAAGAAGGAAAGAAATTCCACAAATTAACTTTAACAAGACACAGCTGTTAATTGAAACGCATTCCAGGTGACTGCCTCAGGAAGCTGACTGAGAGAATGCCAAGAGTGTGCAAAGCTATCATCAAGGCAAAGGGTGGCTACTTGGAAGAATCTCAAATACACTTTGATTTCTACATGATTCCATATGTGTTATTTCATAGTTTTGATGTCTTCACTATTATTCTACAATATAGAAAATAGTAAAAATGAAAGAAAAACCTTAAATGAGTAGGTGTGTCCAAACTTTTGACTGGTACTGTACACACACACACACACACACACACACACACACACACACACACACACACACACACACACACACACACACACACAAGACCCAAATGCAGACTGTGTTGAAGTAACAATGTTAATTACAGCAACAGGCAAACGACAGGTCAAGGCAGGCCAAGATCAATAATGCAGAGTAGTGGTCAACGGTACTGGACAGCAGACAGGCTCAGGACAGGCAAGGGTGAAAACCAGGAGGGTGAAAAAAAGCAAGGCTTGTGAAAGCAGGAGCTGAAACAAACCACTGGTTGACTTGACAAACAAGACGAACTGGCAACAGACAAACAGAGAACACAGGTATAAGTACACAGGAGATAATGGGGAAGATGAGCGACACCCGGAGGGGGTTGAGACAATCACAAAGACAGGCGAAACAGATCAGGGCGTGACACATGCTTTACTTTAAATGTCTTACACTCCATCAGAACAATGTTTGTAAATAATATAATTGTAACCAAATAGTGTAAAGCCTAAAAAAACTGGGATGGTCATGGATGGACATTTCTCTAGCCTCATCCCTTAGCTCTTTACCAAAACAGTAGCGAGGTGACCGCTTTGTCATTGTTTGAACTGCAGATTGCTCATTTAAATAGCTAATATTTCAAACAGAAAATACAGAAAACAATGAATGAGACTGATATAATGTCCATGTTTTCATTGATTTAAAATGGATTTGACATCCTGCTTATTTATAACCAGCGTATCCCGTTTGTCCTAAGGGGTAGTTACAACCTAGGTTGAAGAAAGCCCTAGGTTACAACTTGCCTCAGGCTGTGCAATCAGGTCTGACATCGTAAAGGGGTTGCTATAGTGACCGAATGGATAGAATTAAAGAAATGTACGTTGTGGTACCAAATTGTGACCATCGTTGATGTAACACTGACGCTCGACATTTTACGATGACTTCACAGTTGCCACAGAGAGAGAACCCAACGAACAAGATCACGGATAAAATGCAATCAGTAGTTGCAGCAACTCACTGAAAGCTTTAAAGCAAGTCTTCACATTTAAATACTTTAATGGTGTTTAATAGAGACAGTTGTGGTTGAACAACGAAGCAGTGTAGCCTGATCCTCGCACATTCAGATGGTTCATCTTCATTCAGAACAATTTAATATCAAGAGTTGCCTGTTTATTCACTCTGTCGGCTTGTGGTGAGTTTATGTTATATCTGCCTATAAAATCAATACTACATGGGATACTAATTGAATGCCACACAGTGATTCATGTTTATTAAAGACGTAACAATAAGGGAGAAAAGGGAGAAAGAAGGGAGAAAGAAGAAGGGAGAAAGAAAGAAGGGAGAAAGAAAGAAAAGAAGGGAGAAAGAAGAGAAAGAAGGATAAATAGAAAGAACTAAAAGATCAAATGAGATTGAGCACAATGAAGGAAGAGACACCAACTATCCAGGAGGCTATGGAGAGAGAGAGAGATTGGTGATTCTATCAATGTGATACAAAAAAGAGAACGAGAGGAGGATAGAGGGGGAGAGAAAGATGGAAAGACTGACGGAGGAGGAAGCAACAGAGGAGGATAAAAGAGAGTGGGAACTCCACTGGAACAAAAGAGAAAAATAGATGAAGTTTGAGGCCCAATGGGGGGAGTTGAAGAGATTGACAGAGAAACAACAGAATAATAGAGAGACTAAAGTGTGAAAAACCAGAGAGACAATTGATTGAAATCAGGCTGTAATGACAGACAGAGAGAGCGAGAGGGCGACAGAGACCAGGTAAGGAAGACATTTTTGTTGTGTTGTTTTAAAAATTAATATTATAAGTCATTGTACGAATGAATTGTATTCCTTTTGATTATTATTTACAAACATCATTTTAATTTCAGTTCGAGGGTGGTTGGATATCGGAGAACAGCTTGAAAGAAACTGAAAAAGGAAGTTTGGGGGGGATGGAGAGACAAAGAAAGAAGGTAAGAAACTAGATAATTGTCTCGATAATATTGAGGTTTTCTTGTGGGGATTACAAAATATAATGTTCAAATGCACAAGCCCACACACCACACTATAGTTCCGTACACTGTAAACCCCAAGGCATTTTTAACTCAAATACTTCTAGTAAAGTTGAACTGAAAGTAAATGAAAAGTCATTATTGCTCAAAATGTTTGTGGTACTGACTCAAAACTACACTGATAAACGCAGCATGTAAAGTGTTGGTCTCATGTTTCTTGAGCTGAAATTTAAGATCCCATACATTTTCCAGACGCACAAAAAGCTTATTTCTCTCAAATGTTGTGCACAGATTTGTACATTTTTGTACATTTGAACATTTCTCCTTTCCCAAGATAATCCACTCACCTGACAGGTGTGGCATATCAAGAAGCTGATTAAACAGCATGATCATTACACAAGTGCACCTTGTGCTGGGGACAATAAAAGGCCACTCTAAAATGTTCAGTTTTGACACAAAACACAATATTGTAACGGGTGACGCTCTCCTCATCCTCGGATGAGGTGAGGAGAGAAGGATCCTCAGACCAAAACGCAGGCTTTGGGAAATAAGCCATCTTTATTAAACAACTATGATGGCAAACACGAAACGAAACAAAACACTTTCAAACTACAAAATAACAAAACGACGTTGACGAAACCTGAACATAAACTTACATAACTAAACATAAACTTACGTACAGGAAACAGACGACATCGAAACGAAAACGAAACAAACAAACGCTACAGTCCAGTGTGGTACGAACAAACATACTGACACAGGAGACAATCACCCACAAACAAACAGTGAGAATGCCCTACCTAAATATGACTCTTAATTAGAGGCAAACGCAAACCACCTGCCTCTAATCAAGAGCCATACCAGGCAAACCGAAACCAACATAGAAACAGATAACATAGAATGCCCACCCAACCTCACGTCCTGACCAACTAACACACAAAAACTAACATAAATAGGTCAGGAACGTGACAAATATTACAGATGTCTCAAGTTTTGAGGGAGTATGCAACTGGCAGGCTGACTGCAGGAATTCCCACCAGAGCTGTTGCCAGAGAATTTAATGTTAATTTCTCTTGGAAGTACCATAAGCCGCCTCCAACTTCGTTTTAGAGAATTTGGAAGTACGTCCAACCGGCCTCAACCGCAGACCACGTGTAACCTTGCCAGCCCAGAACCTCCACATCGCGCTTCTTCATCTGCGAGACCAGCCACCCGGATAGCTGATGAAAGCAAAGAATTTCTGCATAAACTATTTTGAACTGTCTCAGGGAAGCTCCGCTGCATGCTCGTTGTCCTCACCAGGGTCTTGATTAGACTGCAGTTTGGCGTCGTGACCGACTTCAGTGGAAAAATGCTCACCTTCGATGGCCACTGTCACGCTGGAGAAGTGTACCCTTCATGGATGAATCCTGGTTTCAACTGTACCGGGCAGAATGGCATTGTGTGGGCGAGCAGATTGCTGATGTCAACGTTGTGAACAGAGTGCCCCATGGTGGCGGAGGGGTGACGGTATGGGAATTTTTATTAGGATTAAATGTCAGGAATTGTGAAAAACTGAGTTTAAATGTATTTGGCTGATGTGTATGTAAACTTCCGACTTCAACTGTATGTATATTTGTATGTATGTACACAACCGTTGAAAAGTTTGGGGTCACTTAGAAATGTGCTTGTTTTTTAAAGAAAGGCCATTTGTTTTGTCCATTAAAAGAACATCAAATTGATCAGAAATACAGTGTAGACATTGTTAATGTTGTAAATGACAATTGTAGTTGGAAACGGAAGATTTTTTATGGAAAATGTACATAGGCGTACAGAGGCCCATTATCAGCAACCATCACTCCTGTGTTCCAATGGCACGTTGTGTTAGCTAATCCAAGTTTATCATTTTAAAAGGCTAATTGATCATTAGAAAACCCTTTTGCAATTATGTTAGCACAGCTGAAAACTGTTGTTCTAATTAATGAAGCAATAAACATGGCCTTCTTTAGACTAGTTGAGTATCTGGAGCATCAGCATCTGTGGGTTCGATTACAGGCTCAAAATGGCAAGAAACAAATACATTTCTTCTGAAACTCGTCAGTCTATTCTTGTTCTGAAAAAATGAAGGCTATTCCATGCGCGCAATTGCCAAGAAACTGAAGATCTCGTACAATGTTGTGTGACATTGGAACACAAGAGTTATAGTTGCTGATAATGGGCCTCTGTACGCCTATGTAGATATTCCATAAAAAAATCAGCTGTTTTTACAATAGTCATTTACAACATTAACAATGTCTACACTGTATTTCTGATCAATTTGATGTCATTTTAATTGACACAAAATGTGCTTTTCTTTCAAAAACAAGGACATTTCTAAGTGACCCTCAACTTTTCAATGGTAGTGTATATTTATTTATGTGGGTATGCCTATGTATGTATATATATATGTATATACCCAAAAACTATATGGGGAACTGGAAATGATGCAGACAATTACATTGATAGAAGCTGCAATCTATCCGCAACATTAAAGCTGATCTACCCCTACATTTTTTTTAAATTCATTGACATATTACATGAAAATATATAAATTGCTAAATAAATAGATACACAATTACATTTTCAACTAATATGCTGAACAAAAATATAAACCCAACATTTTCAAAGATTTTATTAAGTTGCAGTTCATATGAGGAAATCAGTCAATTTAAATAAATTCATTAGGCCCTAATCTATGGATTTCACATGACTGGGAACACATATGCATCCCTTGGTCACAGATACCTTTTTAAAAAATGGGTCTCACAATGGGCCTCAGGATCTCGTCACGTTATTTCTGTCCATTCAAATTGCCATCGATAAAATGCAATTGTGTTCGTTGTCCCCACTGCCACTATAGGGCACTCGGTTCACAACGTTGACATCAGCAAACCGCTCACCCACACGACGCCATGGTCTGCGATTCTTGTGGCAAAGGAGAAATGCTCACTAACAGGGATGGAAACAAATCTGGGCACAACATTTGAGAGAAATAAGCTTTTTGTACATATGGAACATTTCTGGGATGCTATATTTCAGCGCAGGAAACATGGGACCATACTTTACATGTTGCGTTTATATTTTTGTTCAGTGTATATCAGTGGATTGTTTGTAAATTGTTTACGGTAATACATTATGGGTGGCTTTAAGGTATAATCTCTTACTGTGCTCTCTCCCTTTGTTTGATCCCTCCTGCCCCTATTGGTAGATTCGTGTACCAACAACAACGCAGGTTTCCGGGTGCACAGCATCACCGAAACTGTGTATCTAAATTGTTAGCTTTATAACTAACTGTCAGACAAGCACAATGGGTATTACAAAACTGGCAGATTTGATTCGTAGCGATGCACCTGGTGCTATTTCTTACAAAGAGATCTGCGACTACACAGGTACGTTTGATGCTTAGCTACGGCTAACGTTAGCTAGCTAGCATGCAGTTTGCTGCTAGTATCAACATTGACCTCCTTCATATGCGCTTTATCTCATCCTAGCATGTATAATGTTATGGAGCATCAGTGTGCTCACCCAATAATTGACATTACTTATCCCCAACATTGAAGCTACCAGACAGGGCAGGCATTATTCACGTTATCAAACTAGCTTGGCCAAGTTTAATCCAGTACTAGATATGAGCACAGTTGGATGTTTCCTACTCATTGAGTTCAATCAAAGATTTTACAAATGCAGTCATTTGTTTTGTCTCAAAATTTTAGGAAAGGTCGTTGCGTTGGACACCTTCATTGTTCTGAACCAGTTCCGCACTGCAGTACCAAATCTTCAGTTTCAGGGGTGAGCTGTCATTTCTAACTTCTAAATTGAGAAGCTTACCCAACCATTGACAGCACCTCAAATGTGGCTTCTTCCTCCCCTTCATCTGCACTGATATGAAATCACAGGATAGGGGAAAGCATATGGTGAATGTCTACCAGTTATTTACTGTCATCTGTCCAGTTCTTTCCAGCCAGTGTAGATGAAGTAAGTAGCTAGAGGGAGTCACTTTAGACTATTGGGATGTGTAGACCTGTTGTAAACTAACTCTGAATTCAGGGCCCTGTTTCTGTTTCTAACCCATGTTCCCATCCTTTCGCTCTAGTCCCTTGACAGGTTTGTTCTTTCGAACGCTAACCTTCCTGGAGCATGACATCAAACCATTGTTTGTGTTCGATGGGAAGCCTCCTGGCGAGAAAAGTGCTGTGGTTAGTGGCGGCTCTTAGAATTACAGCTGAGACCATAGCTACCTACGGTGCCTTCGGAAAGTATTCATACCCCTTGACTTTTCCCCCATTTTGTTGTTAGAGCCTGAATTCAAAATGTATTAAATTGAAATTTGTTTGTCACTGGCCTACACACAATACCCCATAATGTCAAAGTGGAATTATGTTAAAAACATTTTTTCCATATTAATAAAAAATGAAAGCTGAAATGTGAGTCAAGTATTAAACCTCTTTGTTATGACAAGCCTAAATAAGTTCAGGAGTAAAAATGTGTTTTACAAGTCACATAATAAGTTACATGGACTCACTTACATGGACTCACAACCAGATTGTTTAATGACTACCTCATCTCTGTACCCCACACGTACAATTATCTGTAAGGTCCCTCAGTCGAGCAGTGAATTTCAAACACAGATTCAACCACAAAGACCAGGGAGGTTTTCCAACGCCTGGCAAAGAAGGGCAGCTATTGGTAGAAGGGGGGGGGGGGGGAAATAAGACATTGAATATCAATTACAGCAATTGTCCGAGTGGGAAGCTCGGAATAAAAATATTAAAAAACATGCATCCTGGCACTAAAGTAATGCTGCAAAAAATGTGGCAAAGCAATTAACTTTTTGTCCTGAATACAATGTGTTGTGTTTGGGGCAAATCCAATACAGCACATTACTGAGTACCACTCTCCAAATTTTCAAGCATAATGGTGGCTGCATCATGTTATGGGTATGCTTGTAATCGTTAAGGACTGGGGAGTTTTTCAGGATAAAACAACAAAAGGAATGGAGCTAAGCACAGGCAACATCCTAGAGGAAAACCTGGTTCAGTCTGCTTTCCACCAGACACTGGGAGATGAATTCACCTTTCAGCAGGACAATAACCTACAACACCAGGCCAAATCTACACTGGAACTGCTTACCAAGAAGACAGTTAATGTTACTGAGTGGCCGAGCTACAGTTTTGACTTAATAAATCTACTTAAATATATGGCATGAACTGAAAATGGCTGTCTAGCAATAATTAACAACCCATTTGACAGAGCTTGAAGAATTTTGAAAATAATAAGGGCAAATGTTGCACAATTCAGGTGTGGAAAGTTCTGAGACTTACCCAGAAAGACTCACTGTTGTAATCGCTGGTAAAGGTGCTTCTACAGAGTATTGACTCAGGGGTGTCATTTTCAAAAAATTTGCTGGCATTTCGAAAAACATGTTTTCCCTTTGTTATTATGGGCAATTGTGTCTAGATGGGTGAGGAAAAAAATCTATTTAATCCATTTCAGGCTGTGACAACAAAATGTGGATTAAGTCGAGGGATATGAATACTTTCTGAAGGCACTGTACCTCACAAAATGATACCCTCACAAGTAGTTCACTACACTAAATAGGGAATAGAGTACAATTTGCTACAGTCCATGTCAATACGGTTTAATTTAATTGTATTCTCTTGTTTTCTTTCAGTTGGAGAAGAGGGCACAGGCTGCAGGCTGGAGCTCCCCCAGTCGTTCAGGAGTAGGTAAGAGAAACATTGGAATTCAATCACAGCGCATATCAGTTTTCCATCTTCCTGTATTTTACTTTTGACCTCTCTGTGGGCACCTGTAGTGTCCCCTCAGACACGGGACTGTCTCCACCTTCTGAAGCTTATGGGTGTGCCCATCATCCAGGTCAGTGTGCGAGTGCTCTATGTAGCATGCTAACCCTGAACACATACCCTAATTATACCAAGTTGTCTTGAACAAACACCAGCCACCAGAAACCATAACATATGAACTCTCTCCTTCCACTCTCTTGCTCTCTCTCCAGGCTCCAGGAGATGGCGAGGCACTATGTGCCCACCTGGTGAAACAGGGCGTAGTAGACGCGGTAGCATCAGAAGACATGGACACTCTGCCCTTTGGTGGAAACATCCTGATCCGCCAGCTCAATGCCAAGAAAAACAGGTGAGAGTGCACCTTTGAGTTCATAATCATGTCTATACAGCCTGGTCTCATAGACTAGACGTAATATAGTAAATGTACTTCAGGGACACTAAAATTAGTATGATATGTTACGTTTGGTGTTTATTTTTTATTTTATCTTTATTTAACTAAGCAAGTCAGTTAATAACAAATTCCTATTTTCAATGATGGCTTAGGAACAGTGGGTTAATTGCCTTGTTCAGGGGCAGAACGACAGATTTTTACCTTATCAGCTCTGGGACTCGATCTTGCAACCTTTCTGTTACTAGTCCAACACTCTAACCACTAGGCTACCTGCCGCCTCAATGGTTACATAAGACAATGATTTGGTATGGGTGAGTGTATAACATGAACGTCTAGCAACCCAAATAACGCGAATGTCAAGAAACTCCAAGGTTGCATGTTCGAATCTCATCACATTTTAGCTAATTATCAACGTTGTAACTACTTACTACTTTTTAGCTACTTTGCAACTACTTAGCATGTTAGCTAACCCTTCCCCTAAACCTAACTTTAACCCTTTAACATCACTCCTAACCTTAACCCTAAGCTTAACCATAAAAGCTCAAGACACCAGCAGGATAGTGAAACGCCGACAGTACTTAGCACCTCTGAATAGGGGGTCTGCAGTCAATGTCTTTTTTATTCACACAGCAAAGACCTTGGAAGTCGTCAGGCACAAAAGCCTTGTTAAAATACTCCAAACTAGAAGGTGGCAGTTGCGTTGTTTGGCTTTGCATATCTGTGCGTTTTGCTTATGGTCTAGATTCCAAGCTATCAAATTGAATTGGTCGCATACACATATTTAGAAGTTGTTATACGGGTGTAGCGAATTGTGTGTGTTCCTAGCTCCAACAGTGCAGTAGTATCTAACAATTCACAACAATACACACAAATCTAAAAGTAAAAGGATGGAAACATGGACACTCTGACAAATGTTGCGCTAATGTTGCTATTTTATAGAAAGCCCTTGTTGATACTAACCAGATGACCACAGCTAGATCTAGCAAGATGACGAAGAGACAATTTAATTCACTCTCCATAATCCCATACTGTCAGTGCCAGCCCATAGCCAAATGTGTAGCTAGCTAGCTAAAGTTAGCATATTTGCTAGCTTGTGCAACATAGCTAGCTAAGGACACTGCACTAACTCAGCAGCGAACACAGGCAGCTGTTTAATGGAAACTAGCAAATCCATTGTGATTTAATTATAATGCCAATACTAGCTACAGTGGTTAGATAGTTTGGAGGAAGTATTTAGTGTTGTGTGTATTGCATCTGTGCACTTAGCTAGCTACTATTCAATAGCCGACATTGCATATGAAGTGTAGGCTCCCCCACATGGGGGTTCGTGCTCTCTGATTGGCTCAAAGTGAAGTAGTTGGCCACTGACACGAGCGTTGCGATTCTACAAGTAGAATCGGTAGGTTCGTCGATACCGGGTCATCAAGCAGCAGGTACCGCTTTCGTTCTAGCAAGAGAAGGAACACTCCCACTGTGATAAGTACCTATTGGCACAGATATTGTCGGTGTGTTTCATGCATAACATTGACCCTAACCTTAACCCCTAACACCTAGGTTAGCTAACGTTAGCCACCTAGCTAATGTTAGCCACAATAAATTGGAATTCGTAACATATATCATACGTTTTTGAAAATTCGTAGCATGATGTACTAATTGTGATTCGTAACATATTGCACTAATTGCAATTCGTAACATATCATATGAATTGTAATTTGTTACATATCATACAAAATAGATCATGGACATCTACAAAGTAATACATATCATATGAAATGTAACATATCATACTATTTAGAGTGTACAGGATTTATGTTTCATATATTTACACGTTGTTTATACTGCTGTGGTTTCCCCCAATAGAAAAGGTCTTAGGCCAGGGTTACGTCTAAGCACTTTGTGGCAAAGTATTAGTAAAAATAAAAAAATAAAAAACATGAATTGATTCATTGATTAAGTTATTGTAATGACTGATGGCCAGTTCTCTGGGTCTCTAAATCGAATTATTCTTCTCCACACAGCGAAGTCATTGAGTACTCTCTGCCCAAGCTGCTAGACATTTTGAAGATAACACATGAAGAGGTAAAATACCTCCTCCACCCAAAGCATTTGTATTGAATGAGGCATAGGCCTTCATTACACGTTCATAGGCATCATGTGTACAAGCATACTACATTCTTGTAAGGCATAAACATCATGTACCTTTCTCTCAAGTGTAATCTCTCAACTGTCTCTCAACCCTCAAAATGCTCCCATACTATCTATATTTATCTATATCTAAGAGATATTTAATCTCTTAGGCTAACACCCCTTGTCTTTCTTCCTAATTTATGTCAGTTTGTGGACCTGTGTATCTTGTTGGGCTGTGACTACTGTGACAAAATCACAGGCCTTGGACCTAAGAGAGCTCTGACTCTGATCCAGCAGCACCGGAACATAGAGAACGTGGTGCTGAACATCAACAGAAAGGTACATGTTCCCTCCCTGACAACTGTTCATACTGTATTACTGCAATGCGATTGTCTTGGGAGATTTTGGTGCCAATGTGTTTGCTGAAGTCTTATCTATAAGTCTGGATAGAATATACTAGTAAACCAAGTAAAATATTAAATGATCTATGTCATTTGTTACCACTCCACATATGAATAACATATATGAACGAATGATTATTTCATTTTTCATCTCAGACCTCACCTTCTATGCTCTGTTCATGTCCATGTAATTAGACTAACACCCAACCCCTTTTCTCCCTCCTCCTTCAGACCCACCCTGTCCCACTGTTCTGGCAGTATCAGGATGCCCGCAAGCTGTTTTTGGATGCCCCCCTGACCGAGCTCCCGAACCTGGTCTGGACTGAGCCAGATGAGGAGGCCCTGGTCCACTTTCTGTGCCACGAGAAACACGTCAAGTACTGTTCTGGTCCTGTATGACCGACCACCTTTGGAATTAGACCAGGGGCCATGTGTATCAAGCATCTCAGAGTAGGAGTGCTGATCTAGGATCAGGTTCCCCTTGACCATGTAATCTTATTAATTGTGTTCGAAAAAGGTAACGCTGAGGCGCTTGATATATACGACCCCTGGTGTGCACAAATCGTGTCCTCTATATCTGCAGTGCATGGTTGTTTTATGTCCTTGCCCAGTAATCTAAAACTGAATTATTCCATATATGTGTGTGTGTGTGTTATGTAGGGAGCAAAGGGTACGAGGTCGAATGCAGAAGTTCAGTGAGAAGCGTGAACGCCTGAGGAAGGAGAGGGAGGAGGACAAGGCAGCAGGACAGAGCCGACAAACTCGCATGGAGGACTTCTTCCGTGTTACACGGAAAAGGCAACAGGTGATATAACCCTACTATGACACTTTTATGACACCTTGCCATTTTATGGTGGGAGTACCTACTGAACTCTACATCACATGGCCCAGAGCCTGGTATAGAGATGGCTATATATCAGACTTTATTAGCCTGTTCATTGATGCCAAATGTTTCATATCTATGGTATTTATGGCTTTGGAGATCCCCAAACTGTATCAACCCTTTACATTCGGTCCACTATATCCAATACCGCTAAGGTTAACTTCAGTTTTACAATTCGGTTGAAATGTACAGCAATTTTCGAAGTAATTTATAACCTCATCCTCCATGTAGGTATGCCTTTATTGATTGATCACCTTTAATTTATCAGGTTATATTGACTGTCAATCGAGATGTCTAAGGATCAACACTCTTTATACAGTTGAAAAGTGTTTAAAACATTTTTTTTTAACAATGAATGTACTAACTGAACTTAATTGTCCAATAAGAACACAGGTTTTCCTTCTGTTGCTAAATGTCCTACTGAACACGACCCTGTACTGCTGTACTGGGAATAGTAGCCTCAGGGGTATACTAAGACACTAGCTAGATATTTTCTGGATTTTCTAAAGCTAGCCAGCTTCAGTTGGCTTCAAATTCAAGCTCAGGCTTCATACATGTTGCGAAGGTGGATATTGATCATGCAGCCGCCGTTAACTTAAGCCAGCTTGTAACTGCGTGTTCGCATCGAACGTGACAAGTCAAAAGCCGAACTCGTCATTGAGACAATGCTGAAACAGCAATCCATGGGGGAGTCGGTGCCACAAACATTTTTGACAAAATGAAAGAAAGCTTATCTTGAAATGGGCTATTAGAAGTGCCATCTTTCTTTTATTAATCGTATCGTTAATATCGTCTTTGGTGTGCTTATCAATGCACAAGCCCCTTTTTACCCACAACTTTTAAATGCGTCCGGTCTTCGCTAAATGTGTAGTGTGGTATATCTTTGAAAATTACTACACAAAATAGATTTTTCTTTCAAAAATATTGAATCAGTCTTCCTCAAATATGGTCCGGAGAAGGGGATGATGAGGCACTCTGTGAGAGTGAGGGAATCTAATTTGATTGGTCCTCAACTTTCGGCTCAAACGCTTAGTTCAGGATGAAGTGGAGTTGCCCTGCCCCGGAGCAGGTTCGAGATGAAGCATTCACTGCCATAGAAATGTACCTAGCTTAAAGGTGAGCCATCTTCGTGTCAACGGCAATCTCGAGTTGAACACAGAATTGACTCAAGTAAGCTCGCTAACTCCTCTCTCCAGCTTCGTAGTACACCCCTCTGGTTCGCTAACTGCTCCTGCATTCAACAACGTCACATTGTTGCCTTGCCTTGTTTGGCAATATAACATTTCATGATTGCAGGTTGGCTAAAGCAGAAACAGACTGGAATCCAGACTAAAGTGATGTGACATCTAAATTAGCCTGTGTATTTCTGGTATCTATTCAGTTATTGTGTTGTGTCTGAAATACCAGCCTTATCTCCACTTGTAGCCGTCTGAAACTGGGGATTCCATTGGCACCAAAGAAAAGAGAGCGAGGTCAAAGTGACACTGCCCTCCGACGGAGTCTGGTGGTACTGCAAATGCATCCTTACCAACCAGCTGTCTGACAGTTAAAAGGATATGCTTGTTCATGAGGGTCTACCTGAGAAAGGAGCTGTGCAGGTCAACTGATCTATACATTCATTTAACTTCCTAACGATTGAGCATAAACCAATTCTTATTATGTAAAGATTTGTGACAGCGAGTACCTCGGGGTCATGTTCGTTAGGCGCCGCCTTGAAACGGGCAGACTACCTGGGCATATCCAATAAGTAAAGCTCATATTCGTTTTCCGTTTTAAAACGTTGTGCCCTAATGAACATGACCCAGGCCAACTCCTAGGGAGCGAGTAAACAGGATGAGCAGAGGCGGAGACTCATTGGCGAGAACAGTGCAGCCACTGTCTGTGGGGCCTTGGCTTGCTTGTTCCCTCATCCAAAACAGGAGCCGATTGATTTCTATGGAGGGAGGTCAGATGGGCTCATGGCTTATTTGGTGGACACCTGCTACCCTCAACAGTGCCAAATTTGAGGCAAATTACTTTCTTATCTTGATAAACATGATCATGTCAAAGTAGATACCAAAATATGATAATCTCTTGTATCAGTGTTGTTACACAAGATGTCAGTATGATGGTATTTACTATTAAACTTTTATTCATCAATATAATATGTTGTCGACTGGTCATTGCTGCCCGCCAGATCTTCCCACCGGTAGGTGTCAGTCACTCTCCGGTTAGCTGTCTGGTGCACCTCCTGTATGCCAACGAAGAAGGAACGTGTCCGTCCCATTAGACCTCTCAGCAAGGTGTCTGAACCACCACCGCTGTCGAGGCAAGCCTCCCCCGAAGACATCCTCTCCGTAGGCCTCGATAAACTTCTCCCACCGTTAGTAGCCCCATTTCTCAACCATGGCGACGAGTGCGAAGCGAAAGCAAGAGGAGACGCATCTCAAGATGCTTCGGGAAATGACTAGCCAACCCCCGAATAGGAAGTGCTTTGATTGCGACCAGCGCGGCCCGACTTATGCCAACATGACAGTGGGTTCCTTCGTCTGTACCACCTGTTCTGGCATTTTGTAAGTACTGTGTTGATTCTATTGCTGTGTTTGTATGTGGGATTGTTTTTAAAGAAAAATGTCGTTCTTTGTGATGTGTTTTGGTGGTTTAGCTAACGTTGGCAGGCTCCCCAACACAGCAGGTAATGCTATCCAACGTTAGCTCGAGGCCATTGGTTGGGCTGGGTCGCAAGCCCATGCTTTGTTGTAAGGAGGGGTCTCAATTCCCCATCTTTAGAAGGTCAATATGCAGTTCCATACCTAGCTTGGCAACTAACTAAAGGATTGTTTGTGCCGAAAGTACTTGTCTGATAAAAGACAAATATTTGACCAGTGTGTCAAAACGGCACGTCACCGCACCGGCGAACCTATTTCCCAATCAACTTGTATATACCGTAGGCGTAGTTTGGGACATCCCGTTGCTCACGCCTATATGTGTAACGTTATAGATCGAGCAGGGATGGGCAGTTCTCGGGGGCCTGATTGTTGACACACTTTTGCCCCAGCTCCTGCTAAAACACCTTACTCCAATAATCAACAAATCAAGGTATTCAGTTTAGAATGCAATTCCGTTTAATCAGGTGTGTTATTTATAGGGCTGGGGGGAAAGTGATACATCAGGCCCCCAAGGACTGGAGTTTTCCATCCCAGAGATAGAGGAAGTGTATAAGTGCCAGCCACTGTCTTGTAGAATACATGAAATGGGGCAGTAGGTCAAGTAATGCAAATGATATTGGTTCAGAGACCACAATAGGAAAGGACTTCTGACAAAACCACACCTGATGCCACAAGTGATCATCTCACGTCATATGTGAAGGCTAGGCACATGAATGCATAGCCTTATGAGTCATATAATGACTTTCACTGGTGGTTTTCACTTTTGGGATGTGCCATCTGATTTCAATCACTTTTTGACCTCTTTTGGACACGAATGCCAAAACATATAGGAGATGGAGTGAACCCTTTTGAAACAGCATGCTATTGGGTGTCATGGTTTGCCAGATAAAGGTATTAAAATGCAAATAAAATAGAAATGTCATCTTTGGAAATGGTAGCACAGAGATGGTTGGAGGTCCACACCTCAGAGAATGTTGACTTGAATGGGAATATCAGTTTTAAATGATGCGGTCAATCTTCCATAGGAAACCTATTGAAATCATAGAAATACAGATAACAGAATAGACATTCCAATTTAAGTTCGACGGTGGGGGGTCCGGTGGCCATCTTTGTGGTAGTAATTGGAAGTAAACATTAGAATTTCAATTATGTACCAGCTAATTTGCAGTGGTCTGAAGGGATAAATCCATTCTATGAATTTCTATTTCTATGATTGAAATTACACCCACCCTGTATTCAACAGTATGCTGTGTCTCAACTGATAGCGGGCACAATACAAACACCTCAGATTATGTAAAATATGGATTAAGCATATGTGAAAATGAGTTGACATGTTTTTTGATAATTGCTGCTAAAGGATAAATAGTTTGACATCCCTGTTTATATTTTCCAGTGATAAAGACATTGATGCAAAATGGGGTAACTTTGATCTCCTAAATCTCCTAAATGTTTTGGCATTCAGGTTCAAAAAGTCACTTTCTGACCACTTCTACCATGGGCAAATATGTATGATAGGTTTTGTTCAAATCAACAGTGGTGCGGTCAAAAAGTGATTGAAATCAAATGGAACGACCCTTTTGACAGTGAATATCAGTAAATGCACAGTTTAGCTGTGAGTGTGCAGTCATGTTTTGCCTGGTCATTGTAAACTGAATGACACCGAATACATACCCCTCCACTCCCAACTAGACGAGGGCTGAATCCCCCCCACAGAGTGAAGTCCATCTCTATGACCACCTTCACGCAACAGGAAATTGAATTCCTACAGAAACACACCAACGAGGTAATGACATGAGGTCAAGTAATGTACTAAGAAATGTGTACTTCAATCCTAGTGATCTGCAGGGAGTGCAGGCTTTTATTCCAGTTTAGCACCAACAAATCCAATACATTCAAAGCTATTGATGATTAGTCGAGTCAGATGTGTTTGTATTGGGCTAGAACAAAATCCTGCATACTCTGTGGGTCCCCAGGACCAGCATTGGAAAAACACTGGATTAGTGTCTTTATGCGTGTCTGTCTCCTCATGTCTGCTTTCATTATTTGAAGTTTTTTTGTTTCTCTCTAGGGAGTTTATTGGCATTCCTTTTTCTCTCTCGCGCTCTCTCGCCACACCCTCTCCCCAAACACTTCCTCTACTCTAGGTCTGTAAACACATCTGGTTGGGGCTGTACAACGACAGGACATTGGTTGTTCCAGACTTCCACGAACCACAGAAAGTCAAAGAATTCCTCCAGGAAAAGTACGAGAAAAAAAGATGGTGAGATGCTTCTTTTTGGTTCCTTCATCTGTTCACTGAGCTTCACTCACTTGCTTTCTATTGCATCGTGTGAACGGAACGTTGTCGAAAGCAGAAGAATTTGATTTGCAGATCCCACAGTTTCTGTTGTGATGTGTCAATATAAAATCACACTCAGAGCTGTCAATGTAAAATCGTATGAATTCACTTTAAAAAGACAAGTAACAACCCATTTTTACATGTGAAAATTATTTCACCTTGGGAACTCCCCATCGATTCCACCCCTGGATGTATTTTTATTCATGGTTGTGTGCACACAGGTACGTCTCTCCAGACCAGGCTAGGACGGTAGCCACAGCCCAGGCCTCCAAGTCGGGCACCTCAGGCAGCAGCACAGGCAGCACCCCGGAGGTCCAGCCCCTGAAAACCCTGCAGCTTAACAAGACCCCCCCAACACGTCAGGTATTTCCCCATCTTCTTTCCTAACATATGACATAATACATTTCAGGCTAATGTGCTTTTGAGTCATTTCCTAACATATGGGGAAATCCATTTTAGGCTGATGCAAAAAAATAAATTCTCATAACTTTGTCTAGTGTATATTCAATTACTTTTTCTTTTCCATAGGTATTTCTAGTAGTGCACAGAAAGTAGCTTTTTGCACCTGAATGACAAAACATTCAAGAGATAATGGTGCTCAAAGTTGACCCATTTTGCATACCCCACCATACATCCATGTCCTTATCACTGGAAAAGATAAATGGTTGAGATGGATAACATTTAAGAGTTTACAAAAACCGTTGTCAAACTATTTTGTTGTCTTCCAAAAAAACGAAAATGTTTTCGTTTTTTTTAACGTCAAATTTTCAACAAAAAAAATTGGTTTCGCATATGTTGTAGCTTAGACTCTATTTTACATCATCTAGGTTTTGTGTTGTGCCCGCCATCGGTTGAGATACAACATGCTCTTGAATACAGGGTGGGTGTCATGTTTTGGCTGATAAATGTACGAAAATAGGAATCATTTGGAAATGTCAACTTTGAAATGGTAGCACAGAGATGGTTAAAGGTACACGCATCAGAGAATGTTGACTTGAATGGGAATATCAGTTTTAAATTATACTCTCAATCTTCCATAGGAACCCTATTGAAATCATAGAAATACAGATCATAGAATAGACATGACAATTTAACGCTAGAACCGCCGGGCCTTTCAGCCTATAAGTATCCGCTAGAGAACTCTGTTAGGCAGTCATTCGCATACGTCTGGCCCCTTCCAGCCAATGACGGGTCAACAGTCTAACAGTCTATATATGTTATCCAAAGAATAATCATTTGGTTTTGTTTATGAAGGTCATTAGAATAATAATTTTTAAAAACGATAATTTCACAGGACATAACAGCATTTTCATTAGTTTGTTACTCTAAGCTATAAGTAAAAATCAAAAACCTCTACTTTAATTGGTTTTGGCCGTCTAAAGAAACATTGGAAATAAGAAAATGTATCAAATAAAACTGAATAGCATATTTTATTATGTTACTAGTCTTTGCTTAGTAGCCTGAGAAATGCTGACGCGTGAGTGCTCAAATGAATGGACAGCGCAGTTATTCTTGGGAAAAGTGATATTTGGAAATAGAGAACTGCAGAATATGCTCTTTCTAATACTATATATAGCAATCAGAACGTGTTACCTTGTTTAAAAAAAAAAAGATATATATATATATATATGTTTAGCCTTTTTATTTAAGGCAGGCAAGTCAGTTAAGAAGAAATACTTATTTACAATGACGGCCTACCAAGGGTCAAATGGCCTCCTGCGTGGTCGGGGGAATTAAAAATGACAATGTAGAACAAAACCCACATCAAAAAAAAAGCACCATGTGACTGCATGAGAATTACCTGCATGTGACTGGAGGAGGATTGGATAAAGTGGTGCTCTTTTCTCTGCCTCTGACTATTTCAAGCTGCGCCCATCTCTTCATGTACAATTTGACAACTGGTCATTTTGTCACTCATCAGACTGTCAATTTAATCTTTAGCCTAACTCTTATGTGTGAAATTAGTTTTTGGTATAGTTTAGGTGTAGTTTCGATGGGCCAGCTGCTCAGGCTGACTGGCATTGATCGTTTCTACTCGCTCGTCAACTCGGATAGAGTCAAGGATATGTTTTGCATTACTCTAAAGGCGTAAAGTTACTGCAACACATAGCATGTTTCTGTTTCCCTTACAATAAATTGATTTAATGATAGTTATAGTAAATGATATAGTCCAGTAACAGCTTATTTTTACAAAGTATTACCTTAAAAGAAGGATAGGAACCCTCAGGGTGTGCGCTCAAATTATTTAGTATAAACATAAGTGCCACTGCTGATAAATAGGCATAAGACAAATGTAAAGAATTAATTGCATAAAATATTTATGAAAATATATATTCATGACAAGATATGACAACAAGGAGGGCCCGATATTGATTGTATCGGGCCCTGTATTGTGGGCCCTTAAAAGTGCCTCTACGTGTGAATCAGGCCCTGTATTGTGGGCCCTTAACCGTGCCTTTACGCGTGAATCAATCTCGTCTTCTCATATCTAGGCTCCCAATTTTACACTATTCTAAATGAATTCAACCTCTTGTCTTCACCCTCCTTATCATTTCAGTTAGGCCTAATTTGAATTCAGTTGAAGTAATGTGCACAATTATCAGTTTCTATCATCCATGCATCCATTTAACCTCCGTCATTCATTCGGTGAGGAGAGAGAGACACATTAGTTCCTGGCTAGGTACCAATGTCCTACAGCGCACTTGGCCTGTAAAAGTAGGAATAGGTGTAGAGAGAAAAAAACGGGTATAAAGCTCTAAATACTGTACTTCTGTTTGTGATTAAAACATTCTGACAACTGAGCAATGTAAAATACAGACATTTAGGAAAAGTCCAGGAAGGAGCAGTACGTTGCTTTTTTTCTTCCCCAATTTGTTTTATTTATTTACAAAATCAATCATCTGTGGCCGTTGTCAACACTAGAACCGCTAATGCCATTTGACGGTGGTCGGACCGGTGGTCGTCTTTTGTTGTAGTAATTCAAATTATACTTGTACCAGCTAATTTGCAGTGGTCTGAAGGGATGGGTCTATTCTATTATTTCTGTGAATGAAATGACACCCACCCTGTATTTAACTTCTCTGGGATATGTGGGACGTTAGCCAAAAGCCAGTAAAAATGCAGAGCGCCAATTCAAATAAATTACTATAAAAATCAAACTTTAATTAAATCACACATTGATACCAAATTAAGCTACACTGGTTGTGAATCCAGCCAACATGTCAGAATTCAAATAGGCTTTACGACGAAAGCACACAACGATTATGTTAGGTCAGAGCCAAGTCACAGAAAAACACAGCCATTTTTCCAGCCAAAGAGAGGGGTAACAAAAAGCAGAAATAGAGATAAAATTATTCACTAACCTTTGATCTTCATCAGATGACACTCATAGGACTTCATGTTACACAGTACATGTATGTTTTGTTTGGTAAAGTTCATATTTGTATAAAAAAATCTGAGTTTAGACGGGACACTACTGTCTCACTTGGCCAAAAGCCACAGAAAATGCAGAGCGCCAAAATCAAATAAATTACGATTAAAATCAAACTTTAATTAAATCACACATTGATAGCAAATTAAGCTACACTGGTTGTGAATCCAGCCAACATGTCAGAATTCAAATAGGTTTTTCGGCAAACGCAAACGATGCTATTATCTGAGGATAGCAACAGAGTAAACAAAGAGAGAAGCATATTTCAACCCTGCAGGCGCGACACAAAACGCAGAAATAAAAATATAATTCATGCCTTACCTTTGACGAGCTTCTGTTGTTGGCACTCCAATATGTCCCATAAACATCACAAATGGTCCTTTTGTACGATTAATTCCATCAATATATATCCAAAATGTCAATTTATTTGGCGCGTTTGATCCAGAAAAACACCGGTTCAAACTTGTGCAATGTTACTACAAAATATCTCAAAAGTTACCTGTAAACTTTTCCAGAACATTTCAAACTACTTTTGTAATACAACTTTAGGTATTTTTTAACGTAAATAATCGATAAAATTGAAGACGGGATGATCTGTGTTCAATACAGGATTAAAACAAACTGTAGCTAGCTTTCTGGTCACGCGCCTCTAACAAACAGGACACTTTAAGTGACCCTCGTTCAAGATGGCCGTACTTCTTCATTACACAAAGGAAAAAACCTCAATTTTCTAAAGACTGTTGACATCCGGTGGAAGCGGTAGGAACTGCAAGATGGTCAATTAGAAATCTGGATTCTCAATGAAAATCCATTGAAAAGAGTGACCTCAAAAAAGAAAAATCTGAATGGTTTGTCCTCGGGGTTTCGCCTGCTAAATTAGTTCTGTTATACTCACAGACATGATTCAAACAGTTTTAGAAACTTCAGAGTGTTTTCTATCCAAATCTACTGATACTATGCATATCTTATCTTCTGGGGATGAGTAGCTGGCAGTTGAATTTGGGTATGCTTTTCGTCCAAACGTGAAAATGCTGCCCCATATCCTAGAGTAGTTAAGAGCATGTTTCAACTGATGGTGGGTACAACACAACGTCAGATGTGAAATAGGGTCTAAGCTACAGTACAATATTGTGCATTTTTCGATACTTTATTAAAGGTCTAAAATTTTATTTATGTTCAAACCCTCTCATTATAAACTCAAGAAAAAAAGAAAAGTCCCTTTTTCAAGATCCTGTCTTTAAAAGATCATTCGTAAAAATCCAAATAACTTCACAGATCTTCAAGGGTTTACACACTGTTTCCCATGCTTGTTCAATGAACCATAAACAATTAATGAACATGCACCTGTGGAATGGTCGTTAAGACACTAACAGCTTACAGACGGTAGGCAATTAAGGTCACAGTTATGAAAACGTAGGACACTAAGTAGGCCTTTCTACTGACTCTGAAAAACACCAAAATAAAGATGCCCAGGGTCCCTGCTCATTTTTGTGAACGTGCCTTAGGCATGCTGCAAGGAGGCATGAGGACTGCAGATGTGGCCAGGGCAAGAAATTGCAATGTCCGTACTGTGAGACGTCTAAGACAGAGCTTTAGGGAGACAGGACGGACAGCTGATCGTCCTCGAAGTGGCAGACCACGTGTAACAACACCTGCACAGGATCGGTATATCCGAACATCACACCAGTGGATAAGGGTCAGGATGGCAACAACAACTGCCCGAGTTACACCAGGAATGCACAATCCCTCCAACAGTGCTCAGACTGTCCGCAATAGGCTGAGAGAAGCTGGACTGAGGGCTTGTAGGCCTATAGTAAGGCAGGTTCTCACCAGACATCACCGGCAACAACGTCGCAAATGGGCACAAACCCACCGTCTTTGGACCAGACAGGACTGGCAAAAAGTGCTCTTCATTGACGAGTCCCGGTTTTGTCTCACCATGGGTGATGGTCAGTTTTGCGTTTATCATCGAAGGAATGAGCGTTACACTGAGGCCTGTACTCTGGAGCGGGATCGATTTGGAGGTGGAGGGTCCGTCATGGTCTTGTGATGTGTGTCACAGCATCATCGGACTGAGCTTGTTGTCATTGCAGGCAATTTCAACGCTGTGCGTTACAGGGAAGACATCCTCCTCCCTCCTTCCTGCAGGCTCATCCTGACATTACCCTCCAGCATGACAATGCCACCAGCCATGCTGCTCGTTCTGTGTGTGATTTTGCCATGGCCAGCGAAGAACCCAGATCTCAATCCCATTAAGCACATCTGGGACCTGTTGGATCGAAGGGTGAGGGCTAGGGCCATTCCCCCCCAGAAATTTCTGTGAACTTGCAGGTGCCTTGGTGGAAGAGTGGGGTAACATCTCACAGCAAGAACTAGCAAATCTGGTGCAGTCCATGAGGAGGAGATGCACTGCAGTACTTAATGCAGCTGGTGGCCACACCAGATACTGACTGTTACTTTCGATTTTGACCCCGCCTTTGTTCAGGGACACTATTCCATTTCTGTTAGTCAGATGTCTGTGGAACTTGTTCAGTTTATGTCTCAGTTGTTGAATCTTGTTATGTTCATACAAGTATTTACACATGTTAAGTTTGCTGAAAATAAACGCAGTTGACAGTGAGAGGACGTTTTTTTTTTTTTTTTGCTGAGTTTAAAAGTCAATGGGTGCAACCCCATGTCCCCAGTTATTTTTCTTTTAAAGCATGCTGTCATTCCTCATGCCCTTCCATCTCTCTCCCTCCCTCTGCCAGTCGCCGGTGGTGGTTCGCTCCCAGGCCTATCCTATAGTTCAGGAGAAGAAGTTTGACCTCCTTTCTGACCTGGGTGGAGACATCTTTGCCACTCTGCCCTCTCAGGCTGCCAGCAACTCCAACTTTGCCAACTTTGCACATTTCCCGAGCCAGTCAGGTAATGAGTGGGGATGGCCTTCACTCAAACTAACTTCAGTTTAAGCCAAGTGAAAATTTTACTTAAATGGCAGTTCAGGAGTTTCCCAATAGTGAGTTGATTCGAAATGTTTGTTTTCAATGAGACAAAATCATATCTTGAGGGCTTGGAAATGAGCAGTTATAAAGAGTAGTGTAAGAAGACTTACCACGTCATTACAATGTGTTCGTGTTAAATCATTGTCATCTGCCCCTCCTCCCATGTACCATAATGCCATTATGATTTCCTCATTCCTCACGTTGTCAGTGTTTTGTTTCCTCCTCTGTGGTTTGCAGCGACTCAGGTAAACTCAAACGCCGACTTTGCCAACTTTGAGGCGTTTGGCAACTCTGGAGTACCTTCACATTTCAGCACCTCACCCCCCTCACAGTCCTTTGCATCAGGTACCCCCGGGTCCCATTCTCATACATACCCTCTTATTGACATTATATCTGTTCCGGGCACAACATGTTATCTTATTTTTGGGTGTTAAGTGTCCATGTCCTTGCCATGTGTGTATATTGACCCCTGTGTATGTCTCTCTCGCTCTCTGTAGGGCGAGGTGTCCCAGTGCCGTCGGTGGCCGGTGCTGTACCGGCTCCGCCCCAGCTGGGCACTTCAGCAGAGGACCGCTACGCTGCTCTTGCTGAGCTGGACAACGAGCTGAGCTCTTCGGCCCCCACAGGGAGCAGTGTCCAGGGGTGAGAGACAGGCGCCACTTCTAAACTTGGCACTAAAAATAGGTTTTAGAAATGCACACTAACACTACCTCTGGATCTTGCTAAAAAGTGTTTTTTTTTTATGATTCAATGAGATGACAAATTGATTCATGTTATTCATTTATGTGAATCTAGGAATATGTTTGGAGCTGTGTTGGGAACCTCGCCTGCCCAGACTCAGCCAGTATTACCCAGCATGCATGTGCAGCAAGGCTTTGGAGGTGAGTGGGTTGTGTTACACATTCCTGAACATTGATTTCTGAAATGGGTGACCCTCAAAAGGTAATGAAAACATGATGTAATGTCCTGTTTCAGCCATCCCGTCCAATAATCCATTTGTAGCCGCCGCCCCGGATATGGCCACCAACCCCTTCCAGACTAATGGTATAACCCTGTGTGTGTGTGTGTGTGTGTGTGTGTGTGTGTGTGTGTGTGTGTGTGTGTGTGTGTGTGTGTGTGTGTGTGTGTGTGTGTGTGTGTGTGTGTGTGTGTGTGTGTGTGTGTGTGTGTGTGTGTGTGTGTGAGCACACGTGGAAGTACATAAATACATGCATAGCGTGTGTGTGGTTGAAGTCAGGAGTATGAACACAAGCATGCTTAAAGGACATGTTTGAGCCTCTGCCAGTGAATGCTTGTCAATTTGTCTGAAATAGCGTTGTTTGATATCAGTAGATACTGTACATTGAAAGGTACGGTTGTGTACCACTGTGTTCGTGGTACTCACTCCGCCCTCCCCTCTGTGTTTTGTAGCCTCGTTTGGCACAGGCTCTATGAGTATGCCTGCTGGCTTTGGGAACCCCTCCTCTTACTGCCTGCCGACCAGTTTCAGTGGGACCTTCCAGCAGCCCTTCCCTGGCCAGGCCCCCTGCCCTTACACCCAGTCGGGGGCCTACCACCCCCAGCAACCCAATGGTAAGTAGTCTCACCCATACCACAATATAGTTTGGACTTTACTTCAAAGCTGTAACCCCCCCCCCCACACACAAATATTGTGTTTTGACTCACCAAATGTTTGAAATTTTCTTGTGACCCTCCACTATAAACAAAGGTCGTATTTCTCACAGGTATCCCTGTAACAACGGTAAATGTAACAACTTTTATGTTTGAAATAACTTTTCGGTTTTTAAAAATGTAATTAAACCAGTAAATGTTATAACTTGCTGGTAATCGTAATAAATGGTTGAATGATAAACATAACTTTTGCTGCGAAATCAAAACGTGTAATCTACAATAGTTCCCTGCAAATAGTGCAGCGCGTGACTTTGATAGCCTCTACTGAACTTGTGTTACTTTGTAATGCCAGTCTTCGGGTTTCAGGCAAGGTTACTCAACATGTTAATTTGACACCAATTGCCCTGGTGTCATCCAGATCGTTCAAATACTTTGAGTGTTTGCTTGAACCTTCCTGGAGTGCCGGACTGATGGTTTTAGCACCATTCCACGTCCATAAAAACGAGGGAAATAACACAGACGTTGTTATTACATGATCGGTTGAAGTTATTGTTCATTAAATAAAGTTGCTACTGACCTGATGACCTGACATAATAACCACCGGACAACATAATGAGCTTGATTTAATAATGATCAAATGAAGTGGTGTGTGTGTGAGTGAGACTATGCATGAGTGTACATTTCAACGTGTGCTTGTGTCTATGTATTCCTGTATGATGAGCATGAGTTGAGTTGTTTGTGCTGTGATTGGCACTAGGTGGTGGTATGTGCATCAAATTGAGGGTAGTAGGACATAACATTGATTTTGGTATGTCATTACATGTTTGGTTGAAGTTATTCCATTATTCATAAAGTTGTTACTCACCGGTTAATGTAATAACCACCGGTTAACGTAATAACTTTACAATTTAGCAGAAAAGGTCAACTTTACCGTTCGACATTTTATTACGTTTACCGGCAAGTTATTACTTTTACCAGGTAAAGTTAAATGGTAAATAGGCCATTCAGCCTCGTTTTGTTTCTCTGCATGGACAGGCCCTGGTGGATACCCAGTCTACGGGCAGACCAATCCCTCCATGACCCACTTTGGGCAGCCCATGACTGGGCCGGGGATGACCAATAACCCATTCATGGTGAGCATCTAGTAGCTTGTGTGTGTGTGTGTTTCCAGATCATGTTGAGGAACCGAAGGATGCATTGTGGTCTTTAATAGTAATACTTGTAATACCAGTGTGAAACACTTTGTGACATAACACATACAAGTCTGAACACATGTAATTTACTTACACATGCAACTTCTGCATGGGTCCAATGTGAAACCACCTATGTGGGCGGTCACCCATTGCAGCCTCGCTCTCTCTGCTAACTTCATGGATGAGTTTGGAAGTCATGCTGATAGTTATGTTATTTTCCGATATTATATTGACGAACCATTTGTTTTGAACCAGGCTGGAGCCCCGGCAGGATCCTACCCCGCTGGAGGCTCTTCCACCAACCCCTTCCTGTAGTGCGCCCATCTCGTCACCACCACCAGAGGGCAGCATGCAGCACCTATTCAATGCACCGGCTCCGTCACACCCTGTGACGTGACCGTACACTTCTGACACTCTGAATTCAAGTTTTTATTTAAAGCTTAGTTTATGACACTATAAAGGGCTATGGGATTTGGGACTGCCGTGGAATGATGCCCTTGGACTAAATACGTTCTCTATACATTTTATATTTTTTGTTCATTTGACAGCTCTTTATTGTGCATATCGGCATTTGTAATCACATTTAAATACAAGGTATAATAAGGACTTGACATGGTTGGGCAACATTATGGATGTGCCACTATGTTTCTACCAGTGTGTTTTATAGGATAACTATCAGGGTTGTATACAAGTCTAGGAGGGAACTGAGGTGACGTGAAGAGTTTTTGCCTCGAACGATGTGAATTATCAGGCTGGCAGAGGTGATAAGCACCTAATTCTATTTGAGGGGGTACTGATGGTCAAATTCAGTCTATTGTGATTCTGTGTAAACGAAACAATGTAACGTGTAACGGTTTCAATGGGCATGACACCTCTGCCTGTAGGTATGGCATCCGGGAAAGGGACTTTTATTTGGTGCATAATTAATAGCACTATTACTGAACGTGGCCCTGTTCTTGTTAGGCTCAAAACACCGTAGTGCTATCCCAAGGCGTTACAACAGCATTTTGCCTAGCGGTTTACACAACCGTTGAATAACCTTGAATACAACCCAGGTCTTTTAACCTTACTCTTTTTTTTTTTTTTTGTGACTAGGATAAGTCCCAAGTGTAACAACAGCCCGAACACACTAACGTTAGATAGGTAAGAGTCCGTTTGGAAAGGAACAAATGCCTGCTAAAAAAACCACGAGACCCCAGACTCCAGCACTAGCCGTTTTGATGACAGGCAGGTGTCTACTGCAGCACAAAAAGAGAGGGAAGGAGAGTAGGGAATAGAGGTGAAAGGTTCTTGTGCTCTAAGCGAGCCCTCTCCATGTAACCGGACCCGCATGTGTGTGTGTAAAAACACCTGAGAAGTTTGTTTTTATTTGGAGAGATGGTTACTTGTGGCACCCAATCACTTTTAATGCATTTAATCATGTTACTTGCCATTACAGGAATATGTAAGTCAATGTGTACATATATAAATATATGTATAAATATTAAAGATTTTTAACTACAATTTGCTTCCCTATCTGCATTACGTAAAGGTGCGGGGGTCAAATCACAGGGGAAGCCCAAAAAAAAAGCCATATTACAACCTATGTGTTGTGATAATTGCATTGTTTGCTTTATAACCTGTTAGTTCATATGCCTTGCGACAGTGATAGGCCTATATGCAGGGCATTTGGAAACTATTCAGACCCCTTGACTTTCTCCACTTTTTATTACCTTAGCCTTATTCTAAAATGGATTACGTTTTTCCCCCAATCTACGCGCAATAGACCATAATGACAAAGCAAAACCAGGTTTTTAGGCATTTGTGAAAATGTATAAGTATTCAGACCCCTATGTTGAAGCACATTTTGGCAGTGATTACAGCCTACTGTCTTCTTGTGTATGATGCAACGAGCTTAGCACACCTGTATTTGGTGAGTTCCTCCCATTCTCTGCAGATCCTCTCAAGCTCTGTCAGGTTGAATGGGGAGTGTCGCTGCACAGCTATTTTCAGGTCTCCAGAGATATTCGATCGGGTTCAAGTCCGGGCTCTGGCTGGGCCACTCGAGTACATTCAGAGATTTTCCCGAAGCCACTCCTGCGTTGTCTTGGCTGTGTGTCGTTGTTCTGTTGGAAGGTGAACCTTCGCCAAAATCTGAGGTCCTGAGAACTCAGGAGCTCAAGGATCTCTGTACTTTGCTCCATTCATCTTTCCCTCAATCCTGACTAGTCTCCCAATCCCTGCCACTGAAAAACATCCCAACAGCATGATGCTGCCACCACCATGCTTCACCATTGGGATGGTACCAGGTTTCCTCCAGATGTGACACATGGCATTCAGGCCAAATTGTTTAATCTTTGTTTCATCAGACCAGAGAATCTTGTTTCTCATGGTCTTGAGAGTCCTTTTGGTGCCTTTTGGCAAACTCCAAGCGAGCTGCCATGTGCCCATGTGCCTTTTACTGAGGAGTGGCTTCCGTCTGGCCACTCTACCATAAAGGCCTGATTTGGTTGTCCTTCTGGAAGGTTCTCCCATCTCCACAGAGGAACTCTGGAGCTCTAATTTTTGGTCACCTCCCTGACCCAGCTCCCCTGATTGCTAAGTTTAGGAAGACAGCTCTAGGAAGATGTCTTGGTGGTTCCAAACTTCTTCCATTTAAGAATTATGGAGGCCACTGTGTTCTTGGGGACCTTCAATGCTGCAGAAATGTTTTGGTACCCTTCTCCAGATCTGTGCCTTGACACAATCCTGTCTCGGAGCTCTCCGGACAATTCCTTCGACCTCATGGCTTGGTTTTTGCTCTGACATGCACTTTGGGATTTATATAGACAGGTGCGTGCCTTTCCAAATCCTGTCCAATCAATTGAATTTACTACAGGTGAACTCCAAGTTGTAGAAACATATCAAGGATGATCAATGGAAACAGGATGTACCTGCGCTTAATTTTGAATCTCATAGCAAAGGGTCTGAATACTTATGTAAATACGGTATTTCTGTTTGTTTTTTTACATGTACATTTCTTAATACCTGTTCACTTTGTCATTATATTGTGTGTAAATTGATAGATATTTTTTTATTTAGTCAATTTTAGAATAAGGCTGTAACGTAACAAAATGTGAACGTCAAGGGGTCTGACCACTTTCCGAATGCTGTGTGTGTGTATACATACAATATCTACTCATTCAAGTTTTTTTTTTTTTTTTTTTTTTTTTTTTACAATTTTCTACATTGTAGAGTAATAGTGAAGACATCAAACAATGAAATAACACATGGCATCATGTAGTAACCAAAAAAGTGTTAAACAAATCAAAATATATTTTAGATTCTTCAAAATAGTCACCCTTTGCCTTTGACAGCTTTGCACACTCTTGGAACACTCCTGTACTCTCCAAATTCATCAAAGGAATATGCTTTGTCTCAAAACACCTTTTTTTCACACTGAAACTAACACGTTCAAAAGCGAATATGGAACACTATAACGTAGAACGTGGGGAATGGTCAATCTATAGAACACTAATGTTATTTTGTGATGTTATAATGGAAATACGGTAACTTGGAAAGTATACCCACTAGATAGATGAAGTTTCCATACTATGGGTTGTGCATGTAATATGAAAATGATGGAAGTGTTTTTGTTAAGAGAGGGATGTGATTTGAGAAGTTATAAGATACTTGTTTTCCATAACTTTGCACAGTGAGTAATCCCCGTGCCCGAAGTGAGGTCAGGGAGCGTGCCAGCCCTTTCGAGAAAAATGCAGTGGTGGAAAATGTACACAATTTCCATACTTGAGTAAAAGTACAGATTCCTTCATAGAAAATGACTTAAGTATAAATAACTTAAAATGTATGATATTAAGCAAACCAGACGGCATCATTTTTTTATTTTTTTTATTTTTTTACGGAAAGCCAGGGGCACACTTTGTCAGACATAATTTACAAAGTGAGTCCTCCAGATCAGAGGCAGTAGGGATGACCAGGGATGTTCTCTTGATAAGTGTGTGAATTAGACAGGTTTCCTGTCCTGCTAAGCATTCAAAATGTAATGAGTACTTTTGGGTCTCAGGGAAAATGTATGGAGTAAAAAGCACATCATTTTCTTTGGGAATGTAGCAAAGTAAAAGTTGTCAAAAATATAAATAGTAAAGTAGTTATGTAGTATTTTTACTTAAGTACTTTACACAACTGGAAAAATAAATAAATAATGTGTTATGAATTAACACTGCGGACCAAAAAAGCGTGAAGCTCCAGCTGCGTGTTTAAAATGGTTAAAACTTTGAATCTCAGATGATAAACTCACCTCCCGCACAATCAATGGTATGGCTTATTAGCTGTCTTAAGTAAAGTATCTTTGAAAGTGAATTTAAGTAGGGCCATCCTCAAACCATTGTATTACACTATTACACTACTCTCATCACCCCACTGGGGAACCATCGATACGGCTGGTTCAGAGATGGAAGCTCGAGTGAGACTCGGACTCGAGTTGCACTTAAGTTGCAAAGGAAATGACTTACGACTTGACTTAGACTCGTGATCAATTGACTTGACTTAGACTCGAGATGAAAGACTCACGAACAATGCAAGTCAGTCCTGGGAAAAGTTTAAGTTTTAGTGACAGCATCCTGTCAGATAACATGGAACAGGCTGCGTTGTAACGCAGAGAAAGTAGTTTAATACAGAGGGCTGAAAAACATTCTAGAAAGTCTGTGTCATTTCTACGTCACTAGTACTACAGCTTAACAATTGTAATCAGCAACAATGTCATCAGGTTGTGAAGCTTTTGTTCTTAAGTTTGGTTACAAGAACCTGCAGTATAATGTCAGTATAATACTGTCACTCAACTATCATCTGCAAAGTATACTGAGCATAAGTAGTCACCTAGTCAGTCTAGTAAAAGCACTGCAGCAGTCACTCAAATGCCGATTCCAGGGGGTGTTTGTGAATGCCAGAATGGGCACTCGGATGAACAGGCAACAAAACTTCCATTTGGTGACACTGTACACTACCGTTCAAAAGTTTGGGATCACTTAGAAATGTCCTTGTTTCCATGAAAACATACATGAAATTAATTGCTAAATGAATTGGAAATAATATAGTCAAGACTTTGACCAGGTTATAAATAATGATTTTTAATTGAAATAATAATTGTGACCTTCAAACTTTGCTTTCGTCAAAGAATCCTCCATCTGCAGCAATTACAGCCCTACAAACCTTTGGCATTCTAGTTGTCAATTAGTTGAGGTAATCTGAAGAATACCAGCTGACTGCTTCTTCCCTAAATAGTTCTTGCATAGTTTGGAGCTGTGCTCTGGGTCATTGTCCTGTTGTAGGAGGAAATTGGCTTCAATTAAGCGCCGTCCACAGGGTATGGCGTGGCGTTGCAAAATGAAGTGAAAGCCTTCCTTCTTCAAAATACCTTCTACCCTGTACAAATCTCCCACTTTACCACCACCAAAGCACCCCCAGACCATCACATTGCCTCCACCATGCTTGACAGATTGGTGTCAAGCACAACTCCAGCATCTTTTCATTTTTTTGCATCTCACGAATGTTCTTCTTTGTGATCCGAACACATCAAACTTAGGTTTGTCTGTCCATAACACTTTTTCCAATCTTCCTCTGTCCAGTGTCTGTTGTCTTTTGCACATCTTAATCTTTTATTTTTATTGGCCAGGCTGAGATATGGCTTTTTCTTTGCAACTCTGCCTAGAAGGCCAGCGTCCCGGAGTCGCCTCTTCACTGTTGACGTTGTGACTGGTGTTTTGCGGGTACTATTCAATGAAGCTGCCAGGTGAGGACTTGTGAGGCGTCTGTTTCTCAAACTAGACTCTCTAATGTACTTGTCCTCTTGCTCAGTTGTGCACCGGGGCCTCCCACTCCTCTTTCTATTCTGGTTAGAGCCCATTTGAGCTGTTCTGTGAAGGGAATAGTACACAGCGAGGTACGAGATCTTCAGTTTCTTGGAAATGTCTCTTATGGAATAGCCTTCATTTCTCAGAACAAGAATAGACTGACGAGTTTCAGGAGAAAGTTATTTGTTTTTGGACATTTTGATTCTCTAATCGAACCCGCTGATGCTCCAGATACTCAACTAGTCTAAAGAAGGCCAATTGTATTGCTTCTTTAATCAGAACAACAGTTTTCAGCTGTGCTAACATAATTGCAAAAATGGTTTTCTAATAATCAATTTGCCTTTTAAAATCATCAACTTGGATTAGCTAACACAACGTGCCATTGGAACATAGGATTGATGGTTGCTGATAATGGGCCTCTGTACGCCTATGTAGATATTCCATAAAAGATCAGCCATTCCCAGCCACAATAGTCATTTACAACATTAACAATGTCTCCACTGTCTTTCTGATCAATTTGATGTTCTTTTAATAGACAAAAAATGTGCTTTTCTTTAAAAAGTGGATAGCAGAGAACATGTCGACTTCTGATTCAGGGGGGTTGGTTTAAATGCAGAAGACACATTTCAGTTGAATGCATTCAGTTGTACAACTGACTAGGTATCCCCCTTTCCCATTTACCCTCAAGCTTGGCCTTAGATATGCAGTTTACATTGCAACGCAGGAATTTTGCTGGCACTCAGGGATGCAGTGGACAAGAGTCGGGATGGAAAGATCTCCTTTATAGTCAAAGTATTGCATGAATATATCATCGTATTTGCAGGTCTGAGAGAAACTTGCCTTTTTATAAAAGTGTCATGCAATTCTATGTAATTTTACATATTAACAGCATATTCATCTTATATTTCTGCAATGCCAAATCAGTGTGTCTTGTCTGCAACAAAACTTTCCCAGTTTGCAAATAATTAAATCTAAGACATCAAAGAATCGGAGTATGGCGTCAGGCCCACCTTTCCACCCCAGACAGAGTAGGCCTACCAACGCAGTAAAATTAATTCTTTAACTGCTAGCTACTCTTCCTCCATGGCTTAACCCAAAGAGAGAAGATCACAAGTTTTTCCCTTAAAGCTGTCTGGGTTTTAAAATGTTCTATTGTACAGAAAGTGAATAGCTTAATCAATTGATTGTGACAGAATTAGATTACTTCCCAAGCAAATTCAATGTTTTGTCTCCTTGGCTAAAGAAGGTTGTAGCTCAGCCTCAATGTCATAGAAACAAAATAATGATATCCCCATATGCATCGAAGTCACGTCTTTCCCGCGTATTTTACAACTTCTGTCTAGCATAAAGCATCACGGACCAAAGCGTTGTTATAGATACGATTATATAATGGAATCTGTTGAATTTTCTCCAAAATCTTATGTTAACATGGGGTAGACCTGTGCTTTTAACAATGTCATGTTTTTATAAAAGGTAGGCTTATGGCATACCCTCTCACACCCCCTCAAATAACTTAGCCTACCTCCATGTCAATGACAGGCTGTTATTTCAAGAGCCTTATTTCTTGTTCAAATATTTTTATTGAACACACACAGGAATGGTGTATAGGTATGAAAGGCAGGTATACAATTTTTAACTAAACATAAAAGAGCAGACAGAAATAAAAAGATCCAGAGTTCTGGGTACAAAACAATTATTACAAAAGAAGACATACAAAACAAGGACAGGTAGAAAGAAAGAGGGTGGGTGTCACCCCCCCCCTTATTACCCCCCTTTATCCCTCCCCCCCTTTATCCCTTCCCCTTATACCCCTCCCCGCTGCTCGGGTGGCGGTGCCAGCACGTGCTGCCCAGAGGTGGATTAAAATATTACAATGGAGAGTGCGTTAAAAAGTACAAATTCACAGCGCCGAATGGTCCAAGTAAGAGAGGAAAGGCTGCCAGATCTGATCAAATGTTAATAATTTATTGTTCAGAATATATCTAATCCTTTCTAAGTGTACAGTGTTTGCCAATTCGCTGAGCCATAATTTGGTAGTGGGCGCTTCCCTCTTTTTCCAGAACAACAAGATTAGTTTTTTTGCCGAAATGAGACTGTAAGAGATGAGTTGTTTTTGGGGGTTGGTTAGTCCGATTAGGGAATCAGACACTCCCAGGATTATAAGAAGCGGGTCTGGGTCAATTGAAGTCTCCAGAACTTCAGAGAGGATCCTAAAAATTCCACACCAGTAACCATGCAAGCTAGAGCATAGGGCAAAGCAGTGGAGAAGTGTACCCTGTGCAGCCTGACATTTATCACACAAAGGGGATGTATCAGGAAATATCCTATGCAGTTTGGTTTTGGAATAGTGTAATCTGTGTAATACCTTGAATTGTATGAGCCGATGTCTGGAGTTAATGGAGCAGGTGTGGATATACTCCAAGCTATCTTCCCAGTCTGCCATCGAAATGTCAGTCCCTAGTTCTTCCTCCCATTTTGCCTTAATGGCCTCTGTAGAGGGTGTGCTAACCGATTGAAAAGAGTCATATAAACGAGATATCAGTTTGTCTGAGGTGGGGGATGTTTTTATGCATCCGTCAAACATGGAAGGCTTAGCGTTCCCAAATGTTGGGAGGTGTTTCCTAACATAGTCTCTGATTTGTAGGTATCTGAAAAAGTTATTTCTGGGAAGATTATAAGTTTCCCTCAGCAACTCAAAGGAAGCAAAGGTCCCTTCTATATATAAATCCCCTATGGTACTTATCCCCAACTCTCCCCATTGCTCAAAGGTGTTATCAAGGTTGGAGGGGGCAAAGGAGGGGTTCCTGGCAACAGGGAGCATGAATGACATTGGTCTAAGCTCAAAGTGGGTTTTAATTTGCTTCCAGATTCGGACTGTGCTATGTATAATAGGATTGTTACGATAAAGTGACCTCTCCAGATTGACAGGCGACAAAATCACAGCACCAATAGAGAAGGGGTGACACTCCTCACGCTCCATACTAAGCCAGGTGGGTGACGGACGTGCGTCATCCAGCAAAAACGTAACCGCACGGAGGTTAGCGGCCCAATAATAAAATATAAAATTTGGGAGAGACAATCCTCCTTCCATCTTGGATTTGCAGAGGTGTTTTTTACCTATCCTGTGTGTTTTATAATCCCAGATGAAAGGATTGATAATTGAGTCCAGTTGTTTATGAAAGGATTTAGGTATGAATACTGGGATGTTCTGGTATAGGTAGAGCAGTTGTGGGAGGAAGACCATTTTAATGGCATTAATTCTTCCGAGCAGAGAAATTGGGAGAGTTCTCCAAAATTGTATGTTTGTTTTTAGTTTTTGCATCAGCGAGGGGAAATTCTCTTTAAATAGTAAGGAATATTGTTTGGTAACTACAATTCCTAGATAGGTAAATTTTTCTGAAGATAACTTAAGTGGAAGATGTTCTAGCCAGGAGGTGTTCTGTAACCGTATGGGCATTAATTCACTCTTGTTCCAATTTATTCTGTATCCCGAGAAGGTACCAAACAAATTAATCACATCAAGAATAGCTGGAATACTAGCTTGGGGTTCTGTTACATAGAGGAGAATGTCATCTGCGTATAGGGAAATCTTATTTAGAGTATCTTTAGTATTATAGCCGTGTATTGCTGCATCAGATCTAATCGTCTGAGCGAGAGGTTCAATGATTAGGGCGAAGAGCATCGGCGACAGCGCACAACCCTGCCTTGTCCCTCTGTAGAGGTTAAATCGGGGCGACAATGATTGGTTAGTGAGTATTCTCGCACAGGGGTTCCTATATAAAAGCTGAATCCAATTTATGAACCCATCTCCAATATTAAATTTATGTAGGACTTTGAATAGGTAGGACCACTCAACTTGGTCAAAAGCCTTCTCGGCGTCAAGAGATATAACGGCAAGGTCCATGTTTGGTAACCTCTGAGAATACATAATGTTGAAGAGGCGCCTGAGATTGAAGAATGAGTTTCTGTTCGGGATAAAGCCGGTCTGGTCCGAATGGACCAGTTTGCCAATTAAAGTGCTAAGCCTGTTAGCCAGGGTTTTTGCTAAAATCTTTTGGTCTGTATTGAGGAGGGATATTGGTCTGTACGACCCTACCTCTTCCGGATCTTTACCCTTCTTATGTATAACTGTAATGAATGCTTCATCCAAAGTAGATGGGAGAGCTCCATCCTCTCTGGACTGAACCAACATTTTGTGCAGGTATTGAGAGAGCATGTTGCTGAATGTTTTATAGAATTCACCCGGGTATCCATCTGGGCCCGGGGTCTTGCCACTCTTTAGAGTTTTGATTGTTTCTCGAATTTCTTCAAGAGATATTTCCTTATTCAGGAAGTTAGAATCTTCCTGGTTCAGGGCAGGAAGATTACAGTCATCCAAAAAGTTTTGCATAATTAAGGGGTTAGAATCGGCTTTAGATGTATATAGAGTCTCATAAAACTGACGGAATCTGTCATTGATGTCTTTGGGGGAAGAGAGTAATTCCCCAGATGCAGACTTAACTTTGTGAATCATTCGGTCACTCACAATTTTTCGAAGTTGTCTGGCGAGCAATTTGTGTGGTTTGTCACCAAACTCAAAATATTTTTGCTTGGCGTAGAGAAAAGATTTAGCAATTTTAGCTGAGAGAGTCTGATTATATTCAAATTTTAAAGAGGTAATTTTTTTATGTTTCTCCATAGATGGATGTCTAGCATTCTCCCTATCCAGTAAGTGAATTTGTCCCTCCAGTTCTACCAATTTTCCCTTGTTTTGCCTACTCCTGGCAGTCTGATAGGAGATGATACAGCCTCTCAAATAAGCCTTAAGTGTTTCCCACAGTAATGCTGGGGAAGTCTCTGTGTTGTCGTTGGTATCAAAGAAAAATGTTATTTGGTCTTTAAGATGTTCACAGAATGTTGGTTCTGTGAGGAGCTGAGGATTTAACCTCCAGACCCTCTCGTTTGGTACCATGTCACCCAATCTCAGGGAGAAGGTGAGTGGACTGTGGTCCGAGATTATAATATCATGATACTTCACATTACAGGTATAGGGGAGTAGTTTAGCATCAACCAAAAAGTAGTCAATTCGAGTATAAACATTGTGAACATGAGAGTGAAAGGAGTATTCCCTGCCCGTAGGGTTAGTGATCCTCCATATATCAAATAAGTTAGAATTCTTTATGTAGGTATTCAAGAATTCACTTGAATAGGAGGTGGGGGTTCGCCGGGTAGAGGATCTGTCCAAATATTGGTCTAGCACGCAGTTAAGGTCCCCTCCAATGATCAGGTTAGTATGGGAGATATCTGGAATCAGGGCAAGGACTCTTTTGAAAAAAGAGGGGTTATCAATGTTTGGCCCATAGATATTTAGTAGAGTTACAGAAGTAGAGTGGATCTCTCCTATTACGATCACATAACGACCCTCTTTATCCACAATAGTGGTTTTATGTAGAAAGGGAATTCCTTTCCGTACCAGAATCGCTGTGCCTCTCGTTTTGGCAGAGAAGTTAGAGTGATACACTTGCCCCACCCACCTACATTTAAGTCTGCTGTGAGCATTATTTTTCAGATGGGTTTCTTGCAAAAATATAATATCAGACGAGAGTGCTTTCAAGTGGGCTAGGACCTTGCCTCTCTTAATTGGTTCGTTTAAGCCCCTGACATTCCAGGAAGTGAATGTGAGCCCCGCCCCCCTCTCATTTGTAGTTCCTATGGTGGCCTGCATAACTTGTAACTCAATAAAAAGGTAAGAAAGCGCACCAAACCATCACGATCAGCATATGTAGCAGCTACACCCGAGCAGTATCCAACCAGCCCCTCCCCCCCTGCAAGCCCCTTTACTTCCCACCCTGTTCCCCTACTTTCCCCACTATTTACCCCCCCGCCCAACCCACCTTTAACAGGCATACACAAATAGGAGAGAAAATAAAAATAAAAATAATAAACACATTGTCTGGCCGATGCCAAAAAAGCACGGCGCGACCTCGAACAAGAGGTGAAACAGAAATAAAATCCCAACTGTACGTTCACCTCTCACTATCCTAGAACTTCTACTAACATATGAACTGAGGAGGCTCCCGCGAATAAAGTGTCCAATTAGCATCTAATAAACCTAAAGAGAATAAGTTTCAACCTAAACATATTGCGCACTTAAGCGTCATCTTGGGTCTATCTATCCCTGAGATAAGCAAGATATAGCATCACAAGATTATTTTGCTAAGCACTACCGGTCTAAACATGAACCATCAGCAACCAACTTAGACAGCCATACATTTACATATTGTGGGTTAGATCGGAAACAAGAATTTTTCTAAATTAAACGTATCCCCCAGTCAGAAAATAAATAAATAAAAAGGTTATATACATGTATACATACACACACATACACATACTTACCCATATACATATATATATATATATATATACATATACATACATACATACATACATATACACACATATATATACACATATACATACATACACATACACACACACACATACATACAAACACATACACACACACACACATCCCCAAAAAATACATATAAAGGTATATATTTAAAAATATACATATACACACACACACACCCATACATATCTACATATGCGCATATACACATACATACCCATACATACAGAAACATTCATGCCCCAGAGTAATAATCTACACTAATTTAAAATATACACATACATAATAGTAACATGCTAAGAGAAAATAATTATAAAGTACAAATAATAATTATATGTACGCACACCTACCTAGACACTACAGAGGGCTGGTAGGGATCTAATCGGGAGAGCGGCCCTCGGCTATATCAAAGGCAGAACGGCACAAAACATCCACCTGCTATCCAGGTGTCTGTGTCTGCCCCTTCCCCACCATCACCCCCAGTCCCCTGCAAGCTTTAAATAAATGGTATTGTAATAACAATAAATGTAAGAATTAAAAAATAAATAACGAAACAAAAAAAAATGGGAGGAATATAAGTATATTCATCCGAAAGTGTCAATGGTCAAACCTGGAAGGCATCCTAAACAGGCATCGCTGTGAACACAGCCATAATGAAAGTGACTTTAATTGAGAGCCAAGACCGCCCTCCACAGCATCTTACATGTTCGGTAGCCCTTGTTTAGACCGTTCAATACGGTTTCACCCGTTATGGTTTAGTATGGATTCGATTCCATGAGCAGACCCTAACACACAATGACAAGGCACTCTAACCTGTACGGGGGCTTGGCGTATGTTCCCGGATAAACTTCTCTGCGTCCAAAACCGAGGAGAGCCACATCTTCTCACCAGAGGGCGGGGTAATTCTTAGTCTTGCAGGGAAGAGCAAGGCTGGGCAAAGATGGAGTTTGTAGAGTTTGGCCATGACATCTCTGTAGCCGCCACGGTCCTTTGCCACATCGGGCGCATAATCATCATAGACACGGAAGGGGTGCCCTTTATGTAACAGGTTGCCCCTCATTCGGGCCTCGCGCAGGATAAGATCCTTGGTCTTGAAACTGTGACAACAGATGATTACTGGGCGAGGGCGTTGACCCGGTCCAGGCACTGGGACAGGGGCGCGATGTGCACGGTCCAGCTGGGGGTCCGAAGCCAAAACGTCCGATCCCATTGCATCCTTCAATAGCTTGGCGAAGAAGTCGGTGGGGCGAGAGCCCGCCTCTACCCCCTCTGCCAGACCAACAACGCGAAGGTTATTACGTCTGGAACGGCCCTCCAGGTCGACCACTTTCACAGAAAGCCTCTGCACAGTACCCTGTAGTGACGAGCACA
This sequence comes from Salvelinus fontinalis, assembly GCF_029448725.1. NCBI lineage: Eukaryota > Metazoa > Chordata > Actinopteri > Salmoniformes > Salmonidae > Salvelinus > Salvelinus fontinalis. The sequence goes on from NC_074681.1 coordinate 42,380,805, forward strand.
GCTTCTCTAACTCGTCGATCCTACCAGCGCTGAATTCAGAAGCCCTCTCAAGGTCCACAATACTCTGGCCCTGCGAAGCGACCGCTCGAATGGTGCCCTCGATTTTGGTGTCCAGTTCAGCAATAGTAGCCTTAAGATCCTCAGCTAAAGCAACACGTAGTTCTCCCAAAGCCTGGGTAAGTTCTTTAAGTGTCACGTTGTTGCCTGTGCCTTCCGCCATGTCTGTCTCGTTGTTTGGTGTGGAGTAGGCCTCCGATGTGGATTTATTGTCCTTTGGTCGCTTATTACTCGGCATTTTTACACAGAAAGTTACGATGTTGTATTAGAAAGAAACGTTTGTTGTAAAAAGTATCATAAAGTAGGTTAAGTTAGATTATTTCGCAAAAAAGTTGCAGGAGCCTCTCACACGCAGCCGTTCACTCCAACATGCTAGCTCCGCCTCTCCAAGAGCCTTATTTCATCTGTCATAAATCAAATCAAGTTTATTTTATATAGCCCTTCGTACATCAGCTAATATCTCGAAGTGCTGTACAGAAACCCAGCCTAAAACCCCAAACAGCAAGCAATGCAGGTGTAGAAGCACGGTGGCTAGAAAGGCCACTCCCTAGAAAGGCCAAAACCTGGGAAGAAACCTAGAGAGGAACCAGGCTATGAGGGGTGGCCAGTCCTCTTCTGGCTGTGCCGGGTGGAGATTATAACAGAACATGGCCAAGATGTTCAAAATGTTCATAAGTGACAAGCATGGTCAAATAATAATCAGGAATAAATGTCAGTTGGCTTTTCATAGCCGATCATTAAGAGTTGAAAAGAGCAGGTCTGGGACAGGTAGGGGTTCCATAACCGCAGGCAGAACAGTTGAAACTGGACATACAGATAGGCCTACCTTTTCTTAAATAGGAACAAATCGGCTCCAACACAAAGCCATCTCGTTAGTTAAGTGTAATTAAAATTATGACGGTTGAAATGTTGATTTTCCTACTCAAATTTAGTAGGTGCATTTTTCTTTGACTCTCCTCCTGAATTGCCCCTGTAGACATACACAGCACAGCCATTGGTACAGCAGCAAGTGTTTGATCAACAAGAGCAGAAAAGGCTGTGGCTCAAGGTTGGAATATCCATTGCAGTGTGTAATGTAGCCTAGTTGTAGTTACACCATCCCAGCAGGTATCTTAGAAATATAACTTTGCTCTGTGCTTCTCCAAGCATGCACTTCATAGCCTAGATGCTATGGATTATGTCATTGAGATCACACTAAATAGCCTATGGGTGCCCAGCGGAGAATCAGAGATGAGGGGCGGCACACATCGATATACAGTGCCTTTCGGAAAGTATTCAGACCTCTTGACTTTTTCCACATTTTGTTACGTTACAGTGATATTACAAAACAGATTAAATCGTTTTTTCCCCTTATCAATCTACACAAAATACCCTATAATGAAAAAGCAAAAACAGGTTTTTGTTTTTTAAAGTAAAAAAAAACAAAAAACAACTGAAATATAACATTTACATAAGTATTCAGACACTTTACTCAGTACTTTCTTGAAGCACCTTTAGCAGTGATTACAACCTTGAGTCTTCTTGGGTATGACGCTACAAGCTTGGCACACCTGTATTTGGGGAGTTTCTCCCCTTCTCTGCAGATCCTCTCAAGCTCTGTCAGGTTTGATGGACAGCTATTTTCAGGTCTCTCCAGAGATGTTTGATTGGGTTCAAGTCTGGGATCTGGCTGGGCCCCCCAAGGACATTCAGAGACTTGTCCTGGAGCCACTCCTGCGTTGTCTTGGTTGTGTGCTTAGGGTCATTGTCCTGTTGGAAGGTGAACCTTCACAACAGTCTGAGGTCCTGAGCGCTCTGGAGCAGGTTTTCATCAAGGATCTCTCTGTACATTGATCAGTTCATCTTTCCCTCCATCCTGACTAGTCTCCCAGTCCCTGCCGCTGAAAAATATCCCCACAACATGATGCTGCTATCACCATGCTTCACCGTAAGGATGGTGCCAGGTTTCCTCCAAAGAGTTCAATCTTGGTTTAATCAGACCACAGAATCTTATATATATACCCTCATGGTCTGAGAGTATTTTAGGTGCCTTTTGGCAAATTCTAAGCGGGCTGTCGTGTGCCTTTTACTGAGTGGCTTCCATCTGGCCACTCTACCATAAAGGCCTGATTGGTGGAGTGCTGCAGAGATGGTTGTCCTTCTGAAAGGTTTCCCCATCTCTACAGAGGAGCTCTGTCAGAGTGACAATCGGAATCTTGGTCACCTCCCTGACCAAGGCCCTTCTCACCCGATGCTTAGTTTGGCCGGGAAACCAGCTCTAGGAAGAGTCTTGGTTGTTCCAAACTAATTGCATTTAAGAACGATGGAGTCCAATGTGTTTTTGGGGACCTTCAATGCTGCAGCCATTTTTTGGTACCCTTCCCCAGATCTGTGCCTCGACACAATCTTGTCTTGGAGCTCTACGGACAATTCCTCCGACCTCATGGCTTGGTTTTTGCTCTGACATGCACTGTCAACTGTGGGACCTTATATAGACAGGTGTGTGCCTTTCCAAACCATGTCCAATCAATTGAATTTACCACAGGTGGACTCCAATCAAGTTGGAGAAACACGTTAAGGATGTTCAAAGAAAACAGGATGTACCTGAAATCAATTTAAGATCTCATAGCAAAGGGTCTGAGTACTTCTGTAAGTAAATAAAGTATTCCAGTTTTTTATTTGTAACACATTTGCAAAACAATCTAAAAACCTGTTTTCGCTTTGTCATTATGGGTTATTGTGTGTAGATTGAGATATTTGTTTTTTAAATCCATTTTAGAATAAGGCTGTAATGTAACAAAATGTGAGAAGGGGTCTGAATACTTTCCAAATTTACGGTATAGTCTAATAAGCAACTAATTCTGAAAACACTGAGGAATATTGACTTCATCAATTACAAATTACATGACCCTCCCCTGGAATAGGTTTAAACTAATTATAAATCCTCCCCTTGACTGGAATGAAAATGTTCTCTAAAGGTGTGGGAATGTTTGTTTTTAGCTGTGTCACTGCCCACCTGCTCACTACTAGCTAGCTAGATGGTAGTGAAATAAGCCTTTGCCCTCGAGTAAAGCGAATTACCATGCTAAAAATGACTGCATTGATTGTAACCCAATCAACCTCTGATTAAATGACTAAATTACAGTCGTCTTAGTCAGGCAGTGTCTGCTTGGTCGGCTAAGTCAGGCAGTGCCAACATGGTTTAGATTCACAGGTGTGTCAGAAGGGCAGTTTCCAGGAGGGCAGAGGTCCTGGAGATGCAATGGTCTAGAGATTGTGTCCATTTATAATGTTTGTACCATGTTTTGTGCTGCTACTATGTTGTCTTCCTACCATGCTGTGTTGTCATATGGGGCTGCCTTGCTATGTTGTTGTCTTTAGGTCTCTCTTTATGTAGTGTTGTGTTGTCTCTCTTGTTGCGGTGTGTGTTTTGTCCTATATTTATATTGTATTTATTATTATTTTTTAAATCTCAGGCCTTCTGCCTTTTGGTATGCCGTCATTGTAAATAATCATTTGTTCTTAACTGACTTGCCTAGTAAAATAAAGGTTAAATAAATAAATCAATTCCCTGTGTGTTGCAATTATTTGAGTCTTCTTTTACCAAAAATACTTTTGAAATAGCTTAGTTGCTAAATCAGAGATTTGAGCTGTGTTCGAATACCCATACTAACGCACTGTATTCTACATAACTAAGGTGTATATACAACATACAGTTGAAATCAGAGCTTTACATACACTTAGGTTGCAATCATTAAAACTAGTTTTTCAACCACTCCACAAATTTCTTGTTAACAAACTATAGTTTTGGCAAGTCGGTTAGGACATCTACTTTGTGCATGACACAGGTCATTTATCCAACAATTGTTTACAGACAGATTATTTCACTTAGAATTCACTGTATCGCAGTTCCAGTGGGTCAGAGGTTTACATACACAAAGTTGACTGTGCCTTTAAACAGCTTGGAAAATTCAAGAAAATTATGTCATGACTTTAGAAGCTTCTGATAGGCTAATTGACATCATTTGAGTCAATTGGAGGTGTACCTGTGGATGTATTTCAAGGCCTACCTTCAAACTCAGTACCTCTTTGCTTGACATCATGGGAGCAATTTCCAAATGCCTGAAGGTACCACGTTCATCTGTACAAACAATAGTACGCAAGTATAAACACCATGGGACCACACAGCCGTCAAAAAGTTCAGGAAGGAGATGCGTTCTGTCTCCTAGAGATGAATGTACTTTGGTGCGAAAAGTGCAAATCAATCCCAAAACAATAGCAAAGGACCTTGTGAAGATGCTGGAGGAAACAGGTACAAAAGTATCTATATCCACAGTAAAACGAGTCCTATATCGTTATAACCTGAAAGGCCGCTCAGCAAGGAAGAAGCCACTGCTCCAAAACGGCCATAAAAAAGCCAGACTACGGTTTGCAACTGCCCATGGGGACAAAGATCGTACTTTTTGGAGAAATGTCCTCTGGTCTGATGAAACAAAAATGGAACTGCTTGGCCATAATAACCATTGTTTTGTTTGGAGGAAAAAGGGGGAGGCTTGCAAGCTGAAGAACACCATCCCAACCGTGAAGCACAGGGGTGGCAGCATCATATTGTGGGGGTGCTTTGCTGCAGGAGGGACTGGGGCACTTCACAAAATAGATGGCATCATGAGGCAGGAAAAGTATGTGGCTATATTGAAGCAACATCTCAAGACATCATTCAGGAAGTTAAAGCTTGGTTGCAAATGGGTTGTCCGAATGGACAATGACCCCATGCGTACTTCCAAAGTTGTGGCGAAATGATTTAAGGACAACAAAGTCAAGTTATTGGAGTGGCCATCACAAAGCCCTGACCTCAATCCTATAGAAAATTAGTGAGTGCTATCTAGTTAGCGGTGGTGCGCGCTAATAGCCTTTCAATCGGTGATGTCACTTGCTCTGAGACCTTGAAGTAGTGATTCCCCTTGCTCTTCAAGAGCCACGGCCTTTGTGGAGCGATGGGTAACGATGCTTCGTGGGTGACTGTTGTTGATGTGTACAGAGGGTCCCTGGTTCGCGCCCGGAGCGAGGGGACGCACTAAAGTTATACTGTTACGTTGACCCGGATCACTGGTTGCTGCAGAAAAGGAGGAGGTCGAAAGGGGGGTGAATGTAACCGATGTGAAATGGCTAGCTAGTTAGCGGTGGTGAGCGCTAATAGCATTTCAAACGGTGACGTCACTCACTTTGAGACCTTGAAGTAGTGGTTCCCCTTGCTCTGCAAGGGCCGTGGCTTTTGTGGAGCGATGGGTAACGATGCTTCGTGGATGACTGTTGTTGATGTGTGCAGAGGGTCCCTGGTTCGCGCCCAGGTTGGGGCGAGGAGACGGACTAAAGTTAAACTGTTACCTTTCGACCTCCTCCTTTTCCGCAGCATAATGGACCCTAAAGTACGGAAATAGTTTTCTCTGCGTATATACTTCATATTTTGGGCGGTTAGAGTGAGTAGTATGAGTATTCGAACACAGCTATGGTCTACAAAGCACTTGTAACAGGCTCTGGCTAGGTTGGGCAAGGGGCTAAGTGACCTTGTTGACAGGTACTGTCTGAGTGATGGTTTCACAGGTCAGGTCAAATGAAATCAAATTTTATTGGTCACATATGCATGATTAGCAAATGTTATTGCGAGTGTAGCGAAATGCCTGTGCTTCTAGTTCAGACAGTACAGCAATATCTACCACTAACATGTAATCTAACAATTCCACAACAACTACCTAATACACACAAATCTAAGTAAAGGAATATGAATATACAGTATACATAAAAATACATGAATAAGCAATGACAGAGCGGCATAGGCAAGATGCAATAGATGGTATAAAATACAGTATATACATATCAGATGAGTAATGTAAGATATGTGAGTGTGGTGTTTGGCCCACGGATCCTTCAGTTCCGCCAGGCACTGTCTCAGGCCCACTATGACTACCTGGAGCGTCTGTCAGTTTTTGCTTGTGTGGTTTAAACCCCTGATGATTATTTAACTGAATGATTGACCGCAAACCCTTGTCAGCTATGTGGTTTGGAGGTGTTCTGGGTGCAAGTGGTGCAGGGCCACTTTGGCTGTGTTGGCCAAGCTGCAGACACTGATCAGCCGCAGGAGGCAGAGGAGCCAGCAACTCTGTACAGACCCAGAGAGCTACGATGTATACACCATGGTGGAGTGCAGCGAGAACGCAGAGATCCCCGCTGCTGATATAGAGCCAGGTTCCGAGCAACGCTGGGGAGGAGCAGTTCTGTAAAGACATGCGGCGCTGTGTGGTGACTGGGTCAGAGTGTGTCACAGGGGGACTCAGGTTATGGAAGAGGGGACTGGAGCTCTGATTCAGGGACCTCGTTGATTTTTTGTTTTTTTTTGTTGATGTTTTCACTCTATATAGATTCCTTGAGGTTTCCATGCAAAAAGGACGAGAGGTTGGGATTGGTCTCGGATGGAGACTGTACAAGTCATTTTTGACAAATATGATGACTGCTGAATGTTTGATAAATTAATGTTTTATGTTTGATGAATGAATGTTTGTTATGCTAACAAACCAGGCTGCTGCTTGTGGATGGAAATTTGATGCTGCTACCCAGCAAAACCATGTTTGTTTGTGTTTCATCTTTGATAAGAGAATTTTGTTCTCCAGGTACATTACCCGGTTTAATTATAATACTCAGTCTGCAAACCAGAATTTGTAAGATCCTGGTCGAATGAAACAGACGGAGGCCCAACTAAAATAGATAAATAGACGTTCTAAAGTCAAGAATACAAAACAATACATTTTATACTGACTTCTCACGCCCACACATTCACACAAACATACGCATCCACACACACACAGACGCACACAGACGCACACACAGACACACACACAGACACACACACACACACACACACACACACACACACACACACACACACACACACACACACACACACACACACACACACACACACACACACACACACACACACACACACACACACACACGTCCTGCTACCCAGCCGCCAGAGATCAGTGACCTTGTCCTTGAGACGTACTCCCCGTTCTCTCCCAAATCTCTAGTCAGGTCGGCACCAAGCTCAGACAGTCTGTGTTTAATATACCATAAAGACATATTGTCTTTACCCTAATTCTGACTAGGACTACACATTTATTGATTATGATTTTATACATTCTAATCAATTCCATGCAATTATATGTTTCAGGGCGGAATATTCGAATCATTCAATTAACAGATCATTTTCACCTAACAATCTTTCATTCAGTACAGTGGCTGTGTTGGAAGAGGGTCAGAAGTCTTGCAGCAAAGGATGTTGTGGCAATGATTGGAGATGTTAAAATGCAGTTTTAGCTGCTGTTGCTGTGTTGCACATGTGCCACAGTCTTATGCCCTATACATTATTGCACGAGCTGTACTACCATTAGGTGGAATGATTCAGTGCATGTTTCTGAAAATACAAGGATAAAACCCTGTCCCTCTCAGCTGTGTCCTCATAACATAACTTTATTCCTCATTTATTTTGTAAATGTATATATGAGATGTACATGCATGTTAACAATATCACAATATTTTAAACATGCTCATGACCTAGGCCTATATTCCATTGAATATCCTTATCTAGGCTAAACAACTTGAGGACCAAGAGGTCCAATAATTTTAACATCCTCAATATTTATTTATTAATGAAGATGCACAAACATGGTAGTAGCTAACAATAGGGAAAGTGATTCAGCCTGACTTCCATTCCACTTATGGATATTCACTGTCACTAACCCTCCTGATGCAGGTCGGGTGTCCTGTCTCACATACACATAGCGCAGGCCTACTTGCTTGACCTACTGTTAAATATGGTATTGTTGCTATGTTGAGAGGCAGGTGTTGACTGAACAATTTATTCCACTAAGCCAATCGATTTGGAGGCAGTTGATAAAGAATCTAGAAATGCATGAAGAGGGTGACACGTGACAGAAAAAGTGGGAGAAGGATGGAGAAGATAACAGTTACCTGAAGCAAAGGGTTAGCAGCCACGGCTCCCATAGATAGACAGCCATAGTTGTTGGCAGTGGCACCATTACCCGGGTTTGGTGAATTCCCAATGTGTTTTTCACCGCTGTGACCTGACAATCAGACACAAGCGATGTCAAATGACTCCAGCTATGATGTGGATCTCATGTGGATCTGACAGCTGCCTGACCTGCTGGGTCCTCTTTGACTTCCAGGTGTCTCTGGGCCATGGCGTGGGCATCACCCTCACTCTCATGACCCTCAACATCTACCTGTCCATCCTGCGGCTGCTCCATTACCCATCACTTGTACGTCACATTCAGGCTGACGGCCTAAACCGGCCAAACACGGACGACGGTGGGCCAATTGTGCGCAGCCCTATGGGACTCCCAATCACAGCCGGTTGTGATACAGCCTGGTTACATTAACTGGAAAGATGTAGTCGAAACCCGCTACATGCATCATATATGGATTTATAGCCATTTTTTTAATGTGTGGTCTTTATATTTTTGGAGAGTATTCACAGTGCAAATTATAGAACGTGTAACCAATTCAATACATTTTTATAAGCAAGGATTTCCTCATTTTTTATGCATTTAAAGGCCCAGTACATGGTCAAAAAGTTCTATCTAAATCTGAAATGCAAGAATAGATCACTCTGGGGTCAGGTGTTAAAATAATGTGTAATTTCGCCTGTTCAACAAAAAACTATGCTTCAAGTGAGAATTAGGCAGGTCTGGTGCATATTTTCTTTTCTTTTTGTAGTTCCAGTATTTAGCTGCTACGTGGCAAAAAGTTCTTAACTACTGAAAACACTAACTAGATTTCAATGTAGTTCAACTGCCACCAAGCTACTGCAAAATGTAGTTTAATTACTGGTTAAACTACATGTAGTTCACTTCTCCCCAACACTGATCATTTGCAGATTCGCATATTCATCATGAGTTGAGTCGCCAACAGCTGCAGGTAACACTCAATACACTTGCCTTACAATTTGACAGACTGTCTAACTATAAATCTCAGGCCTTGAGTTTTAAAGATGACCCAATATGACCTTTTTGACATTCGTGAATATCCCAAAAGCTCTGGATCCAGTTTCAACTAATTGAACTAGCTTGTCCCAGATTCTTGGGCTGGACTTTCCAAAGACCCTCAGCCCAAAGCAGGTTAACGTTCTTCATGATTAATCTTGTTCTGGATGCAGCTCTGAAGAGTGGTCGCTAGCTGGCACAGCCACAAAGTCGTAAAATCTGATTTTAAACCTAACCCTAACCTCAAACCTAACCTTAACCACACTGCTAACCCTAATGCCTAAACCTAACCTTAAATTAAGACCAAAAATAACATTTTTGTTGTCATGAATTTTTACAATATAGACCATTTTTACTTTGCAGCTGGCCTATCTCAGGGGACATTGCTCAGTTCTGCCTCTAGGACAAGACTCATGACAATAAACATCAACCGGCCAGCGCAAGCCTCCTTATCCACTCCAATGACCCTTTCCTCCCTGGACATCACTATGCGTCTTCCACTGTTTGTGTGGGCCAGGTGTCCTGGCTGGACTGACCAGGTGGCCCACTCTGCCGTTTTCTTCCAATCTTCATAAGGGAATAACCCAATATTGTTATGTATAAATTGAAACTGTTACATCTCACATACAGTATCTACTAATGGTTGCGAGTGGGTGTGTGTCACATATTAAATGAACTACATTACATTTCAACTTGGAAAAGTGTAAAGGAGGCCGTAGGAGGCTGTAGAGGAAATATATTAATAACGTTCACAGCAAATTCACGTCGACATTTAAGTCAGAAATTGTTAATAATAACACTTCACAGAGCACATATGAGAACCACTAATCCAGTTAACACTTGTGAGTGTTGAAAAAAATATCTTTGCCTTCAGTGTTCGTGTGAATGGGCCTCATTTCTGGCCTGCATTATTCTCTTGAAGTGATCTTATAGTACCTGTCACGCCCTGATCTTTTTTCACCTGTTCCTGTGATTGTCTCCACCCCGTCCAGGTATCGCTTATTTTCCCCAGTGTATTTATCCCTGTTTTCCTGTATCTCTGTGCCAGTTTGTCTTGTATGTTTCCAAGTCAACCAGCGGTTTTCCCGTTCTCCTGCTTTTTGCATTCTCATTTTTCTAGTCCTCCCGGTTTTGACCCTTGCCCGTTTCTGGACTTTGTACCCGCCTGCCTTGACCACGAGCCTGTCTGACACTCTGTACCTCCTGGACTCTGATCTGGTTTTGACCTTTTTGCCTGTCCACGACCATTCTCTTGCCTACCCCCTTTGGATTAATAAACATTGTAAGACACCAACCATCTGCCTCCTGTGTCTGCATCTGGGTCTCGCCTTGTGCCTTGTTAGTACCCTCAACCTCTGCCAGCTAGCCCAGCCATAAAACAGGTGTCCATCAGATTATCTCTTCACTATTTGATTGTCCTGGATCTGTTTATAATCCTGGTCTTTAATACACCGTATTCCTTGAATTTCCTTTTAGCATTCGATAATCTGTCTCACTTGTGACATAGGATTATGATTGGTACTTCAGCTAATGAGCGTCTGGACTGCAAATAGGCCACTAGAGGGCATACACTTTCAGCCAAAGACTGGGATCTATTGGATCCATAGCCATGGTTAGTGTACCACGGAGTCAGAATGTATTAGAGCCCTAATGGGAGGCACAATACAGTATACTGTAGTAGCATGCTCTGGCAGGCACTGTCATACACGAGTTGGGTTAGTTGTTAGAGCATTATGAGAGCTGTCTGTCAACACACATATGTCAGATAAAGCAACGTTGTGATGGTGATGAGGTACCATTCAAAGCTTATAAAGTGACTGTGCAGGTGTGTGTGTGTGCACTTGTGTGTGTGTTCATTTGCTGAAGTGTGTGACCAAAATACTTGTGGATCTACAAGTGTTTGAAATAGTGAGAGTGGATTTGTGTGTGTGCAAAGTGAGAGACCAGTGTTGTGCTCTTTCAAAACCTTACAGTTATAAAGCTCTGCTGGACTGGAGGCCGCAAACTCACCCTGATGTTTTGGGAGGGGTTGCTGGAGGGCACTCCAGACCATGAAGCAGATGGGGAATTGGTGTTCTGATTCTTACCTCTCCTACCCCCAATGAATTCCTCCCAGTCAGCTAACACTGTTAGTCAGCTGAGATGACAGGTCAGCACTAAGCATTCAGTTAAAAGTGAGAGGGAGAGCATGAAACGACCAAAGTATATATCTCTTAGCATGTGTGCATGCTTACAATGTGTTAGTGAGTGTACAGTCGTGGCCAAAAGTTTTGAGAATGACACAAATATTAATTTTCACAAAGTCTGCTGCCTCAGTTTGTGTGATGGCAATTTGTATATACTCCAGAATGTTATGAAGAATGATCAGATGAATTGCAATTAACTGCAATGTCCCTCTTTGCCATGCAAATGAACTGAATCCCCCAAAAACATTTCCACTACATTCCAGCCCTGCCACAAAAGGACCAGCTGACATCATGTCAGTGATTCTCTCGTTAACACAGGTGTGAGTGTTGACGAGGACAAGGCTGGAGATCACTCTGTCATGCTGATTGAGTTTGAATAACAGACTGGAAGCTTCAAAAGGAGGGTGGTGCTTGGAATCATTGTTCTTCCTCTGTCAACCATGGTTACCTGGAAGGAAACATGTGCCGTCATCATTGCGAACTTCAAGGAGAGCGGTTCAATTGTTGTAAAGAAGGCTTCAGGGCGCCCAAGAAAGTCCAGCAAGCGCCAGGACCGTCTCCTAAAGTTGATTCAGCTGCGGGATCGGGGCACCACCAGTACAGAATTTGCTCAGGAATGGCAGCAGACAGGTGTGAGTGCATCTGCACGCACAGTGAGGCGAAGACAATTGGAGGATGGCCTGGTGTCAAGAAGGGCAGCAAAGAAGCCACTTCTCTCCAGGAAAAACATCAGGGACAGACTGATATTCTGCAAAAGGTACAGGGATTGGACTGCTGAGGACTGGGGTAAAGTCATTTTCTCTGATGAATCCTCTTTCCAATGGTTTGGGGCATCTGGAAAAAAGCTTGTCCGGAGAAGACAAGGTGAGCGCTACCATCAGTCATGTGTCATGCCAACAGTAAAGCATCCTGAGACCATTCATGTGTGGGGTTGCTTCTCAGCCAAGGAAGTGGGCTCACTCACAATTTTGCCTAAGAACACAGCCATGAATAAAGAATGGTACCAACACATCTTCCGAGAGCAACTTCTCCCAACCATCCAGGAACAGTTTGGTGATGAACAATGCCTTTTCCAGCATGATGGAGCACCTTGCCATAAGGCAAAAGTGATAACTAAGTGGCTCGAGGAACAAAAGATTGATATTTTGGGTCCATGGCCAGGAAACTCCCCAGACCTTAATCCCATTGAGAACCTGTGGTCAATCCTCAAGAGGCGGTTGGACAAACAAAAACCCACAAATTCTGACAAACTTCAAGCATTGATTATGCAATAATGGGCTGCCGTCAGTCAGGATGTGGCCCAGAAGTTAATTGACAGCATGCCAGGGCGGACTGCAGAGGTCTTGAAAAAGAAGGGTCAACACTGTAAATATTGACTCCTTGCATCAACTTCATGTAATTGTCAATAAAATCCTATGACACTAATGAAATGCTTGTCATTATACTTCAGTATTCCATAATAACATCTGACAAAAATATCTAAAGACACTGAAGCAGCAAACTTTGTGGAAATTAATATTTGTGTCGTTCTCAAAACTTTTGGCCACGACTGTATGTGCAAGCACTGAAATATGTGCTAATTATAGTTCATTTGTCATGGTTGATATTAATTATACAGTGCCTTCACAAAGTATTCAAACCCACATTCTACATTTTGTTGTTTTACAGCCTGAATTCAAAGTGGATAAAATACATTTTTTCTACACACAATACCCCATATTGACAAAGTAAAAACATGTTTTTAGAAATGTTTGCAAATGTAATACAAAACTATCTAGTTTACATAAGCATTCACACCCCTGAGTCAATAATGTTAGAATCACCTTGAGTCTTTCTGGGTAATTCTCTAAGAGCTTTGCACACCTCAATTGTACAGTATTTGCACATTAATCTTATAACATTCTTCAAGCTCTGTCAAGTTCGTTGTTAATCATTGCTAGACAGCCATTTGTAAGTCTTAGCATCGATTTTCAAGCCAATTGAGGTCAAACTGTAACTAAGGCACTCAGGAACATTAAATGTCGTCTTGGTAAGCTACTCATGTGTCTATTTGGCCTTGTGTTTTAGGTTATTGTCCTGCTGAAATGTGAATTTATCTCCCAGTGTCTGGCAGAAAGCAGACTGAACCAGGTTTTCCTCTAGTATTTTGCCTGTGCTTAGCTGCATTACGTAATTTTTTTATCCTGATAACAACCTAGTCTTTGACGATGACAAGCATACCCATAACATAATGCAGCCACCACCATGCTTGAAAATATTAAGAGCTGTACTCACTGATGTGTTGTGTTGGATTTGCCCCAAACATAATGCTTTGTATTCAGGCCATATTTTTTTGCAGTTTTATTTTAGAGCCTTATGCAAACAGGATGCATGATATGGAATATTTTTATTCTGTACAGTCTTCCTTATTTTCACTCTGTCATGTAAGTTAGCATTGTGGAGTAACTACAATGTTGTTGATTCATCCTCCATTTTCTCCTTTCACAGCCATTATACTCTGTAACTGTTTTAAAGTCACCATTGGCCTCATGGTGAGATCCATGAGCGGTTTCCTTCCTCTCCGGCAACTGAGTTAGGAAGGACGGTTGTATCTTTGTAGTGACTGGGTGTATTGATGCACCATCCAAATTGTAATTAATAACTTCATCATGCTCAAAGGGATATTCAATGTCTGCTTTTTTATTTTTACCCATCTACCAATAGGTGCCCTTCTTTGTGAGGCATTGGAAAACCTCCTTGTTCTTTGTGGTTGAATCTGTGTTTGAAATTCACTGCTCGACAGAGGGACCTTACAGAAAATTGTATGTGTGGGGTACAGAGATGAGGTGGTCATTCAGAAACACTATCGTTGCACACAGAGTGAATCCAGAGTGAATCCATTCAAATGATTATGTGACTTGTTAAGGCCATGCACCACAGGAAAAATAGTTGATTTAGCTTCAATTTGTCCATTTTCAGATTTTGGGATATTTTGCAATTATAACTTCCGTACTTTCATAAAATATACAAAGAAATCGTCAATAATGTAAATACATACTTGATTTATATCATTTTAACCCAACTCCGTCAACGACATCTAGCATAAATGTAGTTATTGCTAGCTTGTTTCCTGTAGAACTTCAACTGCAATTTTAAAACTCTGCATGTTGAATCATATATCATTCAAAAGTTTGTTTTCCAAGAGCATATCGTTAGCTAGTCCATACAGGGCTATATCCTTTGTAGATGTGGTGCTTAGTGTTGAAAGGTGAGTCATTTCCTGACATCCGACTGGTTACTGGCATTTAAAAGCCGTTTCTGGCAGCACTCCCTTTTTTGAAAATATATCCTGCAAAGAATCCACTTAAAATCTCAAATATACCTACAGTATGTGAATAAAAATGGTCAATCTCAGTTAGCCAAATCGAGAAAAGCAGTGAATAAAAAAAAAAATGAGCCTGATCAGCCGATTGAGGCAGTGGCTTTCAGGTAGCGGAGGAAAAGGAGGTAGCCGGGAGCAGCGCATCGAGATGCAAATTGGTTGAGATGAAGATGACAGCTAGCAGCGATCAACCAGACAGCAGCCAGGCAGCCAATAGTGGTTTTTATTCCAGCCAGCCAACAGTGCAGTTTGAAGGAAGTCCCTAACTAGCGCTTGCGCAATTGCTAACTAGTTGGCATTGGCTCGCAAAAATACCTCTTAATTTCATCCTGGACACAGAGACATAAAAATGGTATCCACAAGTTCATCTGACTCTGGGGAAGTAGAAAATATCGCAGATTTTCTGCAGGAATTTGTGTCTGCGTATGCTAAATCAGCATAAAAGGACATCTGCCCAAGTCTATGCAAACGTCAAAGTTAAAGGCATCCACCGTAGCTTCAATGTCTGTTACAACAGCATAACCTTTGGCACTGACACAGACTCTCCCCCACTACCCCCACTTAAGTGCATCATGGGCAAGTGATTGGCTTGTGTACAACGTGACACTGGATAGAACGGGGGCCGCAGCTCCTAGCTAGAGCGTACTAGCCATGGAAAAGACGTTTACTCCCTGGTCTTACGCACTGCACTGGGAGCCGGGGACACTTTGGGCGTGGATAAGCTCATATTAACTTAGGTTTATCGGACTGAATTAGCCTATATAGCTCCATAGCCTTAGGTTGAGGTTTCTGCCAACCAATGGGACCAGTAATGATGATGTAATTTTCCCCCGTCACCTGCCTCTGGTCGCAGGGGTAAACATGAAATCCCCCTGTAGGTGGCATCATTAATGACTAATCAATTGATTAAGTTTGAATTAGAGCATTGGAACATTGGCCCGTTATCCGTTGTAACTATGGGGTTGCTGTAAGTCAGCTTTTGTGTGGCCACTGACAGATGTAGTTGCCCCTGTAAGAATACAGACAGAGAGTGAGAAAACAGAGAAACTGAGATGCTGAAAATAAGAAAGAAGGCTAGTGAATCTTCACACGAACACAGCTTGGCCCTGGTGTGTTAATTGGCAGTAATGGAGAGAGTGGCAGAGTGACGTTAGAAGTAGGCTGGCAGTGTAAGGTGGCCCCAGGGTAAGAGCATCAGTTTGGGGATTTGGGGCATGTCTGACAAAATAGCCAAATACACAAGGCAATATGCCATATCCAGAACAGCATGCAAATAGTGCTTGAATTTTGTTTATGAACTAAATGGCATATGTGACATACTAAACACACGTATTTCCACTGAGCATTTACCCCAGTGTTTTATCCAAAAAGCTCAGACTTTTCTGTTTCCATCTTCGCCGGGCCAGCACCCGTGTCTCACTGGGCCATGGCTCTGGCGGACCTGCATTGACTTGGAGCATTTACATAAGAATGGCTAACTGTGAACTTCAACACCTTCTCACAAAGCAAGGGTCTTGAATGATGCAGAGATTGTTGATTCTGCTTGCCTCATGTCTTTAGTGTCACACTCCTGATGGAAACACTAGAGCTGACATTAACATAAAACACTGGTGACACCCTGGTGTGGGGCTAAGTCTATAGGTGGAAAAGCACCATGAGATGTATTTTGGGGGGGATTTGACACTTGAAACATTCAAAGGCTGTTAAATGGGAATAACATGGAAACTGAGAGCTTTTGACATTGGATGTGAAAAAACATGCCTATAAAATTATTTTGCAGCGCTAGTGTCAAACGCACTTTAGTTTGCAAGTCATGTAAAAACTGGCACAATGGCATTTTCCAGCCCTAACGATTCAGTAATTCACCAATCTTATATGGCCGGGGTGGAAATATTTGAGGTGTGTCCTTAAAAACATGATCCAAAGAGCTAATTTCATGCAGCGCTGATAGGGATATTTAAGACCAACTAAAAGCTGGTTTTAGCGGCATGAATTTTTACAGTGGAAACACAGCCTATCCAGCCTATACAGCCAGCCAGCCTATCATACTCTAATTCCACTGATTTCAAAACTCTTGTTTTTGCTCTGATATGTTCCTCTTCTTCTTCTTCTTCTTCTATTGTATATTGGTGATCATCCAGTAATTGATATCCATCAATACCTAAAATGTAGCTGGCTCAATTCGGTCTTATGTAGCAAAATGTGAAATGTTTTTTTTTACATTGGATAAAAGTAGAGAAAATTGTATATCACACACTACAGTTGAGGAACAATGGAAAAGCAATTCTGCTTTGAAAGTTTAAAAACTTGTGCCTCACTTCTGAGAAAATGGCCCTTAAATGTTTTGGTAAACATACTGGAGAGCTCTTCTTTGTTTACACCCATTCAGCATTGTTCACATCCTCTTAAGCCTTAGCCCCACCCATCTCTTTAAGGATTCACATGTGAGGCCATGTACTAAACAACCAAAGATTTCAAGACTAAAGGCTGGTTTATACTATGGGTATGTTTGTAAATTCAATCTGGAGTGCCAGAGTGCGCTCTGGGTGTTTGTAATCTCAGAGCGTTGTCAGATTGTCCGTTCCTCAAATTCGGATCTTTTCGCTCAAGGCCAAGGAGTAGGATTGATCCGAGCGTTCTGACCTAACAACAGCAGTCAAGCACCCAAGCTAACTGACTACTGTTGGCTCGCTTGCTAGCTACTTCCAGACACAAATGAACAGCTCACTGACCATTTTACTTTCACTAGCAGAGCTGGTTAGGCTTTTTATGTTATCCAGAACGTTAGTGACTGCAATTGTGCTGCTAGTAACAATTGAATTACATACGTAACGTTAGCTAGCGAGCCAGTCAGTTAACGTTAGCTAACAATACGCTTTAACTTGAAATTAAAATTACTTTCTGACAAATTAGAAACGTGTAATATCTGAAAATGTAGCTAGCTAGACTATCTTACCCGTATACATGGATGGATGCTTCGTCCTCTGTCACAGATGCCATGATTGCCCTTAGTTTGTCCTTAGTTTGCCCTCAGTTTGAAGATGTAATCCGGAGACAGGTGTTTTATACAACAACCTTCTGTGTTCTCTTTTCGACTCCGTCTGCATATTTGCCATCAAATGGCAGAATTTTCTCCATCTCCTTAGCTATCATACTCTAATTCCACTGATTTCAAAACTCTTGTTTTTGCTCTGATATGTTCCTCTTCTTCTTCTTCTTCTTCTTCTATTGTATATTGGTGATCACACAATTTAATGTGCATCCCAACAACCTACTATGCGTGATGGAAACAGGACTCCCCAAAAAACCTGAACTACCAAAACTACCAAAAAAAAAACAATATAAATCAAACAACTTTTCTGTCAAAAATAAATAAATAAATAAAACAGATCTGATCCCTACACAGGCTCAAGGGGAACCTGGGATGCAGGGTCTTCCGGTGCCAGTAACCCTTGCAAGTCTTTCGATGTAAAATCCTTCAATCCTAAAAACTTTTCTGTTGCAGCCACAATAATGTTTAGGTTCTTCGACTTCTTTGAGACTTGTGCTGTACAGTTTATAACTGTGGCAATGAACGCAACAAAATCCACCTTTTTAACACACAGGGTATATTTTGTCTGGCAGAAAACATTTACTACAGGCTGAGGTGCGTCCACTACCATCTCTTCACTAGCACCACTTGTTTTCTCAATTATTTTAATCGCCTCTACATAGGAGATTCGATTGACCGCTCTAACTTTTGTCACCACAATTTCCTTCACCCTTACAGGGCACTCCAGGAACTCAGGATCATGATCACCACCACATTTGCAACACCGTCATCCTTCTACACACCGTTCTTCAGTATACTCCGTTCGTCTGCACACACTTGAAACATGGCCAAATCCTTTACAATTCTTACACTGCAGTGGTTTGGGGACGAAAGCTCCTATGGTGTATCTTACATAACCAAGCTTCACATGCGTAGGTATTTGCTCTTTATTAAAAAACAACAGGACCGACAGACTTTCTTCTTTTTCTCCATTCACCAAGCGGGTCAGACGCCGGGAACCAACAACACCAGGGATTCTCTTCGGGTATTCAACCTGAACATCCGTCGTCACCTCTGAGATGACTCCTTTGATGGGTTTTCTATTACGTAAAGTTCAAAACACAAAACTTCTGTTGTCCGGATTCTTTTAAGGCCCACTGCAATCTTCCTCTGCTCTTCAGAAATCCAATGAATCAAAATAAGACCACTCCTGTTCACTCGGACAGACTCCACTTTTCCAAGCGCATACTTCACAAACGAGTTTCCCACATACACATCCTTACCCAACAAACGCATCCCAACAAGAAGCGATTCATTATTATTTACACATGTATCCTGCACTCCAATTTTAGACAATTTCCTTTTGTTCCAGTTTTCAATATTAATGTTGTCCATTCAGAACATTCGTCTTCACAAAATTGACTTGACGCGCTGCTTAATTCGAACTCAGCATCCACTTCCGCCATCTTCCTTTCTCTGACATGCACTGTCAACTGTGGGATCTTCTATAGACAGGTGTGTGCCTTTTCAAATCATGTCCAATCCATTGAATTTACCACAGGTGGACTCCAATTGTCACGGCCGTCGAAAGTAGTGGACCAAAGTGCAGCGTGGTAAGCGTACATTTTCTTTTTTATTTAAAATGTCGCCAACAAAACAACAAACGAAGAAACAACCGTGAAGCTTACATGGCTATAGTGCCACTAACAAAAGTCAACTTCCCACAGTGACAAAAGAGGAAAAGGCTGCCTAAGTATGATTCCCAATCAGAGACAACGATAGACAGCTGTCCCGGATTGAGAACCATACCCGGCCAACACATAGAAATACAAACACATAGAAATGAGAACATAGAATGCCCACCCCAAATCACACCCTGACCAAACCAAAATAGAGACATAAAAAGGCTCTCTAAGGTCAGGGCGTGACACCAATCAAGTTGTAGAAACATCTCAATGATGATCAATGGAAACAGGATGCACCTGAGCTCAATTTTGAGTCTCATAGCAAAGGGTCTGAATACTTATGTAAATGTGGAAAAAGTCAAGCGGTCTGAATACTTTCCCTAATGCACTGTATTTAGCAAAGATGGGATTTTGTTATTTTGTTTCTGTAAGCCATTTTAACAAGCAATAACGGACTAACATTGGAATTGGAATTGATTCCAAGGCAATACATAAACAACAATGAATACACAACCTGAAACGGCCACATGTAACAGGTAGGAAATACCTTTTCTTGTAGGGTTTTTCTCCGTTTTTCTCAGACAAACAGAGCTGATTCCCTGTTGCCCAACACATGTAACCTCACCACAGTATTTAGTAGTAGTGGCACCTTTCCTAATAGTATAGGGTGAACAGTTAAAAATAACTAACTGTATACAGCCCCTCAGATGATGTGGTTAATATCATGGAGCATCCACCTGCAATACATCCCAAAACCTAAGACAGGTTAGACCCCATACCCCAAGGCAGTAGTAATGAAAAGACAGCTCTGCTTTAAAATAATGAACATTTATTGTCAGTTTTAGGCAACAACACAACAGGCACAATTTCACAGTTCACAGAATAGCCTACTGTAACCTACCTCACGTGCACGTGTAGCCTAACTTGAAGACAACCAATGAAAACATAGCAATACAACCTAGCAGTCTTACAGCATTTATCTCAGATATCACAATAACAAACAAACAAAAATTAAAAATGACACCCATTAATGTGTTGATGCAGTCTGTATGAGGGGACTAAATAATAGAAGTAGTCTGCAACACAGTAGTCTGAATGTTCATTATTAACAATGTCCCTTATCCTTGCACTACTATGTAATGTCAAACAACTAAAAAGTACACGACTTTAGATGTCCTCTTCTTTCAGGACATAAGCAGAAAGTCCAATTACTTCCACGGGAATCTTTTATAACTGGATCACTTCCTGAAGCAACGTCTGCACAAGAACTGCTCGTCGGGAGCTTCATGAAATGGGTTTCCATGGCCGAGCAGCCGCACACAAGCCTAAGATCACCAAGGGCAATGCCAAGCGTCGGTTGGAGTGGTGTAAAGCTTGCCGACCATTGGTCTCTGGAGCAGTGGAAATGCTTTCTCTGGAGTGATGAATCAAGCTTCAGCATCTGGCAGTCTGATGGACAAATCTGGGTTTTGGTGGATGCAAGGAGAACTCTACCTGCCTCAATGCATAGTGCCAACTGTAAAGTTTGGTGGAAGAGGAATAATGGTTTGGGGATGTTTGTCATGGTTCAGGCTAGGCCCCTTAGTTCCAGTGAAGGGACATTTTAAGCTACAGCATACAATGACATTCTAGATGATTCTGTGCTTCCAACTTTGTGGCAACAGTTTGAGGAAGGCCCTTTCCTGTTTCAGCATGATAATGCCACTGTGTAGAAAGCAAGGTCCAAACAGAAATGGTTGGTTAAGATCGGTGTGGAAGAACTTGACTGGGTTGCACAGAGCCCAGACCTCAACCCCATCGAACACCTTTGGGATGAATTGGAACGCCGACCGCGAGACAGGCCTAATCGCTCAACATCAGTGCCTAATGCTCTAGTGAATGATTTGAAGCAAGCCCCATCAGCAATGTTCCAACATCTAGTGGAAAGCCTTCCCAGAAGAGTGGAGGCTGTTATAGCAGCATAGAGGGGACCAACTCCATATTAATGCCCATGATTCTGGAATGAGAGGTTAAACGAGCAGGTGTCTACATTCTTTTGGTCATGTAGTGTATTTGATACTTGGTTTGGCAAAATGCCTGTATGAGCAACATCAATGTCATGTCCACGTGGTTCACTGTATTTAAGTGACTTTGACACAGCAAACAGGGATCATTAGGAGATCAATCTGTTCTGGCTCCACAGGAAAAATATCCAATCATTCCCAAACGATATGAATCGCTCTGATCTGTTGCCGATCTGATATCCCCCATTTAGCCTGTCACGTGGCTGAGGACAGAGGAGCCCTGGGAGGCAAGAGTGCTCAAGGTTTAACATTTACTTTCACATTTTCATAAGAGGATAAACTGTCATATTCATTGTAAGGGTATATGTGGGAAATTATAGCTATATTATGAGATAAATAGAACATTTAGAATGTTTTAAACTATGTGAGGAGTTTTAAGAAAACAGATGCAAATAATTGTATGCTATGCTATGTATGTTAGCTCCAATGAAGAACAAGTTGTCCCATGCAGTCAACAATGTGTCTCTGTGCTCTGAGTTCAGTGTGTCTGTGTCTGTGTGTGTGTGTGTGGGGGTGTGTGTGTGTGTGTGTGTGTGTGTGTGTGTGTGTGTGTGTGTGTGTGTGTGTGTGTGTGTGTGCGTGTGCGTGTGCGTGAGAGAGAAAGAGAGAGAGAAAGAGAGAGAGAAAGAGAGAGAGAAAGAGAGAGAGAAAGAGAGAGAGCGGTGGGGAGGAAGGAGAGGCAATCAGATTACGAGTAAGCTCTCTGAAGTGAACTGCTGATACTGGGAGACAGAGAGAGAAGAAGTCAAGAGAGCTACCTTTGTTGACCTGGTTCTTTGCAAGGCCATTGTTTACTCTACTCTACTTACAACTCTTGATCCCTTTTCAATAAATGTTGGTTTGTGGAAAACAAAAAAGGGCATGTGGATGAGGGATGTTTGAGTGAGTATGTGTGTTGTTTGTGTGTATGAGTGTGTGCAGACAGCTCTTCTTCTTTCTTCACATCATCTCGCCCTTAGTTTTTAGTCAACAGAACTCAATGGGCCCCGCAAGTCACAGGTCGACAACGGGCCAAATATAGAGAGCCACAAAGCCTCTTAGGAGAGAACCTTCTTACGATTCCCTTTCCGTGACCATCATCTACAAATAGACCACACAAATATCCTTAAGTCAAAATCCCTCCCAGGTATTTAATTCTGAATGAGTAATTACTGGGTGTGTCAGTGTGTCTTAGGTCTGCAGGTACGTGTGGTGTAGTCGCTCATTCACACCCTGGCTTTTGAGTGAGTCGCACACCCACACAGACACGCACACAGACACGCACACTCAGAAGCCCACTGCACCGAGCAAGGGATCCGAAGGAACCGCTGAAGAACCCAGTCGCGTCTGTGGGACAGATCAGACAAAGCCGCCAAGATGTGTGACATGGGGGGATTGGATAACCTGGTGGCCAACACGGCCTACCTGAAAGCCCAGGGTGGCGACGACAAGGAGATGAAAAAGCGTCGCCGAAGTCTGTCACTGCCTAAGGCCGAGCAGTGTGCCGCCACCAGGGAAACTGTGGAGAAGAACTTTGAGTCGCTCTGCGAGAGGCAGCCGATCGGCAAGAAGTTCTTCCGGCAGTTCCTGACTGCTACCCCAGAGTACATCAATGCCGCTGAGTTCCTGGACGAGCTGAATGACTGGGATCTGGCGGAAGGCGCTGACAAGGACAAGCAGAGGACAAACATGATAAACAAGTTCTGCAAGGACGCCTCCAAGAACTTCCTGACCTACCTCACTGCGGAGGTAGCCGACAAGTGCAAGGCAGTGACGGACAATGACTTTGATGAAGTGATCAATGTTAAGGTGAAGGAAGCCACACGGGAGTTTCTGAAAGGCAAACCCTTCACGGATTACCAAACTAGCCCCTTCTTTGACAAATTTCTGCAGTGGAAGGAGTACGAGAAGCAGCCCATCACTGATAAAACCTTCTACGAGTTCAGAACTCTGGGCAAGGGAGGTTTCGGAGAGGTAAGCATGTACAAACCAATAGACTAGCAGCATGTCTTGGCGACATGTGCAAAATGTGTCAGTAATATTTATTGGCAATATTATCTATTTAATGAATATGTAAAACCTTTGTGACAACAGGAAAATGCACACAAGAACTATGCACAAAATAAACGATTAATCCAATGTAGTCTTTCCCATAGTTTCACTGATGCACAGTGTCTATTAGTACAAAATACACCTCAGTTAGCACCTCAGTTTGTCTTTGCAAAGAACTAATCTCTCTCTCTGAAAGTTGATCCACAGATCTTAATTTTTTATCAGTTTCATCACACCTTACTCTTCTATGCATACTTTCAAGGTTGTATCATTATCGAGTTGTTCCGAAAGATGAGAATTGTCAATAAAAACTAAATGTCTCCTTGTTAGAGCACAGGGGCAGTATCAAAGCTTAGTGTCATGAGGTGTCATTTATACAACCCTTAGGGGGCTTTGCTGAGGTATTCAGGAGTCCTCTTAACCCATGGCCTCCCTCTGTCCAGGTATGTGCCGTACAGGTGAAAAACACAGGCCAGATGTACGCCTCCAAGAAGCTGTGCAAGAAACGCCTGAAGAAGAAACATGGTGAGAAGATGGCCCTGCTGGAGAAGCAGATCCTGGAAAAGGTCAACAGCCTGTTCCTTGTCAACCTGGCCTACGCCTACGACACCAAGACCCATCTGTGCCTTGTCATGACTCTGATGAACGGCGGTGACCTCAGGTACCACATCTATTACGTCAGTGAGAAGACCAAGGGTATCGAGATGCCACGTATCATATACTACACAGCACAGATCTGCACAGGCATCCTTCATCTGCATGAAATGGATATCATATACCGTGACATGAAGCCAGAGAACGTGTTGCTGGACAGCTTTGGCCAGTGCCGACTCTCTGATCTGGGTTTGGCCGTGGAGCTGCCCGCCGGAAAGACCATCTCCCAGAAGGTAAGCCTGTTGAAGTTGGATTTTTTAAGAACTTGTAGTTGACTGTGACAATGGGAAACTATCAAAAGTCGGTAGCACGAGGCCTCCCGGGTGGCGCAGTGGTCTAAGGCACTGCATCGCAGTGCTAGCTGTGCCACCAGAGACTCTGGGTTCGAGCCCAGGCACTGTCACAGCCGGCCGAGACTGGGAGGTCCATGGGGAGACGCACAATTGGCCTAGCGTCGTCCGGGTTAGGGAGGGTTTGGCCGGTAGGGATATCCTTGTCTCATCGCACACTAGCGACTCCTGTGGCAGGCCGGGCGGAGTGCATGCTGACCAGGTCACTAGGTGTACAGTGTTTCCTCCGACACATTGGTGCGGCTGGCTTCCGGGTTGGATGCGTGCTGTGTTAAGAAGCAGGTTGGGTTGTGTTTCGGAGAATGAAGAGATGATGAGAATGTCATGACAATGAAGGCAATAAGACAGAGAGTTGAAGACGTGAAAGGTTCCTTTACGATTGCGATCTGATAGCAAGGTTGCAGAAAAATGACAACCAAGCTGTCTTCATCAGGGTATCATTATTACTCATCATTATACCCTGATGAAGACAGCTTGACTGTCGAAACGTTGGATATTACATTTTTGCATCTGAGCTCCTAGAGTTCCCTCTCCTTTATTTTCAAGTTTTCTACTCCGCTAGCCAGCGCCTCGCCTAAATAGGTGTGCGTTTCTTTTTCTTCTAGACAATTTCAATGATTAACATGTCTGTAGCTTCTAATGTATTTGCAAAGGACTTCTGACGAATTGTCAATGATGTCTCACTGACATGTCAGCCACAGCTTTAATTTAAAAGTCAGGCTAAAGTTTTCACATGGGATCAGAAGCGACACGCTATGTCTCACTAAAAGGATGAGCGGTAAATTAGGGAGAGGGAGTGGGTGAGTTTATGATAAGACCTTGGTATTGTCAAATCAAATCAAAGTGTATTTCTCGCATGCTTCGTAAACAACAGGTGTAGACTAACAGTGAAATGCTTACAGACGAGCCCCTCACAAACTATGCAGAGAGAAAATAGAAAAGGAATAGAAAAAATGATATTACGACGAATAAATACACAATGAGTAAAGATAACTTGCCTATATACACAGGTTAGCAGAGTCGATGTGCATGGATACGAGGTAATTGAGGTAGATATGTACATACAGTGAGTGTTCAAAACCTTAAGGGCACCTGCTCTTTCCATGATATAGACTGACCAGGAGAATCCAGGTGAAAGCTATGATCCCATATTGATGTGACTTGTTAAATCCACTTCAATCAGTGGAGATAAGTTAAAGAAGGATTTTTAAGACTTAAGACAATTGAGACACGGACTGTGTATGTGTGCCATTCAGAGGGTGAATGGGCAAGACAAAATATTTAAGTGCCTTTGAACGGGGTATGGTAGTAGGTGGTAGGTGCACCGATTTGTGTCAAGAACTGCAACACTTCTGGGATTTTCACGCTCAACCGTTTCCTGTGTGTATCAAGACTGGTCCACCACCCAAAGGACATCCTTCCAACTTGACACAACTGTGGGAAGCATTGGAGTCAACATGGGCCAGCATCCCTGTGGAACGCCTTCAACACCTTGTAGATTATGTGCCTCGACAAATTGGAGTTGTTCTGAGGACAAATGGGGTTGGGGGGGATGCAACTCAATATTAGGAAGATGTCCATAATGTTTTGTACACTAATGTGTATAGGTAGGGATAAAGTGACTAGGCAACAGGATAGATAATAGACAGTAGCAGCAGCGTATGTGCAAAGAGTTAGTTCAATAAAGGTCTATGCAGATAACCCGGGTAGCTACACGACATGACCAAAAGTATGTGGACACCTGCTCGTCAAACATCTCATTCCAAAATCATGGGCATTAATATTGAGTTGGTCCCCCGCAGTGGTCTAGGGCACTGCAACGCAGTGCTAGCTGCGCCACCAGAGTCTGTGGGTTCGCGCCCAGGCTGGGCTGGGTTCGCGCCCAGGCTCTGTCGCAGCCGGCCGCAACCGGGAGGTCCGTGGGGCGACGCACAATTGGCATAGCGTCGTCCGGGTTAGGGAGGGTTTGGCCGGTAGGGATATCCTTGTCTCAGTATGTAAAATGTAATATGTAATATGTAAAAATGTAAAAAATAAATAAAAAATGTAATAAAATGTATGCACTCTACTGTAAGTCGCTCTGGATAAGAGCGTCTGCTAAATGACTCAAATGTAATGTAAATGTCCCCCCCTTTGCTGCTATAACAGCCTTCACTCTTCTGGGAAGGCTTTCCACTAGATGTTGGAACATTGCTGCTACAACAGCCTTCACTCTTCTGGGAAGGCTTTCCACTAGATGTTGGAACATTGCTGCGGGGACTTGCTTCCATTCAGCCACAAGCCACAAGAGCATTAGTGAGGTCAGGCACTGATGTTGGGTGATTAGGCCTGGCTCACAGTCAGCGTTCCAATTCATCCCAAAGGTGTTTGATGGGGTTGAGGTCAGGGCTCTGTGAAGGACAATCAAGTTCTTCCACACCGATTTTGAAAAAAACATTTCTGTATGGACCTCGCTTTGTGCGCGAGGGCATTGTCATGCTGAATCAGGAAAGGGCCTTCCCCAAAACACAAAATCGTCTAGAATGTAATTGTATGCTGTAGCGTTAAGATTTCCCTTCACTGGAACTAAAGGGCCAAGCCCGAACCATGAAATGTTTCATCACTCCAGAGAATGCCTTTCCACTGCTCCAGAATCCAATGGCAGTGAGCATTACAGCACTCCAGCCGATGCTTGGCATTGCATATGGTAGTCCTTGGCCTGTGTGCAGCTAGTCGGCCATGGAAACCCATTTCATGAAGCTCCCGACGAACAGTTCTTCTGCTGACGTTGCAGTTTGGAACTCGGTAATGAGTGTTGCAACCGAGGACAGACGATTTTTACGCGCTAGGCGCTTCAGCACTCAACGTTCCCGTTCTGTGAGCTTGTGGGGCCTACCACTTCGCGGCCAAGCCATTCTTGCTCCAAGACGTTTCCACTTTACAGTAACAGCACTTACAGTAAACCCTGGCAGCTCTAGCAGGGCAGAAATTTGACAAACTGAAAGGTGCCATCCTATGACGGTGCCACGTTGAAAGTCACTGAGCTCTTCAGTAAGGCCAATCTACTGACAATGTTTGTATATGGAGACTGCATGGCTGTGTGGTCGATTTTATATACCTGTCAGCAACTGTGTGGATGAAATAGCCAAACTCACACATTTGAAGGTGTGCCCACATACTTTTGTATATATAGTGTACTTGGTTAACTATGTAGCAGTCTTATGGCTTGGGGGTAGAAGCTGTTCAGGGTCCTGTTAGTTCCAGACTGGTGCACCAGTTAGTGACTTTTGACCCCATTTATATTCTATCTGGACCCTCTCTCTGTCTCTGAAGCATTTGCTGTAAATCTAGAGAGGGCTTACTGGATCGTTAAGGATCTGTCCAAGAGGAGACTCTGCCTTCGTTATATAATCCATTTGATCCTTAGAGGTTATTATAGCCCAGCCAATTATAGGATGAACATTTTGGGGGCTGAGTGACTGCGTTGAAAGTCAAGTTGGGGGTTTGGTTGGTTTGGGCAGGGAATATGTCAAGGGGTGTCCTCTTGCAGCAAACCCTGATCTCAACAGTGAAAAGGGGATTCTGGGATCGTTTGTGTACATGTCTGTACATTCTGTCCAGCCCCTCAACTCCTTAGGTACTGCCTAAACTTGTGTACAGCCCCTTTGTGCTATTTAAAGATAGGCTATACTATATATATATGTAGCCTATTGAGAATGTAGAATGGTCTCTACGGAACATGTCTGTTTTCCCAACAAACCAGGATTCAAAAATCTGACCAATCAAAGACACAGTACAGGAGTTTGCAAGTCAAAGAACAAAAAAAACAGATAGTTTAGAAGCAGCTCTTCAAATCAAATCAAGTCAAATGTTATTGGTCACATACACGTGTTTAGCAGATGTTATTGGTGTGTAGCAAAATGCTTATGTTTCTAGCTCCAACAGTGCAGTAATATCTAACAAGTAATATATAACAATTTCACAAAAAATAAACACAATACACACAAACATAAAGTAAAAGAATGGAATTAAGAATATATAAATATTTGGATGAGCAATGTCGGAGCAGCATAGACAAAGATAGAGTAGAATAGAATACAGTATATACGCATGAGATGAGTAATGCTAAATATGTACACATTATTAAAGTGACTAGTGTTCCATTATTTAAGTGGCCAGTGATTTCAAGTCTATGTATATACAATATAGGGAAGCAGCCTCTAAGGTGCTACTGATGGCTATTTAACAGTCTGATGGCCCGAGAGTCTCTCAGTCCCAGCTTTGATGCACCTGTACTGACCTCACTTTCTGGATGACAGCGGGGTGAACAGGCACTGGCTCGGGTGGTTGTTGTCCTTGATCATCTTTTTGGCCTTCCTGTGACATCGGGTGATGTAGGTGTCCTGGACGGCAGGTAGTTTGCCCCCAGTGATGCGTTGGGCAGACAGCACCACCCTCTGGAGAGCCCTGCGGTTGCGGGCGGTGCAGTTGCCATACCAGGCAATGATATAGCCCGACAGGATGCTCTCAATTTTGCGTCTGTAAAAGTTTGTGAAGGTTTTAGGCACCTTCTTCACCACGCTGTCTGTGTGGGTGGACCATTTCAGTTTGTCAGTGATGTGTACGCCAAGGAACTTGAAGCTTTCTACCTTCTCCACTGCGGTCCCATCGATGTGGATAGGGGGGAGCTCCCTCTGCTGTTTCCTGAAGTCCACAATCAGCTCTTTTGTTTTATTGACGTTGAGTGACAGATTATTTTCCTGACACCACACTCCCAGGGCCCTCACCACCTCCCTGTAGGCTGTCTCGATGGTGTTGGTAATCAGGCCTACTACTGTTGTGTCGCAAACTTGATGATTGAGTTGAGGCGTTCATTGCCATGCAGTCATCGGTGAACAGGGAGTACAGGAGAGGGCTGAGCACGCACCCTTCGGGGGCCCTTGCGTTGAGGATCAGCGAAGTGGAGTTGTTGTTTCCTACCTTCACCATCTGAGGGCGGCAAGTCAGGAAGTCCAGGACTCAGTTGCACAGGGCGGGATTGCATCGTCTGTGGATCTATTGGGGCGGTAAGCAAATTGAAGTGGGTTTAGGGTGGCAGTTAAGGTAGAGGTGATTTGATGCTTGACTAGTCTCTCAAAACACTTCATGATGGCAGAAGTGAGTGCTACGGGGCAATAGTCATTTAGTTCAGTTACCTTTGCTTTCTTGGGTACAGGAACAATGGTGGACATCTTGAAGCATGCGGGGACAGCAGACTGGAATAGGGAGAGGTTGAATATGTTGGTAAACACTCCAGCCAGCTGGTCTGCACATGCTCTGAGGACGCGACTAGGGATGTTAGCAGCCTTGCAAGGGTTAACACGCTTAAATGTCTTATTCACGTCGTCCACGGAGAAGGAGAGCCCACAGTCCTTGATAGCGGGCTGCATCGGTGGCACTGTGTTATCCTCAAAGCAAGCAAAGAAAGTGTTTAGCTTGTCCGGAAGCAAGACGTCGGTGTCCACGACGTGGCTGGTTTTCCCTTTGTAGTCAGTGATTGTCTGTAGACACTGCCACGTACATCTCGTGTCTGCGCCATTGAATTGCCTGTTTGATTGCCTTGCGGAGGGAATAACTACACTGTTTGTATTCGGCCATATTCCCAGTCACCATGGTGACTTGCCATGGTTAAATGTGGTGGTTTGCGCTTTCAGTTTTGCGCGAATGCTGCCATCTATCCAGTGAAGAGTGGGTTAACTGCCTTGTTCAGGGGCAGAACGACAGATTTCTACCTTGTCAGCTCAGGGATTCGATCTTTCGGTTACTAGTCCAACGCTCTAACCACTAGGCTACCTGCCGAATCAGTTCAACTGCCCTGGACAAAGGATCCAATTCGGGAAAGTCGTATTCCTGGTCGTAATGTTGGTAATGCTGGCGAGTTACCGCCGCTCTGATATCCAAAAGTTATTCCCTGCTGTATGTAATAGCACAAAAACATTCTGGGCTAATAATGTAAAAAATAACACATAAAAAAACGAAATACTGCAAAGTTGTCTAGGTGATTCAGAGTAGACAAGGCTAATTGTGTTAATTGTTATAATTGTGTTGGTACCTGGGTGTTTAACTGATACTTGAT
This sequence comes from Salvelinus fontinalis, assembly GCF_029448725.1. Lineage (NCBI taxonomy): Eukaryota > Metazoa > Chordata > Actinopteri > Salmoniformes > Salmonidae > Salvelinus > Salvelinus fontinalis. The sequence continues at coordinate 42,411,355 of NC_074681.1, forward strand.
GAAAAGTGCATATGGGGAAGACATTTTCCTGTGCTAGTTCCTAAGATGATGTGTGTACGTGTATCAATCATGTGCCCCAGACTACCATTAGCTGTCCTGTAAAATGATTTGTTAGAGAGTTTTACAGATTGCGGCATCTCTGCAGGTCAATAGTGGCAAAGAGTAAGTTGCAGGCTCTATAGAAGCCCAGTAAGCTCATTATCCAGTGATCTTCTCTGGTCCTTCTTGGCAGACCAGGGAGCTGTGGCTAACCCCCCAGAGGCTTGGCTGGCTTTGGCCTTCTAAGCCTCTTACTTAGCAGGCATTACACAAATCTGTTCCCTGATCAGACCGGTGAAATCAGGTAAACCATACATTAAAGAATATATGTGTAGCGTTGTTATTTCTTGACTATGTATTAGTGAGCCCCAAAAAATAACTTTGCCTGTGGGGTTTCATGTAAAAACATATCCACATTGTTGGGAAGTTTTAAAGTGATTTAGACTTACATTTTACACAGTAAATGTTGAAAAGGTCATTCAGAGTACCCAAGGTACTCAATGGAGTAAGCAAGGTGATCTCTCCCTTGTCCATTGCCCTTGGATCTACAAAAAAGGAATTAGAGGACAAAGTTTCCCCCAGATGTTTGGCCAATGTCCTCACTGCGTCAAGGCTGGACCAATCAGGTGTTTGGAGGGCTTTGATTTGACCAATCACAGGGAGTATTCCATAGCTGATGAAATGAAAAATCCAATGCAATCCATGTTTTGGAGAGGTGCTTTCACCGTGCTTAGCATTTAAGCCCCGGGTCAATAGTCAACTTAAGAATGGGAGTGGCAAGTCCATTCCTCTTAAATAAGTGTACAAGGAGAAACCTTGAAATCATGCTAAAGATCTAATTTATAGGGCTGTGGTAGCAAGCACACTTTGAAGGTATCATCCTCTACAGCAGGGTTCCCCAACTGGTGGCTTGCAGGCCGAATTTGGCACGCGGGTGGTTTTATTTGGCCCCCCAAGTTTTCTAAGCAAAAATAAATAAATAATTTGTATTTTATTTTATGTTCATTGTTGGCCATAAAAGACTGTAAAAACATCAGGAAATTAGCCCCAAGTGATTTTAATTTTGGAAATCTGTTCCCAAGTATTCCCACGCATAATAGAGAGATACATGTGATCGTATACAAAGCAAGGTTTGAAATTATTATGTTTTAGTCAAGAAAAAGTTGATGATCCCTGCTCCACAGTACAAAACCACAGGTTTGTACACAGGATGTATTATTACTCACATTTGTAATGCTATGATTGTGCATGGTTATCCATATAGATGTGTGTGTGTGTGTCTGTCTGTCTGCGTGTATAGAAAATGTGTCAAACTAAAACTAAAACGTATTTTTTCAAACATACTGTACAATGATGAGTTGTCCTCTTATTGTCTCCTTCATCTATCTACCCTACTCCCTGAATCTCTCTCCTACCTCCCCTACCCCGCCCCAGGCTGGAACCGGAGCGTACATGGCCCCTGAGATCCTACAGGATGTTCCCTATAGGACGTCCGTGGACTGGTGGGCCCTGGGCTGCAGCATCTACGAGATGGTGGCCGCCTACACCCCATTCAAGGGTCCCGAATCCGGGAAGCAGAAGGTGGAGAAGGAGGAGGTGCAGCGTCGCATCATCAATGATGAACCCCCATGGGAGCACAAGAACTTTGACGCGCCCACCAAGGCCATCATCCAGGAGTTCCTCAAGAAGAAGACTGATGAACGCCTGGGCTGCAAGTAAGAGCATCGGTCCGTCCAGGCTACGACTAATATTTGCAATAATAACAATTCTCTATTTTCTACTGGTGTTGTCATTTATGAAGAAACAGCCCTTTCAAGTCAGGTAGCTCACCATTGTTGGGATAATAGTGTTTCGGCTAGCTGGCTAGCTTGATGGCAAGGGTTGGCCATTCCTTTTCAATTCCATTCAATTCCCAGTTCCAAATGTTCCTTATTGAATTGGAATTTCAGTGTACTTCCTGAATTGACAGGAATTTAAATGGAATTGACCCCAACCCTATTGATGGCAAACATGCTTGTATGCTGATACAACATAGATTTTCAACTCAGTTATTAGTCAACTACCTACATTACAATTGATAAAGGCAGAATCAAGACTATCCAATGCACTCTGAAAACAACTAGTCAACTGTGTAGTAAGCCTAGTTAGCCTTCACCTGCCAGTATGATCCTAATGCGGAAGTGTCAAAATTCTGTCCTCTACAGGGGAGGAGGCGAGGATCCCCGAAAACACGAGTGGTTCAAGGCCATCAACTTCCCTCGTCTGGAGGCTGGTTTGATCGACCCCCCTTGGGTGCCCAAGCCCAACGTGGTGTACGCCAAAGACACTGGCGACATTGCTGAGTTCTCTGAGATCAAGGGCATTGTGTTCGATGCCAACGATGAGAAGTTCTTCAAGGAGATTGGCACGGGAGCCGTGGCCATTCCATGGCAACAGGAGATGATCGAAACGGGACTGTTTGACGAGCTCAATGACCCCAACAGGAAAGAGTGCGCTGGGGGGGGTGACGACGAGGGAAAGTCTGGCACATGCACACTGCTGTGAGCAACCAAAGTTGGCACATATACACATACCAGTATGTCACCAACACATCAACTGATTCGCTCATGTTCTGTAAAATTACAACAACAAAAAATTACACACAAAAATTATTTTACAAGGGAGAGGAGCAGCAGGAGAGAGAGAGAGGAGGTATCCTTCCCTGGAACGGGTTGGTTGCCATTGATTTTAGTAGCCAAATGTTCCCTGAGCTGCAGAGCAAATAGGAGGGTAAAAGGTGGCTTTACCAAGATTGGTATTGTCTCTTCAGATTGCAGCTACTCCCAGATGTTTCACATGATGTAGTAGTGCCCTCCTGGCCAACAGGGGTCGCTAAGAGTAAAATACAACAAATGAATATTGTGGATACAAAAACATGATATGATTAATGGATAAATACAGGCCTCTGGTTACATACAACCTGCACCAGAAAGATTAGCATATGCAGACAGCAGTGCTAGCCCTCAAACCTAGGCATTGGCCACAATGGAGCACGATATGCTGAATTAATTAGTTCAGGAATAAGGTTGGGATCTCGTCCTTGATTGTGGTGCATTAATTTTATTTGATACGGCTACGTTTTTCTTCTGCTCCCCCCACCCCCCTACATTCCTTTTGCCTCTCTAAAGGCAGAGGTGATAACTTTTTTGGGACACATCACCTTATTACAAATTTCACCTGGAAGCAATCAAAAGCAAATAAAGTATCATTTCTACCGACATAAATTATTTCAAATGAAATGTGGTGGAGGTAACATTTACTTACCTACAGTGACTCTTCACCTTTAAACCCAGTGAAGTCAATCACTACATTTCCAAGCAGATGGACTTCACAGTCCAGCATCTAGTTTTATTTTAAAACGGTGTTGTATATGAATATAAATATGTATATTTATGCACTGAGAAGGGAGAAATCCACAGATTAGGTGCAAGTAAGGACTGGAAGAATGCTCAACTCTTGTGTTTGGGAAGGTTCTATGCCCTGGTTTGTGAGGAGAGAGAAAGTTGAACATTTAGAGGAGTTGGGCTAGAAAAAAAAAAAGTGAATTTTTAGGGCTTTCTTCCTCCCTGAGATATATGTGCGCAACTTTAACTAGAACATTGCTTCCATTGATGTGATTTGTCTGAAGTTCGAGATATATGTACAAATCTCAAGTTAGAATCTAGTTTGCTAGCTAGCCTTCAAAACGTTCAAAAAAAAATCACATTTCCCTTTTGTCTTGTCTCAAGACTTATTTCATATAACTTTAAATTGACAAACTTTCCAGATCATGACCAGTATTATGTTTTTACAGTAAATGTGTTAATTATACTATGAATATAAATATACTTGTAAATATAATATGAGAGAAAAACATTACATATGCTACTGTAGGAATGTCAGACATTTATCAGGGACTTGCTTGAATCTTGAATTATTTGAATTAAAAAAGATGTGTCTTTTACAGCTTGTGTTTTTTCTTACTACCTGCGGTGGTCAACCCTAACCCGGACGACTTGTGCACCACCCTATGGTACTCCCAATCATGGCCGGTTGTGATAGAGCTTGGAATCAAACCAGGGTCTGTAGTGACACCTCTAGCACTGAGATACAGTGCATTAGACCGCTGCACCACTTGGGAGCCCCAAAATAAATGCATTACAAAATGACATTTAGCTACTGAAAAGGATAGGTGGGGAAAATAGAGCTCAACCCTGAGATTTGTTTAGGCGACCAAATCAATAGACTACTGGAGGGGAGTAAGCACAGGGTGAAAGAGACATGGAAAAGAAAAGAAAGAGTGGGAGAGGAAGCAGAGCAAGAGATGTATAAAGAGAAAACAGTGTGTTTTTTATTCGTTTTTGAGTGAAACAGAATGGGTGGAGGGGACATCCCTGACATTTACCCCAGTGCGGCATTTCGCTCCCTTACTGCAGAGATGATATTCCAAGGGCGGGGCTTAAGGACCGTTAAGGGAGTGACAAAGGTAGAAGAAGCAACTAGAGCTAAAAGCAGAGAGATTATCTGTTAAGGAGCGGGACTCAGGTATTGACAGCTATTAATGGTGAAGGACAGTGCCTCAAACTGTTGTAGAGTTCAACATTGTATCGCCATTGCCTGTCGCGGGGATTTTCCTGATTCATTAGAAATTCAAGCTTTTCTGATCATGACATTATCCTCCAAGATTGAAATGTACTTATCCCCAAACCAATATCCTATTTTTCCTGATGTTCTATGTTGTAATCACATTCCTGCATCAGCCTTTGAACATAGGCCTACTATATAAGTAGTGTAATACCTTGGCTAAACATGTAGCCAATAGAGCTAGCAAGTGCTGGTTTATGTGTAAGGTTCTGAACATATTAGTTTGCTCCAATATCCATACAAACAGTTTCACGATGACTGGAAATAATAGCAAGCAAGAAACATCATTTCTCTCAGCAAGCCCCTTCAATTAATGTATTCCTCTATATCACCGTTTGTTTAAGGTAAATTACTTATGGTAATCAAAGTAATTATCTAATTGCCAACCAAGCTCCTTTAATTGAAGCTGATGCATATGATCTACTACTCGTGAAAATGGGTGATTAAACACAATTATCGCCTGAGAGCAAACCATTAGGTTACTACTATGCTAAATATCACCACTGGGTGGCACCATCGCAAGATTCCTTCCAGCAAGCAAGGAAGGAATCTTCAGTCGACACATCTCGGTCTTAATACTGCTGCCCTCTTGTGGTAAAAGTAGAATATCACATGTTCGTTGCACCTGGACAATCAATAAATAACCACACTTAAGTGGACCACAGGTTCGATTTTTTTCTTCTCCCAAATCACCTTTTAATCCATAATTGTTGCACAGGTCTTAAGGCATCCTACATATGAAGTTGTTCCTTCAAGATGTAGGTTCCATTTCAGACTGTATAAACATAGCTTTGAATATGATCACATCCTGTAAATATTTGTTGAAATGATTTCTTTACAGTGCTCAGACATTGTGTTCTGTGACAGAAAAAAATACAGTGTGAATCCATTCAATATATACATTGAGAAAGGCAGACACAGACGGTAGAGAGTAGGAGAGAGAATATATAGACAAACAGACAAGCATTCAGACCCAAAGATAGGTACATATACATACAAGGCTATACAGTACATAGATACAATGGATTTCATTTACACAGCGCTTTCTCACAGGTCTCCAAGCGCTTTACATTGCGTGTGTGTGTGTTGTGTGTTGGGGTGGTGTGTGCGTGCGTGAGGCACGTATAAGTGATGTGGTGTGTACGTGTGTGTACGTGTGGTAGGATAACTCCCCCCTCATCCACCATCGATGTATAGCACCCACCTGGGCGTTGCGCAGCAGCCACTTTGCATCCAAACGCTCACCAAACAATGGCTATTACAGCGGCGAGGTAAGGGGTGAAGTAAACAGACATATAGACATGCAGCCGGACAGACAGACGGCACAAGACTGGGTTGTGTTCAGACCACACCACACATACTTATCTACAGTTCCCTATTATTATAAGTTCGAAGTTCAAAATGTGGTCCCAAGAGGAAAAGGGTTCTCAAAGACATTTAATTGTTGAGGTTATCTCGGTTTGACAGTGTTCAACCGTCTTTGACCTCATGATTTAGTGGTCCCTATGTGATTTTGAGGAATAATTGTTGGTGAGAGGGTCAACTGTAAACATGATTGTATTGGCAGTGGATGGATGAAAGTGAAATACAGATTGAGGCTGACTCCTGACTGTTGATCCAACTCATGGCACTAAGCATGGATCTAGGTTCAGTTCACCACATCTAAGCTCCAATCTAAACCATTGGGAATAGAAAATAAGCTCTGATCCGAGATCAACACTAGAGCACTGGGTCAGACAACAAAAGCCGACTAATAGAAGGGAATGATGGCCGTTAGGTTGGTGAGTCGTGAAAGACTCCTGCTAGAATGAGATAATGAAGGATAGGAAAAAGATGATGCCATACTATAGTAAACATAGAAGCAAACAAGGGAACTAGATGTTCCATTGAATTTGGCAGGATTACCGGTTTTTCCTGGAGATACAGTAGTTAAAAATTGATGACATCACTGCCCTATCCTTCTTTGACCCAATCCCAAACCGATCTCTCACCCCCTACCACTAGGCACTATTCTAGGCCCGTTTTGGTTGTGACGTACTGTAGATCTAAAAGGAATGGTATCCTCTATTATATGATAATTGCTCCATCTAGCACTCTTGCTATGCTTACACATATCCAACCCTATCAGAAATACAAGATCGCGTCAACAAGAACCTAAAATAAAGTTATTCAAATCCAGGATTCAGGGTTCACTGCTGTTTTTTAAGCTTTCCCTATCACACCTAACCAGAGACTGACCTGTAACACCAGATAAGTAGACTATCTGGTCAGTCAATGAACTACCAAGGCAGTATGAAAAATACCAGATTTGAATGTCCCTCGCCTAGGATATGGAGCAACGGTGGAGGGATTGGTTTGGAATTAGGCCCGTTTAATTCTAATAGGAATCGTCCGGGGAAGGTCAGAACCACATTTCTCCACACTAGCCTCCTCCTCGCTACTCCCTACTCTTTGACTGTGATTCGGAAGGTGACACGGCCCAGGAACTTGTCTCGATCGTCGTTGTTGCGCAAGTCAGACCCTTCGATCCGGCATTCGATGGTCAGCTCTGTGTTGTAGTCGTCCTTGTTCAGCAACAGCTTGACCGCAACCAGGGGCTGCACATACCTCTCCTACAGACAGCAGACAGAGAATGGGGGGGGGGGGAGGGGTAGAGAGGTGGGGCGAGAGAATGGGAGTAGAAAGAGAGAAAGGAGAGGGGAGAGAGGGATAAAGAGAGGTGGAAGGCAGGGCCAAAAAGAGGGAGGGTGAGACACACAGTAAGAGTGTCATAGGGTGGTAAAGAAAAGAGTGGCAAAGGAGTGGAAGGGGAAAAAATGATAATTGACCAACAAAGACTGTTGTTGTTCATCCAACGGTCTTCCAAATTCTTGCATCATTGTATAATAATGCTTTCCGGTATAGCACCAACCGGTACGACAAGACAGAAATGGATAAACATTGACCTTTCACCCAAACTTACATGAAGCTTATTGCCGTAGTAAGGGAAATACATTTTATCGAAGCGCCCCTCACTAGGGAAGTACTGCATCTGTATGGGGGTGTCCCTCTGAAGAGGCAAAGGAGGAAGAGGAAGAACAATAGTCAACACAGAAAAATGATAGAAGAGCAAGACTATGTGTATCCTATCCCATGTCGACTGCTGGGACTTCATATAGATCTGAAAGGGTTGGATAGAACAGCTGAATGAACCATACGTCCATCCAATGGTCTTCCAAATTCTTGCATCAGTAGATAAAATGCAGCGGTGAAAGTAGATTTATTTATTCCCGGTGTGGGACCTCCTATGTAGCGCATGCACACATTTTTGTTTTAATGAGCCTAATAGTTCAGACATGTCATTTAACTGTCAAAATGTATTTACCTTTCAATGGGTCAAGAAGACAACCAGTCATGATGTTTTCATCTGATTGTCAAACAAATTATCTTCAAAAAAAGTAGGCTACATGTTCGTCCACTTGCCTAAATAGTTCCAGCATCTATTAAAACACTGAAAAGTGTAGGCTAATCACATTCAACAGTTGTCATTACATTAGGCACACTTGAAGCCAGAATTGATTGATGCGTCCACTGCTGTCTGTGGGCATCTCAGTCCTGGCCAGTCTTCTCTGCTTTCGCAAAGTGTTAGTGTTCATGTCGAACCACAGCGCATTTTGGAGTGTGGCTGACAAGTGGTAATGATACATCATTGTGTAATAACCTACAGTTTTCGTGCCATCTTTGTATTAATTATTGTGATAGGCTCATGTTTAACCGGTACACCGTACCTGCACTATTTAATTTGCCGGTACTCTGTACCAGACCGGCTTACTTTCACCCCTGGTAATAGCCCTCTGATATGTTGTGTGTCAACTTTGCCATATTGCGCACACCTATCAAATCTTTTCAGATCTACACAAGTTCATATGAGTATGCAAGAATAATATATTATCAAAGATTTTCGATATGTTCCTAAAGCGGCATTCACTGTAATGTAAAACCATCAGCTTTTACACTAAGCAACACCTACTCTGTCTGTCATCCATGAGAGATCAGAATCAATCAGTTCGTATAGTAACACTGGTAGGTTCTAAAAGGTTCCTAATATAATGTTGGTACGCTGCATCAAACAGGACCAAAAGAAGCAAAAGCAACTCGAAAATCAAGCCCATAACACAATAGAGCACTTAAAAAAGGGGGGGGAAGACAACAAAACAACCCTGTAAGTTGCTCGTACAATGTAAGTTATTTCCACAAGGTAGTAACTTGCATACTGTATAAACATACACACTTCCACATCGCTAAGCTTACCCTAAAGCTTCAACTGGAAGCACGCAGAAAAAACAAAATCAAACCAAATCAGGAAAAAAGAAGACACAAATGTCAACATAAACAACGAATAACAAAAAAATGATATAAAGGTAACCAGAGTATATGACTATCTTCAAACACAGACAAAAACACACCTACTGAAATCATGATGACACTTACCTTTGCTGTGCAGTTGACATAGGGATCGCCGCGCGGCTTCAGCCCAATGATCTGTGAACGGAACACCAATTAACCAATCAACAAATCAGAGAGCCGCAGTCACACAATCGGCTGATTTAAATCATTATTATCAATGTGGTCTACTCTGAGCAATCCAATGGGATAGAAACATATATAAGGAGAGGGTGAAAAGGACAGCAAAACATAATAATAGAGAATGGTAACAAAGAGAAGCAAATGGGAATAACTAGATTGAGGAGGAGAGAAATCCACCATTGGCTAATGTCGTCTACTGATACATGCAAGGCTCTTGTGAATGTGTCCGTGAACAATGTATTTCAATTGGGACTGGTGAACTACACAGCACTGCCCTGAATTGAATTGGGTCTGCACTTATCCAATGTGCACTTCATCAGGAGCGGAATGTAATCAAGTCAATGACATGCATCTAGTGAGTATTGGCTTCTACCATTTTCCCAAAATGTGCACTTCCCTGTAATGGATTGAACAATGGTGGAAACTCCATCCATCCAACGCTTAAACCAATCCAATGCTTTTAGATGACGGGGAGTGTGCAAGTGCACACTTTGGAAAGAACGAGAATTGGGACACAAATATGTATCCAAAGAGAAGAGGGAAAGGAGGAGGTACCCTATTCATTTTGAGGAGGACACAGGGTCTCCCCTCAGTGTAACCGAACGTGGAGTCAGACAGGCCGGAGCAGAGGCTCAGATCGCTCCTCTTGAACTGACACGCCTTCCTCTGCTCGCCCACCTCGCCCTCCTGCTCAAAGTAGCCCCCCGCCGCGCACGCCACATTCCTCTCCTGCTCCGTGTCATTGTAATCTGAGAAAAAAACGATAATGACAGACTTGTATGACTTTTTATTATTGGTCTATTCGTCTCGTGTTGCCATACCTCCAAAATCACGTCAATGTCACACCTCCCTTGGAGGTCTGGTGAATTTTGAATGATCGGGCAAGATTTTGATTGGATGTTACATTTCAATAACCTGAAAAAGGGACTTTATTTTTTTGCTGAGTTTATTAACTAATTTACCGTCTGGTGATGTCACCAGGCAGGCCATAACTCCATTCCGCTAAAACAGGCCGTAATTTAAGGCAGTCTTTTCAAACAGATCTTACACAAAAAGAGCATTATCATAATTTTCACAATTTCACAGTATCATTCCAACCTCATAGTGTGGAAATATACAGTAGCTTGTTATGTGGGATTGTGAAAATATTTAGAGCCTGTCTATCTAAGGGCAACAGGAACCAGCTGCTTTTACACTATGGTTTGACTATTTTAATGTTTAATGTTTCTTTTGAAAAGAATATTTAAAAAGGAATAGTTTCACCGTATTGAAATGTGAGGTCAGGTCACGTAACAGGGAAGACCGTAAAATGAGGGAAAGATTGTTTTTTTTTTCCTTGAAAGGAATTTCTAATCACATTAAAGAAATAATCATCTTCAGAAATGACTTTGTCAAAGCAACAAAATAACTAGGGCTTTACAATGATGGAGAAATGTTGGGATTAAGTGGGTTAAAATCCTCCTAGAGGATGTCAAAATGCTGAATTTGGGCACTTTATTAAGTCTTTATTCATATTATTGAATTTATTACGTTTATTTATTACGTTTTCAAAATGTGTGCACAAGTTCTACCTAAAATGTCAAAGGGGCTCAAAAGGCACTCATTTTTTTTTGGAACGACCCATAACGCAACATTGTATTTCATAGATATGCCAATAAAGCATTATTGAAAAGTACAAAGAGAGAAAGAAAGAGAGAAAAAGGAGAGAAAGAAAGAGAGAGAAAAAAGAAGGCAAGTTAGAGAGAGAGAAAAGGGCACAGATTTTGCAAGGAGACAACAAAAACCATACTCACGTTGCAGGAAAGACTCTAAGGTCTGGACATACGGGGCAAACTGGAGAGGTTGGGATCTGTTAAACAGCATGTCCAATTGCTTGGGCCGGATGACCAACCCTAAGAAACAGAGAGTACAGTATGAGACGACTACCTTCATGAAAAATACCTGGAGAAATATAGTTAAATCTACTAACAAAGAAATCAGGGTCACCAATGTTGTGTGGTAAACTCAGAAACATACAGTAACCCTTAATTTAAAGGATATCAACATTAGGGTTTCATAACACATTCATAACCCATACATAACACATTCATAACCCATACATACCACATTCCTAACCAATACATGACACATCCTTATATAGGTACCCTTTAAATAAAGCGTTGCCAAACAGACAGTATATAAAGAGTTTGGCCATTACTATTACAGGTCAAACCAGAAATCTCATCATTCAACAGTGGCTGTATAGTGCTGGGCAATATTGACCAATCGTAGTCCACAGGATTCTCAGGATTAAAAAAATGCTAACTACCTGTCCTTAACCGACAAAGCTTGTGCTCAAATCCGCAAAATACAACAATTCTTGGATATTTCAGTTCCGTTTTCCCTCAGAATGACCTCGTACGCAACAAATGTCCCAATAATAAATCACCTGTCGATCTGACCCAATTGACTGATTGGTTGATTTATTGGTTAGTTGGTTGATTGATTGATTGAATAAATCATCTCCCTGTGGTGCTACTCACCTGGGTGTGGCACCCGGTCGCGGTACTTTGGCACATAGTCGTCCAGTGTCAGCAGCATGACCCATATGGTGAGGACGAACATCCCAGCCAGGAACGCATAGAACACCAGGTAGAACAGGAGAATGAGGCCTGTAGAGAGAAAGAGAGAGATTGATCGAGAGAGAGAGAGATTAGCACGATTCCAGACTATGTTAGCCCTCCGAGCAAAAAGCTAGGTCTGCACACCTGATCAGACGAGGGTCGTTTGGTGAACTGCCTCTGCCATATTAGCATATCAACGTGTATTTAGATCATTCATCCATGTAAACGTTAGTCGTTTCAATAAGGACAGCTTTCCATGTGAATAACTGGATAGGTAGGAAAGGATAGATGAGGAGCCAATTTCCAGCCTCGACAATTTTGTTGAGCAAAGGTACGCATTTTGTTTTCTTATGATGATAGGCAGAATGATCAGAGATGACAGAACAGCCTAGCATTTTGACTGAGAGGTCCAAGTCTGAAGCCTTATCAAATGACAGGGCTGCCCATGGGTGCTAGGTGCTGGGCATTGAGCAACCCATAAGCTTTAGAAATATCCCCTGACTATACAAAACATCTTCCCATGACAGATATTGACCAGGTGAATCCAGGGGAAAGCTATGATTCTTTATTGATGTCACTAGTTGAATCCACTTCAATCTGTGTAGATGAAGGGGAGGAGACAGGTTCAAGAAGGATTTTTAAGCCTTCGAGACAATTGAGACATGGATTGTGTATGTGTGCCATTCAGAGGGTGAATGGGCAAGACAAAAGATGTAGTGCCTTTGAACAGGGTATAGTAGTCCTAATGTTTGGTATACTCAGTGTATTTCGGTCCAGCCCATCCCCAAGAATTGGTACATAATTCGAATCCTGCATAACTGTAATGTATGTTAATGCATATTAATGTCTATTGCAGAGACCATATAATGTTATAATGGATGTAAGCAATTCATATGAATCCATTGAACGACATGGGCTATAACATAAGAACTGGGCCTACGATGCAAACAGACAATCCGGTTGTTCACCACACACTAGGCCTGCAGCCCACACCTCTCGTATAACCCGCAGAGAATGGAGGATTCCAAAAGATTTGCCTGCCCTGTCCTACCTCCCCCTCCTCCACTCTCCTACAACACATTCCCATCATGCACCTGCATCTTGATCAAGGGGGAAACCCATTTGACCTTGACAAGCGTGCTAATGTCGGCCCGCCATGCAGCGTAGAGGCAGGAGGTGTTGTGACAGCGTGAGAGAGGAGAGAAGCATCCCACTGCACAGCACCATACAGGGTCTTAAAGCTAGCTGCTAGCTCGCATAGATTTAGCCGAGCTTGCTCACCATCTACAAAGTAACCATAGACTACTGGTGTAAATTGATGGGATAAATTCCATAAATGCGAATACTTTCATATTTTCTGTGTGTGTCAGTGGTGTATCTCACTAGTAACACCTGTGAAGGTTTTAACATCAAGGTCTTCACATAATCATGCTAGCTGGTTGTTAGCCATGAATTGGTCTGTTCCAGAGGATTCACATGCACGTACACGTGCACACACACCACACACTGCAGTTTTTTTTGTTGCATACTACTGATGTAGTACGATACACTACAGGGCAGAAAGTGATGATTTCTGATCAAAGTGTTCTGAAAAGGGCACATTCATTTAATGTATGATCTAATCTGAATGAATATAATTTGCATATCGTTTATAATTCCAAATTGGGGGGGTTACCGAAGAAGACCTAGACAAGGTATAGCTCACTTTATATATCATAAACCGTGTATTTGAGTTGTAGACTATATGTCTATTTGTGGTCTCAATGGAAATACACTGGTTTTGGTTTCTAATTATTATGCTTAAAGGTGGGCTAGTCTCATTCATCTGTCTTGAGCTAATCAGTGCTGAAATGTACAAGGTGTCACACACGCAACATGCACACACGTACACGCGCGCGCACACACACATCATGAGGCTGACAATATGATGCTTCAAAACCAACGAGACAGAAATAGAATCATTGTCACACTACCAGGCCACCATTGCCTCGCAATGATAGAGACCATGAATGAATGGGTGGATAGAATATCATATTACTCTCCGATATTAGGCTGTGACAATATGCACATCCAAATCGAATAGCCTGCAATTATATTAATACAAATAAAATAAAACGTTTTCGACAGTGGGCTATGCCCCAGCCCCGGTCCAGGTTTTCTTACCCCAGCTCTTCGCTGTGCGCCCACAAAACTCTCCGGTCCTTGGGTTGAAGATAGAATCTTTCCAGCTTCCAGCATTCTCATCCTCTTTCGCCAACGGTTTGTCTTCATTACTTGCCATTGTGGAAATTTGGGGATGCCTTTTTCTTTAAAAATACGAGGAACACCGGGCAATGGTATGTGGCGAAATCAGGGATGTAGGCGTATGTGGTTGGGTCAATTGTTGGAATGGAATGGGCGGCACAGTGAAGCAATGATGCTCTTGTTGATTTTTTTTTGTTGAAAAATCTGTGACGTTTTCTGCCACTAGCGGCAGCCTCTCTCCGCTACTCAAAGCGCTGCGGCTACAGTAAAATAGTCATGATAAAAGAGCGGCTTGGACAGAGTAACCTAGATAGCATAGACACTAAAGGAAAACGCTCTAATAACGCTGGATTTATCCATTTATCATGACCTGAGAAAATTTGAGTATATGGTGTACCTAACAAATAAGACGCAAACTGGAAATATCTGGAGATTATGATGATGACAATGATAGGCCTATGCTTTCCATACAGTAATAGGCTATTCATGAATTCCGGCTGTGGTAGCCTAGCACACCTAACATGGAGCCTATTCAGCCAGCCTACATGGAAAAATATGTGTGAGTTGTGTTGACAATGAGCCTCAACCTGCTCTCTGGTGTGTGTGTGTGTCTGGCAACCATAAGGTGTTTGTTTTCTGTACCCCGAGATCGCAGTGAGAGACACACATTCTTTCCAGTGTTATTTAATAAAAGTTACCCACTTATTTCAAATTCAGAAAGATTCATGCTGAATTTGCAGTTAAAATAAAATAATAAAATAATGTGTCACAATCAGTGTTGTTAGGAGTCACCCCTCCCCGCGCGCGCGCACGCACACACACTGACTATCCATTCAACTTTATTGAACTGACTTTATTGAACTGACACACACACACACACACATTGAGTATTCATTCAACTGTATTTGCTTTGCGAACCTAGAGTTTTGTACTTACTTGAAAAAAAGAATGACATTATTCATTATATTGTGTTGTTGTAGCCTAGGAGGGATACATTCCTTGTCCCTAAAAAACGGAATCAATAGGGTAGGTAGCTTGTCGAGTAGTGTGCCCGGGGTCTGGGAGCGCAGCCTCGGGAGCTCACAGTAGGCTACCTATGATTTCGTCAGACTATCTGATCACATTTTTTTCTTTCGCTGTGTAAATTGACTGGATATATTCACTGCAGCAATAAACCCAAAATTGAGTTTATGTATTATAGGGTAGCTTCTAACTATATCTTGAGCTTGTCCTCGTTGTTCTGTTGCACAATTATGCACCTGGCCTTTCTGCTGCCTCGGCTATTCCTAATCAATCTCGTGGAGTCCCAGGAGAAGCCAAACTACAAAAGCTTGTTGGACACTTATTTAAACTTATTTTCTTTACTAATAGCCTATTTGGTGAGATATGCACGATTGATCTTGCTTGCTGAAAGTAAAATAGTCTACAGCATTAAGAACGGGTGGGGAGTTGGAAAGGAGACACAACGCTGCATTTTGGTCTAATCCTTGCTACTCCTCTTCGGATGAGGAGAAGGAGGAAGCCCGTTACATCCTCATCATGGACTACACCAGATTTGCCAGTTCTTGCTGTGAGATGTTACCCCACTCTTCCACCAAGGCATCTGCAAGTTCCCGGACATTTCTGGGGGGAATGGTCCTAGCCCTCACCCTCCGATCCAACAGGTCCCAGACCTGCTCAATGGGATTGAGATCCGGGCTCATCGCTGGCCATGGCAGAACACTGACATTTCTGTCTTGTAGGAAATCACTCACAGAACGAGCAATATGGCTGGTGGCATTGTCATGCTGGAGGGTCATGTCAGGATGAGCCTGCAGGAAGGGTACCACATGAGGGAGGAGGATGTTTTCCCTGTAACGCACAGCGTTGAGATTGCCTGCAATAACAACAACCTCAGTCCGATGATGCTGTGACGCACCGCCCCAGACCATGACGGACCCTCCACCTCCAAATCGATCCCGCTCCAGAGTACAGGCCTCGGTGTAACGCTCATTCCTTCCACGATAAACGCTAATCCGACCATCACCCCTGGTGAGACAAAACCACGACTCGTCAGTGAAGAGCACTTTTTGCCAGTCCTGTCTGGTCCAGCGACGATGGGTTTGTGCCCATAGGCAACACTGTTGCCGGTGATGTATGGTGAGTGACCTGCCTTACAACAGGCCTACAAGTCCTCAGTCCAGCCTCTCTCAGCCTATTGCGGACAGTCTGAGCTCTGATGGAGGGATTGTTTGTTCGTGGTGTAACTCGGGCATTTGTTGTTGCCATCCTGTCCCTGTCCCACAGGTGTGATGTTCAGATATACCAATCCTGTGCAGGTGTTGTTACACATGGTCTGCCACTGTGAGGACGATCAGCTGTCCATCCTGTCTCCCTGTAGTGCTGTCTTAGGGGTCTCACAGTACGGACATTGCAATTTATTGCCCTGGCCACATCTGCAGTCCACATGCCTCCTTGCAGCATGCCTAATGCACGTTCATGCAGATGAGCAGGGACCCTGGGCATCTTTCCTTTGGTGTTTTTCAGTGTCAGTAGAAAGGCCTCTTTAGTGTCATAAGTTTTCATAACTCTGACCTTAATTGCCTACAGTCTGTGAGCAGTTGGTTTCTTAACGACTGTTCCACAGGTGCATGTTCATTAATTGTTTATGGTTCATTGAACAAGCATGTGAAACAGTGTTTAAACCCTTTACAATGAAGATCTATGAAGTTATTTGGATTTTTACGAATTATCTTTGAAAGACAGGGTCCTGAAAAAGATTCTTCTTCGGTCTCAACGTCAACAGTGAAGAGGCAACTCCGGGATGCTGGCCTTCTAAGCAGAGTTCCTCTGTCCAGTGTTTGTGTTCTTTTGCCCATCTTAATATTTTCTTTTCATTGGCCAGTCTGAGATATGTCTTTTTCTTTACAACTCTGCCTAGAAGGCCAGCATCCCGGAGTCACCTCTTCACTGTTGACGTTGAGACTGGTGTTTTGCGGGTACTATTTAATGAAGCTGCCAGTTGAGGGCTTGTAAGGCATCTGTTTCTCAAACTAGACACTCTAATGTACTTGTCCTCTTGCTCAGTTGTGCACCGGGGCCCCCCACTCCTCTTTCTATTCTGGTTAGAGCCAGTTTGCGCTCTTCTGTGAAGGGAGTAGTACACAGCGAGGTACGAGATCTTCAGTTTCTTGGACATTTCTCACATGGAATAACCTTAATTTCTCAGAACAAGAAAAGACTGACGAGTTTCAGAAGAAAGGTCTTTGTTTCTGGCCATTTTGAGCCTGTAATCGAACCCACAAATGCTGATGCTCCAGATACTTAACTAGTCTAAAGAAGGACAGTTTTATTGCTTCTTTAATTAGGACAAAAACTTTCGGCTGTGCTAACATAAATGCAAAAGGGTTTTTCTAATGATCAATTAGCCTTTTAAAATTATAAACTTGGATTAGCTAACACAACGTGCCATTGGAACACAGGAGTGATGGATGCTGATAATGGGCCTCTGTACGCCTATGTAGATATTCCATTTTAAAAAATCAGCCGTTTCCAGCTACAACAGTCATTTACAACATTAACAATGCCTACACTGTTATTCTGATCAATTTTATGTTATTTTAATGGACAAAAAATGTGCTTTTTTTTTTAAACAAGGACATTTCTAAGTGACCCCAAACTTTTGAACGGTCAATGGCGAGTGGGTAATCTGCCTTTACCGTCGATACTATTAGCCAATGTACAATCACTGGAAAATAAAATAGACGAACTACGAGCACGTATATCCTACCAACGGGACATTAAAAACTGTAATGTCTTATGTTTCACCGAGTCAGTGGCTGAATGACGACATGAATAATATACAGCTGGCGGGTTTCATACTTTTTTGTCATGATAGAACAGGGGTGACGGTCTATGTATATTTGTAAACAACAGCTGGTGCACGTAATCTAAGGAAGTCTTGAGGTTTTGCTCTCCCGAGGTAGAGTATCTCATGATAAGCGTAATACCAAACTATTTACCAAGAGAGTTTTCATCTATATTCTTCCTAGCTGTCTATTTACCACCACAAACAGATGCTGGCACTAAGACCACACTCAATGAGCTGTTTACGGCCATAAGCAAACAGGAAGACGCTCATCCAGAGGCGGCGCTCTTAGTGGCCGGGGACTTCAATGCATGGAAACTTAAATCTGTTTTATCTCATTTCTACCAGCATGTTAAATGTGCAACCAGAGGGAAAAAAACTCTAGACCAACTTTACTCCACACACAGAGACACGTACAAAGCTATTCCTTGCACTCCATTTGGCAAATCTGACCATAATTCTATCCTGCTGATTCCGGCTTACAAGCAAAAACCAAAGCGGGCCGCACAAGTGACTCGGTCAATAAAAAAGTGGTCAGATGAAGCAGATGCTAAGCTTAAGGACTGTTTTGCTAGCACAGACTGGAATTTGTTCCGGGATTCTTCTGATGGCATTGAGTAGTACATCACATCAGTCACTGTCTTCATCAGTAAATGCATCTATGACGTCATCCCCACAGTAACTGTATGTACATACCCCAACCAGAAGCCATGGATTACAGGCAACATCCGCACTGAGCCAAAGGGTAGAGCTGCCGCTTTCAAGTAACAGGACTCTAACCTGGAAGCTTCTTAGAAATCCCGCTTTTCCCTCAGACGAACCATCAAACAGGCAAAGTGTCAATACAGGTCTAAGATTGAATCGTACTACACTGTCTCCGATGCTCGTCGGATGTGGCAGGGCTTGCAAACTATTACAGACTACACAAAGGGAAGCACAGCCATGAGCTGCCCAGTGACATGAGCGTACCAGACGAGCTAAATTACTTCTTAGCTCGCTTCGAGGCAAGTAACACTGAAACATGAATGAGAGAATCAGCTGTTCCAGATGACTGTGTGATCACGCTTTCCATGGCCGATGTGAGTAAGACCTTTAAACAGGTCAACATTCACAAGGCCGCAGGGCCAGACAGATTACCAGGACGTGTACTCCGAGAATGCGCTGACCAACTGGCAAGTGTCTTCACTGACATTTTCAACCTGTCCCTGAATGAGTCTGTAATACCAATATGTTTCAAGCATACCACCATAGTCTCTATGCCCAAGAACATTAAGGTAACCTGCCTAAATGGCTACCGACCCGTAGCACGTCTGTAGCCACGAAGTGCTTCGAAAGTCTGGTCATGGCTCACATCAACACCAGTATCCCAGAAACCCTTGACTCGCTCCAATGTGCATACCGTCCCAACAGATCCACAGATGATGCAATCTCTATTGCACTCCACACTGCCCTTTCCAACCTGGACAAAAGGAACACCTATGTGAAAATGCAATTCATTGACTACAGCTCAGCATTCAACACCATAGTTCCCTCAAAGCCCATCACTAAGCTAAGGACCCTGGGACTAAACACCTCCCTCTGCAACTGGATCCTGGGCTTCCTGATGGACTGCCCCCATGTGGTAAGGGTAGGTAACAACACATCTGCCACGCTGATCCTCAGCATGGGGGCCCCTCAGGGGTGCGTGCTCAGTCCCATGCTGTACTCCCTGTTCACTCATGACTGCATGGCCAGGCATGACTCCAACACCATCATTAAGTTTGCCGATGACACAACAGTGGTAGGCCTGATCACCGCCAACAATGAGGCAGCCTATAGGGAGGAGGTCAGAGACCTGGCAGTGTGGTGCCAGTACAACAACCTCTCCCTCAACGTGATCAAGACAACGGACATGATTGTGGACTACATGAATAGGAGGACAGAGCACGCCCGCTTTCTCATCGACAGGGCTGTAGTGGAGCAGGTTGAGAGCTTCAAGTGTCCACATCACCAACAAACTAACATGGTCCAAGCACACCAAGACGGTCGTGAAGAGGGCACGACAAAGCCTATTCCCCCCAGGAGACTGAAAAGATTTGGCATGGGTCCTCAGATTCTCAAAAAGTTATACAGCTGCAACATCGAGAGCATCCTGACTGGTTGCATCACTGCCTGGTATGGCAACTGCTCGGCCTCCAACCGCAGGGCACAACAGAAGGTAATGCGTACGGCCCAGTACATCACTGTGGCCAAGCTTCCTGCCATCCAGGACGTCTATACCAGGCAGTGTCAGAGGAAGGCCCTAAAAATTGTCAAAAACTCTAGCCACCCTAGTCATAGACTGTTCTCTCTGCTATCGCACGGCAAGCGGTACCGGAGCGCCAAGTCTAGGTCCAAAAGACCTCTTAACAGCTTCTACTCCCAAGCCATAAGACTCCTGAACAGCTAATCAAATGGCTCCCCAGACTATTTGCATTGCCCCCACTCTTTTATGCTGCTGCTATTCTCTGTTTATTATCTATGCATAGTCAGTTTAACTCTACCTACATGTACATATTACCTCAATTACCTTGACTAACTGGTGCCCCCACACATTGACTCTGTACCTGTACCCCCTGTATATAGCCTCGCTATTGTTATTTTACTGCTGCTCTTTAGTTATATGTTACTATTATTTTTTATTTATCTATTTTTTTCCTCAACACTTATTTTTTCTTAAAACTGCATTGTTTAAATTGTAAATCAAGTTTATAAATTGCCTGGCTGGGCTGATGAGACAGTGGATTGCACAGTCAGATGAAACAGAGTAAATAGGTATTTTAACATAATAGATTTAGGTCGGTGGTAACTTGTGGAATAGACACAGGCTGGAATGCGGTTTTAACCAATCAGCATTCAGGATTAGACCCACCCACGATATAATTAGCTCAACAGATATTTGGGGCTTTTACCAATCGTGGTTGCCATGGAAGTACAGCATCACTGAAATGCAATGCCAGCAAACTGAGCAAGAGGGAGAGAAAGATGATAGAAAGAGAGAATACAGAATTTCCTCAAAACATAGGATTTGTTGACCCGAGGGAGAGTGAAGTAAAGCTATAGAAATAATTACCTAAGGCCCCACACACAACACCCCGACACCCACGCACGCATTGATGCACAATGACAGAGCACAGTTTGTGTATGTGTGTGTGTGAGAAAGAGAGAGAGAGAGAGAGAGTTATATAACATCCATTGATTTAGTGTTCTGTGGATAGATAGGACCGCGGGAGGTTGAAATCCATTCAGTTCCTGCTGTCAGAATGAATTTGTTGCAGTTCCACCAGAACTTGTTCATACTATGCAGCATATAGTACACTCTTTGGTGTTCTATATAGAGCCTTTTGGTTCATTGGACAATAATTAAATAACCCTTTGCTAAAAAAGGTTCTATATACAGTGTGTACCCAGTGAAGGCATAGAACATTGAGGGTTCTATCCCTACCCCAGAGTGTAATGTAGATTTTAACAATAGCTAATAAAAACAAACCCAGTCACATCAAATTCTGAAATTACAGTTAACTCCGAGGCCGGAGTGGCAAACAGCAAGCTTCAAACTTGTACTGTTGCAAGCTAAATGCTAGCTAGAAGCAAGAGGAAATAATGTGTTTATTAAAATCATACACTTTTAGATAAAAACTTTTTGTATATATAAAACCTTTTGAGCCATTCAAAATTGAACTGCCATTCTGATTAAAAAAACAACTGCCATTCCAGTATGACGATGCAGGATGGTGGTTGAACTTTCAAATAGCGTACCAATAAGCACATACTTTTGCTTACCTTCAATTTATTAAGGTAAGCAAAGTTGATTATTTAATTCAAATATATGAAGCCAAAGTCTGATAAACTATAGCTAGGCTAGATACATAAGATTTTATTAGAATTTGAGCATCGTTTGTGAGCTAGCAAGCCTACTTAATGAGACAATTTACAAGCTAGCTAGCTAACTCTTACAAATAAATGTTATTTTTTATTATGAAATATTCCAAATAGAGCTAAAGACCCACTGTGACATTGGCAATTAGCTAATTATTACTTATATTTCAGTATTTCAGTATGGAGTCAGATTTATATAAATTTGCAAACATTTCTAAAAAACAGTTTTTGCTTTGTCATTATGGGGTATTGTTTGTAGATTGATGAAGGAAAAATTATTTTAATCGATTTTAGAATAAGGCTGTAACGTAACAAAATGTGGAAAAAGTCAAGCGTTCTGAATACTTTCCAAATGTGATGTGTCCGCATGGCATTTTGTCTTCATTTTGGCAGATTAACGCTTACTTCTGGAGATGTTCTCTTCTTCTCAGGAACAAGCCAGGCAACAACCCATACTCTACTGTTCCATAAAGTCAGACAGAATTGGTACAAAGATTGACGTGGGACATCAAATCATAAGTTATTTGTCACATGAACTGAATACAACAGGTGTAGACTTCATAAATGGCCCCATACAGGGTTCTATATGGAACCAATTTTGGTTCAGTGAAGAATAAACCTTGGAGTTCTGATAGTCCAAGTCGGTATTAGATAGAACGCTGCGGGCCAGCCTGCATGTGGGAAAAACAACCTGTGGTTACCTAGGTTACCCCATAGTCAATTACAAAACTACATTTAAGAAAAGCACAAAATGTCTAAAGATTACTTCTCAACATTGCCTGCTTCCGAGCGTTCTCACTACCTAGAAAAACTTAATATTATTGTAGGGCTTACCTCATGCCCGTTTTCATGACGGTGCTAGTAGCCACATGAGCGAGTGAGTGCTCTACCGACCGGAACATTAAGCCAGCCAAGACACACACAAACAAACAGACTATACAGTTACAAGTAGTGAGCGAAGTTACGACTTTACTAAACAAGTTATATGTCATACCTGTGATGGAATATTTTCCATACAGTAGCTACTTGGACACCAGGTCCCCTCTTTCCCACTCTTCCACACCGAATAGCTGCCACAGGGCTCTACTCACGGGCTCTTTTTTCCTACGTGGGAGCATTGAAAACCATAGGGTTTTGGACTTGGTTACATGTACATTGAACAACACAGTAGCTTTTCAGGCATTGTTTTGTTATTTCTGTATAACTAAAAATCGACAACGAAGTTGGCTCTTTTACAAAGGGTTCAATGGTAAAGAATGTTTATTTTCCCAAATTTGTGGTCATGGTCAAGGGTAATTCCTTCTTATGACGTGAATATTGACGGAGTTTTGAAGAACTCTATAAAAAGGGTTCTATATATAACTTTTTGTGGTTCCATACATGAAGCAAGCGATATAGAACCCTTTTTGAATCTATAAGTAATGTTTTTTTTCTAAGAGTCTGTACAATACAACACACATACACACACAATCACAAACATACACACACATACACACCCACACATTTTTTCTATCAAAATGACAGACACACTAGGTCTGTTAGTAGCACACGCAATACACACCACACACTTAAGCAAATGCATTCTCCGGCACACACAATAAATATGTTTTGCCATAGTCTGATTGGTGTGAGCACAAAGTGCGTTGATTCATAGGCCAGGCCCGTCTCTATCTCACTCTAACACATTTCCCTTGTGAAATCAGCCCACTGCCAAGCCCACAGGCAAACAGGACCTCTCTCTCTCTCTCTCTCTCTCTCTCTCTCTTTCTCTCTCTCTCTGTGAGTGTGCATGTGTGTGAGAGAGAAAGGATAGAGAGAAAGAGAGATAGAGAGAGAGTGTGTGAGAGTGACTGAGTGATTGAGCAAGAGAGAGGGAGTGCAAAGGTAGAGAAATGAGAAACTGTGAATTAGTGAGTGGTGTTAGAATAGGTGGTGTGTGTGTGTGTGTGTGTGTGTGTGTGCGCGCGTGCGTGCGTGCGTGCGTGTGTGTAGGTGTGAGAAAGACTGGGAGATGGCAAGTGGGTGCTTCTGTGTAGGGGGAGATTATGCAAGAAGATAGTGTGAGAAAACTGTGTGTATTGATGCAAGAAATTAGTACAGAGAGCAGTACAGTGTATGAGTATTCCACATCACACACAATCCTCTCGTAGTCTGCAGAGCCCTTCTCTTTGTGCCCAATTAGTTTCCCCTCTCTCTCATACCAGCAAAATGAGAGCAAGAATACAGTTCATTTATTCACAATTCATATGTCCGTTGCCATGGCAATCCACGGGCTGCCAAAAGACCTACGGGAACTCCTTCCCATTCACGCGATGTGATTGAGATGCCTAATATCAAACATGTTTACAGTCATACGAAAACGAAAGAGAACATTGGGTTACGGATGTAACCTTGGTTCTCTGAGTAGAGTAACGGGTCGCCAAGCTTTCATCTCGTTCCTTCACCTCCTTGGAGTTTGAGTGAAGTAATGGATCGTATGTCATGCCACACCACCTTTAATAGTGACAGGTCACGTGGGTACACTAAGGGTGTGGCACCACCACAGGATGCCACAGAATATTATTACCCAACAGTGTAACACAGAATTTCAACTGTGGTATAGAACCATATACACAAGCAAGCTGAAAGCTAGAATTTACAACATGAGGCTTCAATTAGGTGCAACAGCACCAAGCATCTCACTGATGGTTGATAAGTACAGTGCCTTGCAAAAGTATTCATCCCACTTGGTGTTTTTCCTATTTTGTTGCATTACAACCTGTAATTTAAATGGACTTTTATTTGGATTTCATGTAATGGACATACACAAAATAGTCCAAATTGGTGAAGTGAAATGAAAAAAATAACTAGTTAAAAAAAAATCTAAAGAATTCTAAACGGAAAAATGGTGCATGCATATGTATTCACCCCCTTTGCTATGAAGCCCCTAAATAAGATCTGGTGCAACCAATTACCTTCAGAAGTCACATAATTAGTTAAATAAAGTCCATCTGTGTGCAATCTAAGTGTCACATGTTCTGTCACATGATCTCAGTATATATACACCCATTCCGAAAGGTCCCAAAGTCTGCAACACGAATAAGCGGCACCATGAAGACCAAGGAGCTCTCCAAATAGGTTAGGAACAAAGGTGTGGAGAAGTACAGATCAGGGTTGGGTTATAAAAAAATATCAGAAACTTCGAACATCCCACGGAGCACCATTAAATCCAAACCTGCCAAGAGAGGGCCGCCCACCAAAACTCACAGACCAGGCAAGGAGGGAATTAATCAGAGAGGCAACAAAGAGACCAAAGATAACCCTGAAGGAGCTGCAAAGCTCACAGCGGAGATTGGAGTATCTGTCCATAGGACCACTTTAAGCCGTCCACTCCACAGAGCTGGGCTTTACAGAAGAGTGGCCAGATAAAAAGCCGTTACTTAAAGAAAAAAATAAGCAAACACGTTTGGTGTTCGCCGAAAGACATGTGGGAGACTCCCCAAACATATGAAAGAAGGTACTCTGGTCAGATGAGACTGAAATTGAGAGTTTTGGCCATCAAGGAAAATACTATGTCTGGCGCAAACCCAACACCTCTCATCACCCGAGAACACCATCGCCACAGTGAAGCATGGTGGTGGCAGCATCATGTTGTGGGGATGTTTTTCATCGGCAGGGACTGGAACACTGGTCAGAATTGAAGGAATGATGGATGGCGCTAAATACAGGGAAATTCTTGAGGAAAACCTGTTTCAGTCTTCCAGAGATTTGAGACTGGGACAGAGATTCACCTTCCAGCAGGACAATGACCCTAAGCATACTGCTAAAGCAACACTCGACTGGTTTAAGGGGAAACATTTAAATGTCTTGGAATGGCCTAGTCAAAGACCAGACCTCAATCCAATTGAGAATCTGTGGTATGACTTAAAGATTGCTGTAAATTAAAATGTGTTCTCAGTCAACTTACCTGGTAAAATAAGGGTTAAAAATAAATAAAAATAATGCCTAAACTTAAACTGAAAGCTAACTGTTGTAGAGCCCCATAGTGGACGCGTCATAACACCCATAAAACCCAGCGGTCAAATACAGAAATGGTTCCATTCGTTTTTTCACCATTCATTTTAGCAATAGGGGATTATAGAACCACTTCAAAACAAGGTCTGTGTTTCATCTAGGCTTTCCCTGGCGTGACGTTTTGATAAGTGTAAATCTCTCTTGGACAAGGTGACATGTCAATATATTTGGCTCTATTTACTCTCAGATTCGAAAATGCTAATTATCATCAAAGTAGACATCAAGACTACAAATCCCTTCAAGCTCCTTCACATCATCTCTAGCTGACACATTTGCTGTCTGTTAGCTAGCTACTAACTACCTTAATCCAAAATGAAAGATATATTGAACATTTTAATTTACTGTTCCATATTTAACTATTTCTTAACTTATTTATGCATTTGGTCTTGTGTCCAATATTATCCTAGTAGCAGTCAGATACACTGGGGTACAAAACATTAAGAACACCTGCTCTTTCCATGACATAGACTGACCAGGTGAATCCAGGTGAAAGCTATAATCTCTTATTGATGTAACTTGTTAAATCCACTTCAATCAGTGTAGATGAAGAGGAGGAGACAGGTTAAATAAGGATTTTTAAGCCTTGAGACAATTGAGACATTCAGCGGGTGAATGGGCAAGACAAAATATTTAAGTGCCTTTGAACAGGGTATAGTAGTAGGTGCCAGGTGCACCTGTTTGTGTCAAGAACTGCAACGCTGCTGTTTTTTGTACGCTCAACAGTTCCCGCGTGTATCAAGAATGGTCCACCACCCAAAGGACATCCAGCCAACTTGACACAACTTTGGGAAGCATTGGAGTCAACAAGGCCAGCATCCCTGTGGAACGCTTTTGACACCTTGTAAAGTCCATGCCCTGACGAATTGGGTCTGTTCTGAAGGCAGATCAACTTCTCCTTCAACCGGGGGTCTATATTTAATCCGTCATAATTTCTGCCAAATATATGAACGAGTTGAAATCTATTTAAATTCATGGTATCAGAATGCACTGCTGTATTAAAGCAATTAACAACTAACTTGTTGACATTCTGTTGCAGATTCAAAGACAGATTAACTCCTTGCAGAATGTATCCATAATCATGAATGAGCATATTTCTTTGCCAAGAATGCACCTAGTCACCCATCAATCACGTCAAACACCTGAACTCTAACAATGACATTGTTTAAAGAAATCTAAATAGTAAACGATGCATATGCCTTTCATACATAAAACATCTGACTTGAAGTAAAGATTAAAATATGTATTAAACAGTGCCAAACCTGGAACATCGAAGAGCACTATATGAACTATTATTACTATCTGAAAGTTCACAGATTAGGGATTAGACCAGCAAAAAAAATAAAAAATGTAAAACAGCATGCTGTGATTTTTGGTGGGTGAGTTACAACTGGATGTGTAAGGTAGGTTTAATATAAAATACTAGGTCAACTCCAGCAGAAAGAGAAACAGACTTAAAACTTCTTATGGCTTGGGGGCAGTATTTCGACATTTAGATGAGAAGCGTGCCCAAAGTAAACTGCCTGTTACTCAGGCCCAGAAGCTAGGATATGCATATAATTGGTAGATATGGATGGAAAACACTCTAAAGTTTCCAAAACTGTTAAAAATAATGTCTGTGAGTATAACAGAACTGATATGGTAGGCGAACCCTGAAGACAATCCATCCAGGAAGTGGGATTTTTCAATTGAATGGCTATTGAGTATCTAATGGGTTAGGACCCAGACTGCAGTTCCTATGGCTTCCACTAGATGTCTTTAGACATTGTTTCAGGCTTGGTTTCTGAAAAATTAAGAAGAATGAGACCTTTCTGTCAGTGGATTGAGGAAGCATGCAGTGCTGGTTTGCGTGCAATGACCGTGTGCGTGCCCTTCGTTGTTTTTCCTTTCTAATGAATACGGTATTGTTCGGTTGAAATTTTATCAATTTATTTAGACAATTGACAACCTGAGGATGAATTATAAACATCGTTTGACATGTTTCGACAAACTTTACCGGTACTATTAGGATGTATTCGTCTGCATGTTTTGACCGCCTTTGAGCCAGTGGATTACTGATCTAAAGAGGGACTTTATCGAACAAAACAAACATTTATTGTGTCGCTGGGACTCTTGTGACTGCAATCAGATGAAGATCTTCAAAGGTAAGTGATTAATTTTATCGCTATTTCTGACTTTCGGGACTCCTCCACTTGGTTGGAAAATGTTTGTATGCTTTTGTAAGCGGGGCGCTGTCCTCAGATAATCGCATGGTATGCTTTCGCCATAAAGCCTTTTTGAAATCTGACAAAGCGGCTGGTTTAACAAGAAGTTCATCTTTAAGCCGATGTATAACACTTGTATTTTTATGAATGTTTATTATGACTATTTCTGTATTTTGAATTTGGCGCTCAGCAATTTCACCGGATGTTGTCGAGGTGGGTCGCTAGTGGAAAGACTGCGCCAGAGAGGTTAACAGATTCAAAACAAGGAAACCAGGCCTAAATAAACACAGCTATATAACACCCTTCTTGTCGATGGTCCATGTTGCTGCTGTCAATTGTGAGCAGCACATTTACTACTGCATTCAGTATGGACCCCAGGTGAAAAAGGGTATCAAAAACAGTACACCACAACACTTTTAAACATGTTACTGAGTCTAGATGTTATCAAATCAGGAGAAGAACAAGTGAAGAAAGCAGCATAGGCAAAATGGATGAAGGTACGGTTTATTTATTTTATTTCACCTTTATTTAACCAGGTAGGCTAGTTGAGAACAAGTTCTCATTTACAACTGCGACCTGGCCAAGATAAAGCAAAGCAGTGCGACGCAAACAACAACACAGAGTTACACATGGAATAAACAAACATACAGTCAATAATACAATAGAAAAGTCTAGGGAGAGATTAGGGAGGTAAGGCAATAAATAGGCCATAGTGGTGAAGTAATTACAATATAGCAATTAAACACTGGAGCGATAGATGTGCAGAAGATGAGTGTGCAAGTAGAGATACTGGGGTGCAAAGGAGCAAAATAAATAACAGTATGGGGGTGAGGTAGTTGGATGGGCTATTTACAGATGTGCTTAGTACAGGTACAGTGATCTGTAAGCTGCTCTGACAGCTGGTGCTTAAAGTTAGTGAGGGAGACATGAGTCTCCAGCTTCAGTGATTTTTGCAGTTAATTCCAGTCATTGGCAGCAGAGAACTGGAAGGAAAGGCGGCCAAAGGAGGAATTGGCTTTGGGGGTGACCAGTGAAATATACCTAATGGAGCGCGTGCTACGGGTGGGTGCTGCTATAGTGACCAGTGAGCTGAGATAAGGCGGGGCTTTACCTAGCAAAGACTTATAGATGACCTGGAGCCAGTGGGTTTGGCGACGAATATGAAGCGAGGGCCAGCCAACGAGAGCATACAGGTCGCAGTGGTGGGTAGTATATGGGGCTTTGGTGACCAAATGGATGGCACTGTGATAGACTGCATCCAATTTGCTGAGTAGAGTGTTGGAGGATATTTTGTAAATGACATCAGCGAAGTCAAGGATCGGTAGGATAGTCAGCTATACGAGGGTATGTTTGGCAGCATGAGTGAAGGAAGCTTTGTTGCGAAATAGGAAGCCGGTTCTAGATTTAATTTTGGATTGGAGATGCTTAATGTGAGTCTGGAGGGAGAGTTTACAGTCTAACCAGACACCTAGGTATTTGGAGTTGTCCACATATTCTAAGTCAGAACCATCCAGAGTAGTGATGCTGGATGGGCGGACAGGTGTGGGCAGCAATTAGTTGGAGAGCATGCATTTAGTTTTACTTGCATTTAAGAGCAGTTGGAGGCCACGGAAGGAGAGCTGTATAGTATTGAAGCTCGTCTGGAGGTTTGTTAACACAGTGTCCAAAGAAGGGCCAGAAGTATACAGAATCGTGTCGTCTGCGTAGAGATGGATCAGAGAATCACCAGCAGCAAGAGAGACATCATTCATGTATACAGAGAAAGAGTCGGCCTGAGAATTGAACCCTGTGGCACCCCCATAGAGACTGCCAGAGGTCCGGACAACAGGCCCTCCGATTTCACACACTGAACTCTGTCTGAGAAGTAGTTGGTGAACCAGGCGAGGCAGTCATTTGAGAAACTAAGGCTGTTGAGTCTGCCGATAAGAATGTGGTGATTGACAAAGTTGAAAGCCTTGACCAGGTCAATGAATACAGCTGCACAGTATTGTCTCTTATCGATGGCGGTTATGATATCGTTTAGGACCTTGAGCGTGGCTGAGGTGCACCCATGACCAGCTCGGAAACCAGATTGCATAGCGGAGAAGGTACGGTGGGATTCGAAATGGTCAGTGATCTGTTTGTTAACTTGACTTTCGAAGACCTTAGAAAGGCAGGGTAGGGTAGATATAGGTCTGTAGCAGTTTGGGTCTAGAGTGTCTCCCCCTTTGAAGAGAGGGATGACCGTGGCAGCTTTCCAATCTTTGGGGACCTCAGAAGATACGAAAGAGAGGTTGAACAGGCTAGTAATGGGGTTGCAACATTTTCGGGTTGTAATTTTAGAAAGAGAGGGTCCAGATTGTCTAGCCCGGCTGATTTGTAGGGGCCCAGATTTTGCAGCTCTTTCAGAACATCAGAGTATCTGGATTTGGGTGAAGGAGAAATGGGGAGGCTTAGGCAAGTTGCTGTGGGGGGTACAGGGCTGTTGACCGGGGTAGGAGTAGCCAGGTGGAAAGCATTGCCAGCCGTAGAAAAATGTTTATTGAAATTCTCGATTATCGTAGATTTATCGGTGGTGACAGTGTTTCCTAGCCTCAGTGCAGTGGGCAGCTGGGAGGAGGTGCTCTTATTCTCCATGGACTTTACAGTGTCCCAAACTTTTGGGAATTTGTGCTACAGGATGCAAATTTCTGTTTGAAAAAGCTAGCCTTTGCTTTCCTAACTGACTGTATGTATTGGTTCCTAATTTCCCTGAAAAGTTGCATATTGCGGGGGCTATTCGAAGCTAATGCAGTACGCGATTGCTAATACAGTCAAGTCTGTAGTGAACCAAGGGCTATATCTGTTCTTAGTTCTCCATTTTGTGAATGGGGCATGCTTATTTAAGATGGTGAGGAAAGCACTTTTAAAGAATTACCAAGCATACTCTACTGACGGAATGAGGTCAATATCCTACCAAGATACCGGGCCAGGTCGATTAGAAAAGCCTGCCCGCTGAAGTGTTTCAAGGCACGTTTGACAGCGGTCCCTTTACGGACACAGGCAATGAGGCAGTGATTCCTGAGATCCTGGTTGAAGACAGCAGAGGTGTATTTAGAGGGCAAGTTGGTCAGGATGATATCTATGAGGGTGGTCAACCATGTGCAGGCTTTTGTTCCAGCCCTGCTCTAACCCACTGTAAGGAGTGACGCTGGAGAGGAGAAGCAGGTACGGGGAGTCAAACATTTTAATAGGGAACAAGACAGGAACAGTGTCAGAACACGTACATATGACAATCAATCCCGAAGCAGGGAACAGAGCTTGGGAACAGACAGATATAGGGAAGGTAATGACACAAGTAATTGAGTCCACGTGAGTCCAATGATCGCTGACGGGGGTAGGCAGGTGTGCGTACTGATGGTGGCTTTGAGTGCGTAATGCTGGGGATCCTGGCACCCTCGAGCGCCAGGGGTAGGAAGAGCAGGTGCGGGCGTGACACCCACCTGGTTTTACTAATCAGCTACTGATCAGGACTTTGATTAGCTTAATCAGGCGTGTTAGAGCAGGGATGAAACAAAGAACTGCTCAACCAGTAGCTCTTCAGCAGGATTTTTACCACCCCTGATTTATAGCTTGTGTCTATGCATTTTTTGTGTGTAGGCCTGATTGCATGCTGACTTTGAGGGCCAGTTTCCTAGCCACAGATTAAGCCTTGGCTGCAAAGCTATTTCAATGGAGATTTCCCCATTGAGCATACTTCGTAGACTAGGAATAGGAATCTAGACTAG
Source organism: Salvelinus fontinalis (assembly GCF_029448725.1). Taxonomy (NCBI): domain Eukaryota; kingdom Metazoa; phylum Chordata; class Actinopteri; order Salmoniformes; family Salmonidae; genus Salvelinus; species Salvelinus fontinalis. Next base: position 42,443,213 of record NC_074681.1, read on the forward strand.
GAATAGGAATCTGTGAAAAAATTGCATGTGAGTGTGATTGTAAGTGGGACTATGTCCATCTCTGAGTCAGTATGTAGCTCATAGCTAGCTACATACCGGCCACAGACTTGTGTGGCTTGTGTTGATGTTAACGAAGGTGCCCGTTCCATTGGTGATCTTCATGTGCAGGACTCGCCAAACATGGCTTCCTGCTGGTCTACCATCTACAGTGTGAGAGGGAACAGATCTAGGATCAGTTTACTATGCCTAAATCCTAACCTGAGCCATCAGGGGATAAATCACAACACTGATCTTAGATCAGTGTCTGGGGGGGTAACTTCATCCACATTTATTTATAAATGCTATAACTCAATCAAAATGTAGTTCTTTATCCCAAATAAATGGCATGGAATTGACGCAATCCAATAGTATAACTAACTTTGATTTTGGGGTGAACTGTCACTTTATGGGTTCTATCAACCCGTGATCAATGCAGAAAATATAAGTGTCCATTGAAACACATACTTTGCTTAACAACAACAGCTAAGATAATATCACAGTGTGTCTATATCAGTTAAATATTTACCTTGAGTCCATAAACCAATGTCCAAATGCCCACGATGTAACAAACATATCAATTGCTAGTATACTGCTTCAAAATATCACCTCCTATCCACATTCATTCTTAGAATCAGTCAGTTATTGCATGTTTATATTACCTGTGTATATACATATATAGTGGTCTCTCTAGCTCCCTACTCTATTACGATCCTATGTTATTTATTCTGACGAAATGTTCACACGCTATAGGAAAAAGCAATAATTTATTATATTTTTCTGTCCGCTTTTGTATATAATCTAGATCATGCATTCGATTGTACAAGGTACTGATTTATAGATTTTCTGATGTGTTTTCTTGCTTGACAAATCCAATTATCCTTGAAACAGAAGCCAGGTGTGTGTGCTGACCATTTACACTGAGGATGGCCTGAGATCTTTTATTCATGCACTATGATTTTTTTGGGGCCCCATGATGTCCAAATAAACATCTTTATTTTGCATTCAAGCCTCAGTTATAGATGTATTCTATTTTCCCCTCCACCTTCTCCTGTATATATAAACACGCAATAAATGGCTTATGCTTAGAATTAAGCCGTTTTACACACAAAGGTGATATACACACAAAGATATACACACAAAATAACATGAAGATCCACTGACCTAGCATGGCTGATTGCACAGACAAAACAAAGCTACCTTAATCCCATAAAGATAACAGACTCATTTCAAGATGTGGAGATGATGATGTATTGATGAGATACTCACAACAGACATAATAGGGATCAATTCTCCAAAGATAGAGGGATCTGTCAAGCCAAAGTGGTGACTGGTGAAGCAGAAGGGTGAAGAGGAGATCATGTATGAATAAATAGATGTTATATGACACTATAATAATAAACATTGAATATGGCTTTATCGCTGTAACTAGATACAAGGGAGAGGAGGGGAAAACAAATAGACCATATGTGATAGAAACATCTGATATGACTTGCAGAGAAGATACTTTGCTGAACTCAGCATAGCTAAGTTACAGCAGGACGAAACTCTGCTCCTACCTCTGTAATACGAATATAAGATAAGATAAAATAGCATTTATTGTATTTTTTTTTTTTTTTTTTTTTTTTACATACATTTTCTTTGCATGTTAGAAACTCCATACAGGATATAAAAACAACCGATAATACACAACAAAAAAACATAGGGAAATGGGGAATGTACATGGGACTATACAAATTATTTCAAATCATTATAGCAGTAAAGTATTATCCAATCTGTACATTATACAGGCTTTCTTTTTGGATTCTAAATGCCATTTTGTGGCTTTTTATACACTGATTTCTCACTTATGACTGACTGCATTCTTGACAGGGGCATCATGTGAGTCATGTGACCAGTATCATGTGACTCACCAGTGCTCAGTACTTTGGGGAGGATGGAGAAAGGCAGAAAGCAGAGGAATTCACTCCAGCACACACACAGTAAGTAAACAAACATTCATTGCTTCTTCTATTAGAAAAAATGTGAATTGTAATTTCAGTTTACTTCCTTGATTGACCTAATTGAAATGCAATGACCCCAACCCTGATACACAGTAACTCAACTGGCATTAGAGTAGTCCATGGCATGGACTAATTCTGGAATTGTATAGAGAAGAGGTACAAATGTATTCGACAGGGACTCCAATGGTAGAGCATAGCTTGCTACGCCAGGATAGTGAGTTTGATTCCCGGGACCACCCATACTTAATGTATGCATGCATGACTTTAAGTTGCATTGGATAAAAACATCTGCTAAATTGCATATATTATATTATACAGTATATTACTATATATTTCAACATACATCGCACCAGATGTTAACTAAAAAGTTCGTTTTCATCTGCAACACTGTCCAATAACGTTCTCTTTCATCATTTGCTCATATTCCCTCTTTACTGTTTTGCAGCGTGCCTGGGGAGTTTCAGAAGAAACAGTGATGAATCAATAGGATTGAGAAAACTGTGTGTGTAGTAGACTAAGATTAAGCTGAACCTTGTGAAAATGAATAATTAACATGGTGACACACGCCGACATGTTGACAATCTGAACACATCACCGCACTATTGTTTTACAGATACGGATTTGGAGTTGAGTGCTTGACAATAGCGAAATTGCTGGGATCTGGCTTCTGTTTGGTTAAGATTTAGATTTAAAAATAACTAAAAAGACAGAAAATATGTGAATTTCCCTGGAGTGTGTGCCGCCGTCCTTATCATAAATACACACACAATTCATACGTTGCGAGATATACAGTGCCTTGCATAAGTATTCAGAGCCCTTGCATTTCTTCACATTTTATTGTGTTACAAAGTGGGATTAAAATGGATTTAATTTCAATCTTAATTCAAATAGTCTTGCCACCTGGAAACACTTATTTCTGGACATGAAGTGCAGCACCATCACGCAGGGAAACGCCTGCCATAAAAAAGTACAAACAACAACAAATACAAAATCAATGTTTTAACGTAATGTTATTTGCTTCGGTAGTTACAGGAGTTTTTGGGGCTTAGCACATTTCGTTTGGGGTAGCAAAATCAAATAAAGTCTATTTATTGTTATCATTACTAATAATCAAAGTCCAAAGATAGAGGCCACTCAACTGTATTATCAGAATTAGAGCTAGGGTCTGCTAAACTACTGTATGACCTCTAGTGACCTTTGAATGACCCCAGACCGACCCATCATGGTGCAATTGTTCCAGGACCTCACCAGCTCCGCTGCGCTCAGCTCCTGCCAGCTGATGAAGTTGTGAAAGGGAACCCCCGTTTTTGTGTGTGTGTGTGTGTGTGTAAGAGAGGTGTAGAAAAAGAAAGAGAGAGGTGTGGGGTGGGATATCGACACAGGTTTACACATACTGTACTGTTATTCAGTCCTGGTGGTCAACAAGGGCCTGTGTAAGTGCAGGCTTCCCCCCCCCCAGCCAAGCAGTAGCACACATGATTCTACTACTCAACTAACTGTAGTCTGGGTATTGCCTGTGCTGGAACAAAAGACTGCAATCATAAACCGGCCTTCGCAGGGTGAGACTGCCCACCCCTGCTGTACAGGTCATGAAAAGTGTACATCTACTGTACTCCCTACATTGTACATTGTTCTCAGCCTACCTGTCCCATGTGGTGAAGGTGCCTCTCTAGGTGGAGATGCACAGGGCCTCCATCTGACACATATGTAAACCTGAATCAACAACAACAACCAGGGAGAGACAGAGAGAGAACATACACATTATTTACATCAGTAAGTGTGCATTTGTGTGTTTATGGCAGAAGTGACAGAGAGAAATAGGGATTCCCAGCACAAAATCAACCCCTGGCCCACCAACCTCAACAAAAACCTGTACACCCTGCAGCTCTCCAGGGCCCGAATTGGCTACCCTGCCCTAGCCCAACCTCCACAGCAACACACACACATAAACACCCCAAGGGTTTGGAAGCCACAGTCAGCTACAATGCGGTGCCCCTGGAGCAGTTTTAGGGGCCAAGCTCAAGGGTAAACATGAGTACAACAAGGGTACAACGTCTAGAATCCCACCAGATTTGTTTCTGTCAGAAATGATGAACTGGTTGCTTCTATATCCAATGCAGTGATCCTGCCTATAGGCATACCTATCTGGTTCCTTGTCAACACCGAAAACGGTATAGAACCTAGGGTTGTTTTAGGACCAGGGCCATAAATAGGATTAGGAAAATCGTCCCATCAGCAGTGCTTGACTTCACACCAGAACTGAGTTGCAAAACCCCACATTTTCTACTGCTTGAGTTCCTAAATATAAAATGGTACCGGCACCCAATATGAGAACTGGCACCTATTTCAGTCCACTGCCCATCAGCAGTGTGTGAGAGACTGAAACACTAACTGACATTTGTATGTCTAATGGTCAGTATTGAAGAGAAAAGATGAGGCCTAGTTCTCTTTACGGGCCCTTTATCACAGTTGCACAACTCCAATCCATGTTTCTTCCTCACTCTTATACCGGACTTACACTGTAAAGCCTACCCAAACCAAACTGTCCTGGCTCAGATGTTTTATTTTTTACGTTGCTGTTTCTAGTACGGTTCCAGCAACTATGGTGGATCTGTAACCTGGCCAGCCCAGTAGAGCTCGACTTGTCTCCGTTTGGCCCAGTAGTGTAAAAAGGGTGTAGTTGATCATTTAATGTCAAGATCTCAAACACCTCTATAACTCAGTCTCTGATTCGCCTATTAGCCAAGAACAAAAAACAGAGACAGTCCACCCCTAGAGGACTGGAACTATATCAATCAGTGCATTCAGAAAGTATTCAGACCCCTTGACTTTTTCCACATTTTGTTACATTACAGCCTTATTCTAAAATGTATTAAATTGGATTAATACACACAATACCCCCATTTTTTGGTTGTCCTTCTGGAACATTTCCCCATCCCCACAGAGGAACTCTGGAGCTCTGTCAGAGTGACTATCGGGTTCTTGGTCACCTCTCTGACCAAGGCCCTTCTCCCTCGATTGCTCAGTTTGGCCGGGCGGCCAGCTCTAGGAAGAGTCTTGGTGGTTCCAATCTTCTTCAATTTAAGAATGATGGAGGCCACTGTGTTCTTGGGGACCTTCAATGCTGCAGACATTTTTTGGGGCGCCGAGCTCATTAGTACACCCTTGTGGTTGAATATATATCTATTGTATATCTTATGATACAACAATTAATAATGTTCAACAAATACCATCAAGGGATATGTAACAATTTACAATAATGAACATAATGAAATATCTGTGAAAACCAATCCAGCAATATTTTAGATTTAAATACATTAAAAATATATATTGTTGGTACATGTGTGTCAACTTACTTTCTGATTTTTTTGTACACTCACATAGACTGAAATACTGAATTCTGGTGGGTGGAATAGAGAGGAGGTGGGTGCTGTGCGGATGGGAGCCTGTCACTTGTTTTCAACATGTAGTCAGTCTTGGAAGGTGGACTCAAAGAGGGAAACTGCAAAGTCCAGGCGCTGCTGCTCTCTTTGTTCTGGGTGTTTGCAGTGCTACTGTTTTTAGCTCATCTGTGCAGCTCACATTATGTGCCCAGTATGATAGTGTTCTTGCTCCTTCTTAGCAGATAATGACAACATGACAATAACAGTAGCTGATGTAATGAAAAGTTAAAGGGTGGTTGGTAAAGGAGGCCATCAGGTGGATCCATGTCTGGGTGTCAGGCAGAACCCCTAGATCCTGGAGAACAGGAGCAGAGTAAAGGGAACCGGGTAGAAGACAGACGTAAACAACAAAACACACAGGTTAAAGGATTATCAGGTATGTAAAAATACAGTTATTGAATGATTTAATTTAAATGTTTGATTAGACATGCAATAATGTTAATGGAAGACAGAAAAGAAAGGATACCTGTCTCATGTTTTATGTCAGTGGGTATCGCCTTCCTTTCATCCTTCTTACAAGCCAAGTAATTCGCCCGGATGTCAAAGGACTTGGTCCCCTTCATTCTCCTCCGGTGGCTCTCCTTTTTCTCAAGCGCCTTGTCCATGTTCAGTCTCACCTTGATTGATCAAATAAATAAATGCAATTATAGTTAATATTATTACAAATACATCTCTTACATATCTCTTGGAAGGCCAGAAAATAAACAGCAGACAATCATTTTGACCTGGTCAAAAACCTCCACATGCTTCTCAGTCCGTGCCTGAAGGTGGTCCTCGAAGGCGTTCTTATCAGGTTCGACAACTTCCACCACACCAGGTGGAGTATCAGTGATCTCAAAGTATGTTATACAAAAATAGCAACAGAAAAACACTAAGTCAATCACACATTTTTTTTTTATACTACAGTATAGGCAATCATTTTATGTATAATTGCATTGTTTACCTCAGTAGACAGCTGCGGCTCCCGTCCGTACAGCAGGCGATAGAGTGAGTACTCTGGAGGCCTGGGCGAGGATGTTGTGTGCAAAGAGAATGATCTTCAGCTTGTCCTCCCACCATTCCTGGAACCCGTCAAGGGACTTGCCCATAGCAGTCTTGAGGGTGTGGTTGGTCCTTTCATCCAAACCTGGAGGAGGGGGTAAGAAAGGGATATCTATTGACAATGGAAGATATTGACATGTCTGATTATGTACCAAGGAAAAACAAAAACTCTAACTATTGGTGGCAGAATATAACCTATTACATCCGTACCTTGTTCCAGAGTTCACAACCTCGGTCACTCAAGATGACCTCAGGAGAACCATGGGTGTTGAAGATGTCCATCATCGCCTTGGAGGTGGCCTCGCCAGTCTGGTCCTTGATGGGTATCATACAAAAGAAAATACATTTTTGGTTCCAAGCACCCTTTTCATATGGGTTACAGTAGGGAATTTAGAGTTAAGCCCGTTATCTTCCTTTACAGACCTTAATGGGTATTGCCTCCACCCACTTGGTAAAATAATCGGTCGTCATCAGGCTAGACAGGTATTCACCTTCAAGCACAATGTGACAAATTGAAACATTGTTTTCTCTCTGATATGACATTCATTGAAATCATAATAATTTAAGATATAATCGAATGTGATCGATAAACAAACTGTTATTTCACTTACCCAGCTGTCCATATCCTTGACAATCCCATGCCAAAAGAAGTGTATGTTGATTTTGGCAAGCATGCGCTTCACTCCGAAATGGCCAACATGCATCTCGGCATGGTCAGCATGGTCTCCTTCTCCTCAGTGAAAATCACCATCCTGTGTGGCTGACAATCCTTCCCCCGTAGGTACATGTGATTGCCTGACAAGTTTGAAGACAAGAGATGTTGAAATACTCAAGTCTAAGTCATTTTCACACAACTGACTTTCTATGTTTCTCTCCCCCATGACTCTGTCTTTCACGCTCTTCCCACCTCTCTTTCACTTTCATCTTTTATTTCCCCCTCTTCCCCCCTCTCTTTGTCTTTGTGTCTGTCTAGCAAATACACCTAGTTAAGGGCAGTTGGAATGACCATAATTGCTTAGACCTACCCATTTGATTGATCAGAGTTAACTTATATACCTCAAAATGCAGACATATAACTAAATGTATAACTAGCAACTTCTAGATGACCAACTACCTAGATGGAAAACTGTTGTTGAATAATGGTTGTTCATGCGGTGCCTTCATAGTACCTCGCCTGGTTGGAAAGATAAAATAACATCTCCTCAAGGGATCCCATTGAAGTGCAGCTAACGTTACATACACACTGAAAGCTACAAAAACAATTTGCTAGCTCGCTAATGTTAGCTAAACAAAACTTTCTGGCTAGCTAGCTGACTAGGCATGCTGATGTAAGTAAACAAGTAACGTTAGCTAGCCATTTAAATCCAAAAACATATTTGGATAGTATTCTTTGCAATGTTTTGGCAGTCCTGGGAACCCAAAAACCTTTTTTTGGAGGGGGACACTATTTGACATGACAGGCTCTTTGGTTTTTCATTTGTTTTCCATAAATGACTGCTGTAGTGGAAGGATGAGACGGTGATAATACTCCTGACTGGCTGGCGTTCCCATGGAAGTCCTGGGGTCACTGACGCCAGGAGAGGTGTGAAGACAGATTAAATGAATGTTACTGTGTGAATAAAATTGTCATGTTTGGATTGTTCAAGAGTTCGTAAAGAGCTATGAATGTTGATCTATTTTATTGCACTGTTCAGAGGGAGCGACACAAGGGTGCACTCATATCATTTAAATATAGTTGATTAGATTAGAATCTCTTTGTGTTTTCCTTTCTTTGAATTTTCCCTGCGCCATATGTGTACCGATTCGGCTAAATGTAATGCTATTAATAAGCTTGAAATGTTTTCCTATTATTTTGCATTGGTTAACCATTGTGATGAATGATATTTAGTATTTCTGCTTTTCATGAATAAACAGGCATCGGTATAAACAGCAACAAAAAGTATTAATGCTCCGCATAGACCCTTTGATTTTTCATTTGTTTTCTATGAATGACGACTGTAGTGTAAGAATGAGAGAAGGTGACTGGCTGACATGCAAAGCCCAGTATGATGACTGAATCACAATATATTACATTGTCTGGATGGCAGACCATCTGTGGGCTATCACAAGGTTCAAACATACCGTGTCTGTGGCAATCTCTAAGAAGAGATGTTCTCATGGAAGTCCTTAAGTCACTGACGCCAGGGGAGGTGTGAAGACAGATGAAGACAGATGTGAACAAAATGAATGTTACTGTGTGAATTAAATAGTCATATTAGAATTTTTCAAGAGTTCACAAAGAGCTATGAGTTTGTATATATTTTATTGTGCTGTAAATGCTATGGATTTATTGTTACACAGAATGTTATTTTGTTTATCGGGCAGCCAATAGTTCAAAGAGGGAGCGACACAAGGATCATTTACAGTTGAAGTCAGAAGCTTACATACACTTAGGTTGGAGACATTAAAACGTGTTTTTCAACCACTCCACAAACAACTGTCAAGCTATAGTTTTGGCAAGTCGGTTAGGACATCTACTTTGTGCGTGACACAAGAAATTTTCCCAACATATGCTTACAGACAGATTATTTCACTTATAACTCACTGTATCACAATTCCAGTGGGTCAGAAGTTTACATACACTAAATTGACTGTGCCGTTAAAAACACTAGGAAAATTCCAGAAAATTATGTCATGGCTTTAGAAGCTTCTGATAGGCTAATTGACATCATTTGAGTCAATTGGAGGTGTACCTGTGGATGTATTTCAAGGCCTACCTTCAAACTCAGTGCCTCTTTGCTTGACATCATGGGAAAATCAAAAGAAATCAGCCAAGACCTCAGAAAAAAAATTGGCTTCAGGACAACAAAGTCAAGGTGTCAAGGTATTGGAGTGGCCATCATAAAGCCCTGACCTCAATCCTATAGAACATTTGTGGGCAGAACTGATAGTCTGTGGGAGCAAGGAGGCCTACAAACCTGACTCAGTTACACCAGCTTTGTCAGTAGGAATGGGCCAAAATTCACCCAACTTATTGTGGGAAGGTTGTGGAAGGCTACCCGAAACGTTTGACCCAAGTTAAACAATGTAAAGGCAATGCTACCAAATACTAATTGAGTGTATGTAAACTTCTGACCCACTGGGAATGTGATGAAAGAAATAATAGCTGAAATAAATCATTCTCTCTACTATTATTCTGTGATTGGAGAAAATTGTGGCTGTGATTGGAGAAAACTAAGGATGGATCAACAAAATTGTAATGACGACATAATGACTTAAACGACAGAGTCAAAAGAAAAATACAAATATACAGAATAAAGTATGACTGAAGAGAAAAAAAACAGCAAAGGAACACACTTTTTGGTCTAAATGCAAAGCCTTATGTTCGGGGCAAATTCAACACATCACTGAGTTAACTGCCTTCTTATTTTCCAGCATGGTGGTGGCTGCATCATGGTATGGATATGCTTGATGTTGGCAAATCTCTTTTTCAGGATAAAAAGAAATGGGATGGTGCTAAGCACAGGTAAAATCCTAGAGGAAAACCTGCTTCAGTCTACTTTACAGCAGTCACTGGGAGAAGAATTCACCGTTAAGCAGGAAAATAACCTACAACACAAATCTACACTGGAGTTGCCTACCAAGAAGACAGGGAAAGTTCCTGAGTGGCCAAGTTACAGTTTTGAATTAAATCTGATTGAAAATCTATGGCAAGACTAACATTTTTGTCTAGCCATGAGTCCCAACATCTTGACAGAGCTTTAAGAATTATAAAAATAATAATTGGCTAATATTGCACAATCCAGATGTGTAAAGCTTAGACTTACCCAAGAAGGCTCACAGCTGTAGTCACTGCCAAAGGTGTTTCTAACATACACCGAGTGTACAAATTATTAAGGACACCTTCCTAATATTGAGTTGTCCCACACCCCGACGAATTGAACAATGTAAATTCGTTGGGGCATGGACTCTACAAGGTGTCGAAAGCGTTCCACAGGGATGCTGGCCAATGTTGACTCAAATGCTTCCAACAGTTGTGTCAAGTTAGCTGGATGTCCTTTGGGTGGTGGACCATTCTTGGTACACACAGGAAACTGTTGAGTGTGAAAACCCAGCAGTGGTGCAGCTCTTGACACAAACCAGTGTGCCTGGCACCTACTACCATACCCCGTTCAACGGAAATGTAATATTTTGTCTTGCCCATTCACCCTCTGAATAGCACACATGCTTAAAAAAACTTTAACCGGTCTCCTCCACTTCATCTACACTGACTGAAGTGGATTTAACAACTGACATCAATAAGGGATCACATCTTTCACCTGGATTCGCCTGGTTAGTCTGTCATGGAAAGAGCTGGTGTCCTTAATGTTTTGTATACTCAATGTATTTATTGACTGAATACTTTTGCAAGGACTATATTTTTGTTATTTCATTTCTATCAATCTTAAAAAATATATATTCTTCCACTTGACATTTTAGTATTTAGTGTAGATTGTTGACAAAAAAATTACAATTAAAAACCTTTTAATCCCACATTATTACATCCTAAAGGTATGGCTTTAAACCTCCATTGTATCACAATCTTCATGCTTCCAACTCAACATTAGCAGACATTTCAAAGGAGTTCCATATTCTTGCCTAAAGCATTCTGTAAAAACTGTTCATTCTCACCAAAGATGGAGATACTACATTGTTGAAGCGATTGAGTCGATTGTCTACAGATGCATTTGACCGTTTTCCTTATAGGCCTACACGTCAGCAAATTAGTATGACGGTCCTTGCTTACACTGTGAGGTTCTGAGCCACTGTGCTTAAAACCATACAAAGTGAGGAAATGTAAAAAAACGGATTCACAGATCTACTCAAGTAATGCTAGAGAGACAGCTGTGTATCAGATGTGAATAGAGAGTACACAGCAGAAGTGGGGAATGAACCAGGATATGAGGAGTTGTAGGGTCTCTTAGGTTTAACTGTTACTTTGACAATTGTTTAGACTTAGAAACCAGATAATTGTAAGGTATTTCATTGTAAATGGATGAACTAGTCAGATCCAAAAACGGAGGACCCAATGGCCCGTCACAGCTTAATTTGCCAACGTTGAGTATTTAGTGAATAAAAGCATAATTTCAAAGCACAGCAGCACCCCCATCTATATATACACACAGCATTGACATATTTGATAACATAAATACATTGAGTAAGTGATCAGACTGACCAAAGTGCTAAGACACATTTGAATTGTGGCTCAAGTCCAAAAGAGTCCCTACTCCGAGTACACGTACATTCCCAAAAGGCCACCTTTGAAACGGCAACTAGCACACAAGGCTCAAACCTGGGAATATTGGTACATTTACATTACATTTAAGTCATTTAGCAGACGCTCTTATCCAGAGCGACTTACAAATTAAAACTGGGAAAAGTTGTTAGACTATTTAGGGGGAATCAGATTCCTTATTACAAATTCATGATTGACAGTCTCAGGTAGAGACAACTGTATTTTACTGGTAAGATTATTTTGTAGTGATTCTGAGGAACCAGGGCATGGACTCACTGGACTTGGGACTTAATAGCCCAAAAACATTCAATGTGCGTGCGCACACACACACGACAGGGTACATTGAAAAAGAGGTCATATGGCAATGGGATACATACAAACTACTAACAAAATGTGTGAATCTGGCAATTTTTAGGCTTTACAGTGTTTGTTTACATTTAGTTTGTGTACAAACATTGGTGTAATACAAGCGTATATTTTGGGTTCTGATGGGGTATGACAGTTGAACTAAACTCATGAGGCATTTATAAGTTCTATTCTTCAAGAATCAAATGGGTACATATCATTAATTAATAAATCCAAAAATGGATGCAGCAACTGCTGATTGCCCCTACCAATTTGAAGGGAAATCCCACAATCCTCCTTGTTATCGACAATAATGATCCTAACAACTATCCAGACATTAACAGGAAGATAAGACTGTGCGTAGTTTGCGTACATATTTTACATAAAAAAATTATCCTATCTTGAAACCTTAAATTTCATATATTTACATTCCAACACCTTCCAAAAAGCCAATCCCAACAGTTCCTATGCTTCCCTACCCTAATCCACAGCCATATTTTGTCTCCTCTCCCCACCCCATCCCCCCAATAAACAGAGTGACGCCTCCACCCTTGGAGGTCTCATCTGATCTCTAGGGCCTTGCCCTCCAGGACCATCTTGATCTCTTTGGCATCCAGCGTCTCGTATTGCAGCAGGGCGGTTGCCAGGTTCTTGTGCTCCTTGGCGTGAGACTTGAGGAGCGCCCTGGCGCGCTCGTACGAATCCTGAGGACCACACAAACCACCAGAAAAGTCAGGAAATTATTTTTACACAGCCAGTGGCATTGTCTCACGTCAGCTGTCTGCACTGACCTGTCTGATAGTTCGCAAACACTCATGGGACAGCAAAAAATAAATTTGACCACAATATGCTGCCCTAACATTCGAAAACGTCACCAAGGTGACATCGTCCACTGAACCCCCTTTCATCCTCAAAGGAGTCAGAGTTAAAAAACTATAAACCTGTATCTAATATTTAAGCGATAAGGCAAAAGAGGCCGTGCTATGTGATTAATAGTCACAGGTAAATGGCGTTGTTCAGCCCGACACGAAACAAAGTGCCAGTCAACCCATTTACCTGCGACTGTATTCATCACATAGCGCGATCTTGCATGCCTTGTTGGTTTTATAAACTAACAATGAATTACATATTTTAATTAATTTTTCTAAGAAAAATTCATACAATTCCATTCTTCCACCAATTTCATTCTACCACCAGTCTGGTCAAACATCGGTTGGTTCTTTTGGGCATGTTGCCACAGATGCGACCAGTCGTTAATTCTGTTGTTATGCAAAAAGTTCAACAATTTAAAGGCAATGCTACCAAATACTAATTGAGTGTATGTAAACTTCTGACCCACTGGGAATGTGATGAAAGAAATAAAAGCTTAAATAAAATCACTCTACTATTACTCTGATATTTCACATTCTTAAAATAAAGTGGTGATCCTAAATGACCTAAGACAGGATTAAATGTCAGGAATTGTGAAAAACTGAGTTTAAATGTATTTGGCTAAGGTGTATATAAACTTCCGACTTCAAATGTATGTTAGGTTAGCTGTGATTAGTACGCCTAGTTCTTCAGCACAGCTGACTGCTCTAGCTGCAACGTTATTGCGCTGGCCAAATGTTACAAAGTACTAGCGAGGCACAGTGCCAGCTGTCAGAGTCCGATACATGCTGATTTATGAGAAAAGACCCATAACTTTATCAACAACCTGTCAAACTGGCTACCGTAAAGGCCATTCAAACAAGCTAGGACTAGGAGGCTAGCTGGAGCACGTTTGCTCATCTGATCGAGCATGGTTTGCTGTAATAGCCAGTGCGTCATAGCCACGGAGAGCAGAATGATTTTCAGAATTAGGAACTAGTGTTAAGCGGATAAGCAACATCTACATTTTTAGAGATGAGTTCCAGTATAGATGGCTCATGGCAACTGCGTGTCCTGTTAGAATGATGCCATCTGACAGAAGATAGGGTTGAATGAATTTCTGTAAAGGGCTTCAAATCAAATCAAATGTTATTTGTCACATGCGCCGAATACAACAAGTGTAGACCTTACCGTGAAATGCTTACTTACAAGCCCTTTATACACAATGTAGTTAAGAAAAATAAGAGTTAAGAATATTTTTGCTAAATAAACTACAGTAAAAAAAAGTGACACAATAAAATTACAATAACGAGGCTATATACAGGGGGTACCAGTACCGAGTCAATGTGCGGGGGTACAGGTTAGTCGAGGTAATTGAGGTATGTACATGTAGGTAGGGGTAAAGTGACTATGCATAGATAATAAACAGTGAGTAGCAGCATCGTAAAAAGAGAGCGGGGGGGGGGGGGGGGGGGGTCAATGAAAATAGTCAGGGTAGCCATTTGATTAACTGTTCAGCAGTCTTATGGCTTGGAAGCTGTTAAGGAGCCTTTTGGACCTAGACTTGACGCTCCAGTAGCACTTGCTGTGGGGTAGCAGAGAAAACAGTTTATGACTACGGTGGCTGGAGTCTTTGACAATATTTAGGGCCTTCCTCTGACACCGCCTGGTATAGGGGTCCTGGACAGTAGGAAGCTTGGCCCCAGTGATGTACTGGGCCGTACGCACTACCCTCTGTAGCGCCTTGCGGTCAGATGCCGAGCAGTTGCCATACCAGGCGGTGATGCAACCACAAGCCAAAGAGCACCAAGTCAGGGCCTTAGAAGGACGATGTATGTGGAAACTTACCTTTAAAAGTATCCTGACTTCATGTTCGATGGCAGCCTGTGTTTCCGGGCTCTGTTTGGTTTGGTCAGCATAGGTCATGACACCCAGCTACAACACAGGTGAGAGTGTGAGTGAGTGAGTGAGTGAGAAAGATATACTGTCACAATATATACAGTGCATTCGGAAAGTATTCAGACCCCTTGACTTTTTCCACATTTTGTTACGTTACAGCCTTATTCTAAAATTAATCAAATAGTTCCCCCCCCATCAACATACACACAATACCCCATAACGACAAAGCAAGAACAGGTTTTTAGAAATTTTTGCCAAAAAAAAATATATATATAAAAAACGCAAATATCACATTTACATAAGTATTCAGACCCTTTACTGAGTACTTTGTTGAAGCACCTTTTGCAGCGATTACAGCCTCAAGTCTTCTTGGGTATGATGCAGCAAGCTTGGCACATCTGTATTGTCTTGTCTGTGTGCTCTCCCCCGATTGCTCGGTTTTGCCAGGAGGCCAGCTCTAGGAAGCGTTTTGGTGGTTCCAAACGTATTCCATTTAAGAATGATGGAGGCCACTGTGTTCTTGGGGACCTTCAATGCTGCAGACATGTTTTATGTACCCTTCCCCAGATCTGTGGCTCGACACAATTCTGTCTCGGAGCTCTACGGATAATTCCTTCACCCTCATGGCTTGGTTTTTGTTTTGACATGAACTGTCAACTAGGGGATCTTAAACAGACTGGTGTGTGCCTTTCCAAATCATGTCAAATCAATAGAATTTACCACAGGTGGACTCCAATGAAGTTGTACAAACATCTCAAGGATGATCATTGGAAACGGGATGCACCTGATCTCAATTTTGAGTCTCATAGCAAATGGTCTGAATACTTATGGAAATAAGTTGTTTTTTTTAATATACATTTGCAAACATTTCTAAAAACCTGTTTTCACTTTGTCATTATGGGGTATTGTGTGTAGATTGATAAAGAAATATTTTGGTAATCCATTTTAGAATAAGGCTGTAATGTAACAAAATGTGTAAAAGGGGAAGGGGTCTGAATACTTTCCGAATGCGCTGTATGTAGTGCTGCAACATAGGGTGGTTACCATTTATGCCAATGAAGCTCATTGAATTAAGAAACAGAGATAGATCTTTGTGAAGGTTCCACACTAGGTAGTAGGTCTTGATGGGCCTTTGCTCATGCAGTATAAGACATTAATTAATTTCCTCTTTCCCGAACAAACATAACTTACCCTCTCACACATTCCAAATCTGGTCACCATCATTCTTGCAATTTTGGTGGCAGCATCAAAGTCACTTGATGCCCCTAAAAAAACAAGATGAACATGTATTTCATATATTTTGTTGAGTCTTGGAAGACTATTAACAGGCTAAAAGATACCAATGGCTCAGTGAGTCAGAGCATGGTGCTGGCAACAGTAAGGACCGGCGTTCGATTCCTGCATGGGTCACATATACTGAAGATATGCGTCACTGTCAATGTTCCACAATTCTGTAAGTCACTTTGGATAAAAGTGTCAGCTATATGACCATATCATCAATCACTAAAACATGAATATTATTTATTTTACATTTGGATGCCAGGATTACCCCAACACGGGATGCACCATCCGGTTTTCTGGAAAATTCTTATTGTTCTACAGTACTGTGCTAGGTGTAACTCTGTAATCTAATTGCCCTCCTACAGCAACTCTACATCCCCCTGCATACCAGTGGTGATGAACTCATTGCCAAATATGATCTCCTCTGCCACACGGCCTCCCATGCTGACGTCCATCTGGGCCAGCAGCTGAGCTCGCGTCTCGCTCCAGCGGTCATCCTCCGGGAGCATGGACACCTAGGATGGACAGTGGGGGAAGAGGAGTGAGGCCTGGCAACAAACGGAACCAACCACTTCACATTTGACGATTCTAAAAACATTAAAAAAAACAATCATTTCATTTGCAAGACAAAACCCAGGGGGAATTAAGCATTATGCATTATTATACTGGCATGCTCAGCAGAACAGATTCCTGAAAAAAAGGTGGTTTTATTTTGTGTCATAGCCTTCATATAAGAAACCAGTATGATTATTATTTTTTTTTTAATATATTCTAATTAGTCTAACCATGTTGTGTTCCCTACCCATCTAGTTTCCTATATATTTAAAATTCCCTATTTCCAGTCCTACTTACATGACCCAGGGAAGAACCTCTGGGCATGATGGTGGCCTTATTGATGGGCATGGCGTCCTTGGTGTAGTACGCCACGATAGCGTGGCCAGACTCATGGTACGCTGTGATCTCCTTGTTCTTCTTGTCTATTTCCACACTCCTCCTCTCTGGGCCTGTGGGAGGGAAGAGATGGATAGAGATAATCACTTGATTTCCTGCTCGAAGCCATTCGGTCCCTGAATGCCAAATAAACCCATAGGTAGGTCCGAGAGGATTGTATAGGTGCATGTAGTCCCATCTCGTTCACTCAACTATTGGAAGTCTGGGCACAATTCAGGTTTGGATTTATATTTGAATGGGAGTGGTCAGAGTCGGTGGCATTCAGCGCTCACATTTGATTGGCTCTAAGTAGAAATGCTGTTTCCAATTAGGAGCGGCATTTCCTTCTGTTTACTTTTAGTTTATTTTTCTTCTTTTGTCTGTGTTTCGCTTTTAATAGCCTATGCGGAATTCATTTTGTATCTTACAGGGTTGTTTCGACATAGAAAAGTATTGGACGGGCCGCCTAAGTGTTTTTTCGGGCGCCTACGTCAAAACAGTAAAACAATATATAATAATAGTAATAATAAATGGGATGAAAAAACGTTTTCAGTGTAAACTTAGGACGACTAAAAGAGATATAAAGTATGTAGATCATGGACACATATACAGTGCATTCGGAAAATATTCAGACCCCTTGACTTCTTCCACATTTTGTTACGTTGCAGCCTTATTCTAAAACACTAAGTACTTTGTTGAAGCACCTTTGGCAGCGCTAACAGCCGAGTCTTCTTGGGTATAACGCTACAAGCTCGGCACACCTGTACTTGGGGAGTTTCTACCATTCTTCTGGTTTGTCAGGTTGGATGGGGAGCGTCGCTGCACACCTATTTTCAGGTCTCTCCAGAGATGTTCAATCAGGTTCAAGTCCGGGCCCTGGCTGGGCCACTCAAGGACATTCAGAGACTTGTCCCGAAGCCACTCCTGCGTCATCTTGGCTGTGTGCTTAGGGTCGTTGTCCTGTTGGAAGGTGAACCTTTGCCCCAGCCTGCGGTCCTGAGCGCTCTGATGCAGGTTTTCATCAAGGATCTCTCTGTACTTTGCTCTGTTCATCTTTCCCTTGATCCTGACTAGTCTCCCAGTCCCTGTCGCTGAAAAACATCCCCACAGCATGATGCTGCCACCACCACACTTTACCGTAGGGATGGTGCAGGGTTTCCTCCAGACGTGACGCTTCAGGCCAAAGAGTTCAATCTTGGTTTCATCAGACCAGAGAAACTTGTCAAAATGTGGAAGTAAAAGGGTCTGAATACTTTCCAAATGCACTGTATATATTTCTAAATAAGATAATCTTTGAGAACTAACAATCACCAAAATAAAAGCTAGTCAGTCAGTAGCTACGTTTCCATCCAACTGGTGACAGATTTTCATGCGAAATTCTCAAATCTGCAAATGCGCATTTTCCCCACCTGTGATGTGTTTCCACCAAACAGACTTTTAGCTTAAGTTTTCATGCATCGAATAAAAATCTAAATGTTCAATGTGTTTCCATCACATTTTCAATTCTACCGATAG
Organism: Salvelinus fontinalis; assembly: GCF_029448725.1. Classification (NCBI taxonomy): domain Eukaryota; kingdom Metazoa; phylum Chordata; class Actinopteri; order Salmoniformes; family Salmonidae; genus Salvelinus; species Salvelinus fontinalis. Next base: position 42,461,809 of record NC_074681.1, read on the forward strand.
TTTTGTCACAGAAACTGTTGCGTTGAATAACAAAATGTGCCTATTCTGGTCTTGGCATGTGTGCTTTAACCAACAGCTCACAGATACAGTGCAGGTAGGCTAGTCTACATGATGAGATTATTATGGATAAGAGTGAGAATATTTTTATTTGTCAAATGACAGTCAAGCATCGATCATCATGTCACTAGAATCAGACCCTCAATATTTATTGGAAAGGAGCATCAAGATCCCAGTGCACTTCCACCACCCTGTAAAGGTCATCATAAATTATTTCATCTGTAGCCTAATAAATTGCATGGTTTCCCGAGTCGGAGGACCACACAGCATATCGTCGCATGACTCCAATTTTACGTCGATATGATGATTATTATATCAATATTTGCGCATAAAGGCATTTCCATCGCCATTTCTCGCATATTTTACAGACACAAAAAGATCCCACCATGTCGAACGAACGAATGATCTGTTCAATTTGTAAAATTGTACCGAAACTTCTTGTTTCCATCACAGTGGTTGTGATTTTTGTGATACATTATGACTTTACATAAAAACTGTGGATGGAAACCTGGTTGGTCAAAGAGAATCGAAAGTTCAAAAAATGATGCATTCAGGTGTATTTTTGTCATGGCATGAGGCCCCCATTGATTTTGTTATGTTTGAGTCACGACAAAATGTTTAAGCCATGCCAAAATGTGTAGAATTGCAGGAAATTAGCATTAAAACTGCACATTTTCTCTCAGCCCCATGACCCCGTTTTCTCTCAGACCCAAATTAGATTTAAAACTGCAAATTTTCTCTCAGCCCCATGGCAAGATGTGTACAACTGCAAGGGGTAGGTACATAAAGGAAGGGTAAAGTGACTAGGCACCAGAATAGATAACAAGAGCAAGAATAAATTACAGAGGAGCAGCAGCATATGATGAGCGTGAAAGTGTGTGTGTGTGTGTCTATATGTGTCGATATGCATGTGGTTTGTGTTAGCACCTGAAACCCTACCTATTCAAAGAGTATCTTAAATAATCCTCATCCTCACCTCAACCCCCCCCCCCCCCCCCCACACACAAAAAAACAGCCTGAATTTAAAATTGATTAAATATAGATTTTTGGTCACTGGCCTACACAAAATATACTAGAATGTCAAAGTAGAATTATGTTTCTTGAAATGTCATTACAAATTAAATGCTGAAATGTCTTCAGTTATAACAGTTGAAGTCAGAAGTTTACATACACTTAGGTTGGAGTCATTAAAACTAATTTTTCAACCACTCCACAAATTTCTTGTTAACAAACTATAGTTTTTGGCAAGCAGTTAGGACATCTACTTTGTGCATGACACAAGTAATTTTGCCAGCAATTGTTTACAGACAGAATATTTCACTTAATCATAATTCCAGTGGGTCAGACGTTTACATACACTAAGTTGACCGTGCCTTTAAACATTTTGGAAAATTCCAAAACATTATGTCATGGCTTCAGAAGCTTCTGAGAGGCTAATTGACATCATTTGAGTCAACTGGAGGTGTACCTGTGGATGTATTTCAAGGCCTACCTTCAAACTCAGTGCCTCTTTGCTTGACATCACGGGAAAATCAAAAATCAGCTCAGACCTCAGAAATAAAATTGGAGACCTCCATAAGTCTGGTTCATAATTGGGAGCAATTTCCAAATGCCTGAAGGTACCACGTTCATCTGTACAAACAATAGTACGCAAGTATAAACACCATGGGACCACGCAGCCCATCATACCGCTCAGGAAGGCAATGTGTTCTGTATCCTAGAGATTAATGTACATTGGTGCGAAAAGTGCAAATCAATCCCAGAACAACAGTAAAGGACCTTGTGAAAATGCTGGAGGAAACAGGTACAAAATTATCTATATCCACAGTAGAACGAGTCCTATAATCGACATAACCTGAAAGGCCGCTCAGCAAAGAAGAAGCCACTGCTCCAAAACCTCCATTAAAAAAAGCCAGACTACAGTATGCAACTGCACGTGGGGACACAGATCATACTTTTTGGAGAAATGTCCTCTGGTCTGATGAAACAAAAATGGAACTGTTTGGCCATAATGACCATCGTTATGTTTGGAGGAAAAAGGGGGATGCTTGCAAGCTGAAGAACACCATCTCAACCGTGAAACACTGGGGTGGCAGCGTAATGTTGTGGGGGTGCTTTGCTGCAGGAGGGACTGGTGCGCTTCACAAAATAGATGGCATCATGAGGAAAAAAATTATGTGGACATATTGAAGCAACATCTCAAGACATCAGTCAGGAGGTTAAAGCTTGGTCGAGAATGGGTCTTCCAAATGGACAATGACCACAAGCATACTTCCAAAGATGTGGCAAAATGTCTTAAGGACAACAAAGTCAAGGTATTGGAGTGGCTATCACAAAGCCCTGACCTCAATCCTATAGAAAATTTGTGGGCAGAACTGATAGTCTGTGCGAGCAAGGAGGCCTACAAACCTGACTCAGTTACACCAGCTTTGTCAGTAGGAATGGGCCAAAATTCACCCAACTTATTGTGGGAAGGTTGTGGAAGGCTACCTGAAACGTTTGACCCAAGTTAAACAATGTAAAGGCAATGCTACCAAATACTAATTGAGTGTATGTAAACTTCTGACCCACTGGGAATGATGAAAGAAATAATAGCTGAAATAAATCAATCATTCTCTCTACTATTATTCTGTGATTGGAGAAAACTGTGGCTGTGATTGGAGAAAACTGAGGATGGATCAACAACATTGTAATGACGACATAATGACTTAAACAAAGAGTCAAAAGAAAAATACAAATATACAGAATAAAGTATGACTGAAAAGAAAAAAAACAGCAAAGGAACACACTTTTTGGCCTAAATGCAAAGCCTTATGTTCGGGGAAAATCCAACACATCACTGAGTTAACTGCCTTCTTATTTTCCAGCATGGTGGTGGCTGCATCATGGTATGGGTATGCTTGATGTCGGCAAATCTCTTTTTCAGGATAAAAAGAGGCCAAAATTCACCCAACTTATTGTGGGAAGCTTGTGGAAGGCTACCCAAAATGTTTGACCCAAGTTCAGCAATTTAAAGGCAATGCTACCAATTACTAATTGAGTGTATGTAAACTACTGACCCACTGGGAATGTGATGAAAGAAATAAAAGCTGAAATAAATAAATCATTCTCTCTACTATTATTCTGACATTTCACATTCTTAAAATAAGGTGGTGATCCTAATTGCCCTAAGACAGGGACATTTTTACTTGGATTAAATGTCAGGAATTGTGAAAAACTGAGTTTAAATGTAGTTGGCTAAGGTGTATGTAAACTTCCAACTTCGACCGTTTTATGTGTGGATTAATTGTCGGAGTAGAGGACCTTGTGCATTTCAGGTAAAATAACAACTCAATGTTTATATCCCAGGACAAATTAGCTAGCAACAGCTAGCTAGCAGCTAAAGAGGACAAATTAGCTAGCAAGTGCAAGCTAGCTACATTGCCATAAAGCTTTAATGCTTTTCGACCTGTCCCCAAATTAAAGTAATTGGTTCAGAGTTTGTTTTGATATTTTAACCTGCGTGTCGTGATCGCGTTTGATGTGGGGGGGGTAAAATTAATTTATGCACGATGGCGCATGCGTGCAGCCGGTTTGGGTTCCGTGTAAGGTGTCGGCAATATGGTGCCAATTCCACTTGGCCTATCAAAGAGTAAGACAGGCTACCACCATATTGATTACACTTATCTAATCCTCTCAGATCTAAACAAGTGCAAAGGGGTAAGGGCAGATAGGTGATTAAGGGGGTATATTTCTATTTTCTCCCTATTCCTACAGCAGTGCTCACCCATGAGGATCTTGTCCTTGGCGAACTCCAGCTCTTTGAGGGTCACCATGTTTTTGCCATCCACCGCCGCCTTCAGAGCTGCCTGGTTCACCAGGTTCTCCAGGTCGGCCCCGGAGAAGCCCACTGTGCCCCTGGCGATGATCCCAGCCTCGATGTCTGCATGAGGAAGCCAGGTCGTTAGCAGGAACAGTGACAGCTAAGCTAGGTCAACTATAGTGTGACTTACTACCATGTTACCACTGCAGATTCTCATATAGCAATCTATTAGCATGTAGCCATAGTCTATTTAGCATGTTGCCAGTGCAGATTCTTATATAACCATTGTCTTTTAGTTGGTAGCCTTTATCATGTAGCCATTGTCTATTTGCATGTATCCATTAGCATGTCACTGTAGTCTATTTAAAAATATAGCCATTAGCAAGTAGCCATAGTCTATTTTTAATTTTTAATTTAACCTTTATTTAACTAGGCAAGCCAGTTAAGAACAAATTCTTATTTACAATGACGGCCTACCCCGGCCAAACCCTAACGACGCTGGGCCAATTGTGAGCCGCTCTATGGGACTCCCAATCACGGCCGGTTGTGATACAGCCTGGAATCAAACCAGGGTCTGTAGTGACGCCTCTAGCACTGAGATGCAGTGCCTTAGACCGCTGCGCCACTCGGGAGCCCATAACAGCAATATAATCTATTAGCATGTTACCACTACAGATTCTCATATAGCCATAGTCTATTTGCATTTACAGTATCTATTAGCATTTAGCCAAGCAGATTCACTTGTGTTCACCTGGTTTGACTCCAGGCTGTATCACAGCTGGTCGTGATTGGGAGTCCAATAGGGCGGTGCACAATTGGCCCAGCACCGTCCGGGTTTGGCCGGTGTAGGCCGTCATTGTAAATAATAATTTGTTCTTAACTGATTTGCCTAGTTAAATAAAGGTTAAATAAAACAATTAAAAATTAAAATGGATGTTGCTCACGTACCAGGGTCTACTTTGATCTTCCTTAAATACCAGTTGAGGATTTCTGTGCGTCCTTTCACGTCTGGTTTGGAGACAGTGACCTGCATGTCAAAACGTCCCGGCCTAATCAGAGCGCTAGGGAGGGAAGAGGGCGACAGTTAGGAGGGAGAGCTTCACTTAGTCTAGGTTTGTTTTAACATGGCAAGCCATTCTGTACTTATGTAAACTAATACAACACAGGCACTGTGATTGTGTAACATTATGAGATGAACAAAGCTTAATATACTTATCCAAAGCCTCAGGGAAGTTTGTCGCCCCGATGATGATGACCCCTTCATTTGGTTTGAACCTGTGGGCGACAAACTTGACAAGGTTAAGGGAAGTCAGGTTTCTCCCCACAGAAAGTAACAGCGGTGCTACACCACGGTAGTGTTCAGTATGGCACAACAGTGCAATACATTTTGCAACGAAGAATCTGTGTTCTTATTGGACAAATTCAGGTAGAAGATCTATATTTCACTCTGTTTTAAAGATATACACACACACACAACATTTTGGGGTCACATAAATATCTTTGTTTTTGAAAGAAAAGCAAATTTGTTGTCCATTAAAATAACATCAAATTGATCAGAAATACAGTGTAGACATTGACTATTGTAGCTGGAAACGGCTGATTTTTAATGGAATTTGTGGGTACTATTTAATGAAGCTGCCAGTTGAGGACTTGTGAGGCGTCTGTTTCTCCAACTAGACTTTCTAATGTACTTGTCCTCTTGCTCTGTTTGCACCGGGGCCTCCCACTCCTCTTTCTATTCTGGTTAGAGCCAGTTTGCGCTGTTCTGTAAAGGGAGTAGTACACAGTGTTGTACGAGATCTTCAGTTTCTTCGCAATTTCTCGCATGGAATAGCCTTCATTTCGCAAAACAAGAATAGACTTACGAGTTACAGAAGAAAGTTCTTTGTTTCTGGCCATTTTTAGCCTGTAATCGAACCGACAAATAGTGATGCTCCAAATACTCAACTAGTCTAACGAAGGCTAGTGTTATTGCTTCTTTAAATCAGGACAACAGTTTTCAGCTGTGCCAACATAATTGCAAAAGGGTTTTAATGATCAATTAGCCTTTTAAAATGATAAACTTGGATTAGCTAACACAACGTGCCATTGGAACATTGGAAGACAGGAGTGATGGTTGCTGATAATGGGCCTCTTTACGCCTATGTAGATATTCCTTAAAAAAAAACATTTTTTTTTTTTTTTTTTTTTTTTAAATCAGCCGTTTCCAGCTACAATAGTCATTTACAACATGAACAGTGTCTACACTGTATTTCTGATCAATTTGATGTTATTTTAATGTACAAAAAATGTGCTTTTCTTTTAAAAACAAAGACATTTCTAAGTGACCCCAAACTTTGAATGGTAGTGTATACTGTCATTGAACACAACCCAGAAGAACACATTGAAAACATACCCGTCCATCTCAGCCAGTAGCTGGTTGATGGTCTGTCTGGAGTAAGGGTGCATGGGAGACTCGATTCTCTTCCCTCCGACACTGTCCAACTCGTCAATGAAGATCACGCATGGGGCGTTGGCTTTAGCTTCCCCTGCAGACAAGTAATGTATAGAGAGATTGGTTTGTCAAGGGCAGAGTCTCAAACGTATGGTTGATCAATTATGACACAAAATCATCTAACTTGTAAACACTGTCGCAACGAGGTTTGGGTAAAAACAATTTTTTTTTAACTGGGAAAAGTACATTATTAGGTTCGTGGTTGGAAGCCAGGAATAGGGTGAGACTTGAAGATGAGATGGGACTCACTGAAGAGGTTCCTGATGCGACTGGCTCCAACCCCCACAAACATCTCATCAAATTCCGAACCGGTGGCGTAATAGAAGGGGACGTCGGCCTCTCCAGCTACGGCTCTGGCCAACAGAGTCTTCCCAGTGCCAGGGGGGCCAACCAGCAAAATCCCTACAGAGAGAGAGAGTGCACAAGCTATAAACAACTGTAAATTATTAATATTGTATTACTGTATAAAAGACTGAAATCCAATGTGGAAGTAAACAATAAGATATGTAACTAGCTGTGAGATAAAGTGACTAGCCATCAGAATAAATAAGAGTAGAATAAATAACAGAGTAGCAGCAGCATATGATGAGAGTGTGTGTGTGTATGTATGTACAGTACCAGTCAAAAGTTTGGACACAACTACTCATTCAAGGGTTGTTCTTTATTTTTTACTATTTTCTACATTGTAGAACAATAGTGAAGACATCAGAACTATGAATTAACACACAGAAGGAAATAAAACTAATGTTCAAAACTCCTTGCACACAGAACACCCAGCTGGTGATGGTGATATAACTGAGTAGAACAATCCTTCTACACCAGACGGACAACATTACCTACATCCTTCATTCCTGTACATTTCAAAGCAATAAAATGCCAACAAATCTTTATGCAACACTTTTGAAACATCATGTAGTAACCAAAATATATTTTAGATTCTTCAAAGTAGCCACCCTTTGCCTTGATGACAGCTTTGCACACTCTTGGCATTCTCTCAACCAGCTTCACCAGGAATGCTTTTCCAACAATCTTGAAGGAGTTCCCACATATGTTCAGCACTTGTTGGCTGCTTTTCCTTCACTCTGCAGTCCAACTCATCCCACACCATCTCAATTGGGTTGAGGTCGGGTGATTGGAGGTCAGGTCATCTGATGCAGCACTCCATCACTCTCCTTCTTGGTCAAATAGTTCTTACACAGCCTGGAGGTGTGGTGGGTCATTGTCCTGTTGAAAAACAAATGATAGTCCCACTAAGTACAATCCAGACGGGATGGCGTATCGCTGGAGAATGTTGTGGTAGCCATGCTGGTTAAGTGTGACTTGAATTCTAAATAAATCATTGAGTGTCACCAGCAAAGCACCCACACACCATCACACCTCCTCGTCCATGCTTCATGGTGGGAACCACATATGCAGAAATCATCTGTTCACATACTCTGCATCTCACAAAGACACAGTGGTTGGAACCAAAGATCTCAAATTTGGACCTAAAGGACAGATTTCCACCATCTAACATCCATTGCTCATGTTTCTTGCCCAAGCAAGTCTCTTCTTCTTATTGGTGTCCTTTAGTAGTGGTTTCTTTGCAGCAATTCAACCATGAAGGCCTGATTCACGCAGTCTCCTCTGAACAGTTGATGAGATGTGTTTGTTACTTGAACTCTGTGAAGCATATATTTGGGATGGTAACTCTAATGAACCTATCCTCTGCAGCGGAGGTATCTCTTGGTCTTCCTTTCCTGTGGCGGTCCTCATGAGCCAGTTTCATCATAGCGCTTTATGGTTTTTGCGACTGCACTTAAAGAAACTTTTAAAGTTCTTGTCTTAAACTAATGATGGACTGTCGTTTCTCTTTGCTTATTTGAGCTGTTCTTGCCATAATATGGACTTTTACCAAATAGGGCTATCTTCTGTATACCACCCCTACCTTGTCACAACTCAAATGATTGGCTCAAACACATCAAGGAAGGAAATTCCATGAATTAACTTTTAACAAGGCACACCTGTTAATTGAAATTAATTCCAGGTGACTACCTGGTGAAGCTGGTTGAGAATGCAAAGAGTGTGCAAAGCTGTCATCAAGGCAACGGGTGGCTACTTTGAAGAATCTCAAATATATTTTGATTTGTTTAACACTGTTGTGGTTACTACATAATTCCATGTGTGTTATTTCATAGTTTTGATGGTCTAAAATCTGTGCTCATTCTCATACTAGATCACTTTCTCAGGCTAGACAAGATGACGCCTCATCCCTAGCAAGAAATGTATGTGCTTCTGTCTAACTATTAATAATAGTTAAAATAGTTGTTTTTAAATCGAATATCTTGAAACATTTAAGAGGGGTTTAAAATGTGTAATGATAAACAAGAGAAGTGCATTGCGTTCTGTTGGCTCCTCTTTAATGTCAGCATGGATGAGAGAAATGATGAGTTGTCATTTTGGTTTTCCAGAGTCCTTTTCACCTGTCCCCTATCACTGTGGTGTTTGCTACTGGCTGGCTTTTGTTCGCTCATTGGCTGGTTCAGATTTACCTACAATGAAAGAGGTGAGTGTCCTATTCTGTAGTATGTCATCCGTGCCCTGTGAATCAGTCATATATAAAAATATAGAAAATCTAACTCTGTATATACCTCAGCACTTTCAATGCTTTCAATGGGGATTCTCCATTAAACATGCTTTTTAGTCCAGGTTACTACATGATTCCATATGTGTTATTTCATAGTTTTGATGTCTTCACTATTATTCTACAATGAAGAAAAGAGTAAAAAAATAAAGAAAAACCCTTGAATGAGTAGGCGTGTCAAAGCTTTTGACTGGTACTGTATGTGTCGTATGCGTGTGGTTTATGTGTAAGCTCTTCATTTTCATCTTCCATCAGAGGAAGATTGTGTGCCTGGCTAGCTGCCTAAACAACTTCTTGAATTCAGCATTGTTCAGTCAGTCTAAACCTGGGTCTTGTTCATTAGGACACAGAACAATTATTTTTCAAAATGTTTTGCAACGTTAAACAAATGTGAGCGTTTCTTATTGGACAAATCCAGGTAGTCCTTTCTGTAAACGTTTTTCTTGTTTGGTGCCTAAAGAACACAATCCTGACCAACTAAAGACCATAACATGTATGCAAGGGATGACTGACTAAGTTGCTTTGGATAAAAGAGTCTGCTAAATGGAATATATTATTATTATAAAACAGCTCAGTGGTCTGCTGCACCTTTCGGCAGTCTCCCTCCGAGGACGGTGAACTTCTCTGGGCTCCGGAGGAACTCCACCACCTCCTGCAGCTCGTTCTTGGCCTCCTCCACCCCCTTGACGTGCTCAAATGTCACGTTCTTCATCTGGACAGGGTCCACCGAGTCCAGGCCTGATGTGGTTCGGAACCGCACTGTCCAGAATGGTTAGATTAAGGTTCGAAATCACACTGCTCGGATACCAACACATTCTCAGCTATGGTTCGTTTTTTTTTTTTCTGCCAACAAATCACTGTTTTCCACCCACCCCAACACTTTTGGTATTTGTTTCATTAGTCCATTGTTGACATAGGCCCAAAATGTTTTGCTTATCAGCAATCAAGTTTCAAGATATGTAACTTTCAAAATAAATCATCCCTGTTTGATGCATTTTGCATCATATGGGGTTATTTCTGTATACCAAAAGTTTTTGGGTGAAGTTTTCCTTTAAAAATTACACACCAAGCTGCATGCCAGAGTGAGGGTCTTCGAGCTTGATTAGAGAGATGCATATGGATAAAATGAAAAAGGAGCCTTTACCCGATAGGAAGGGGGTCTTGGAGAGGCCGTAGAGTCCCACCAGCAGCAGGACCAGCAGTATAAACCTCGTCCTCCTCAGAGAATCTGCAGAGAAGGGGAGAGAATGTGTGTTTCAATCCGCTTTCAAGAAAAATATAAGTCGGACAACACTCATCTCTTGCTGCAGTGAGCATTTAATTATCAATGCAGGCCTTCGAGGCCTGCGGGCTGAAACGTTGGTAATTTAATGCTCACTGCAAGGAGAGTAGACTTTAATTGTCTGAATCCGCTAACAGCCAACATCATGGGAGGCAACGCAGACCTAGTTCATATTTAGAAGGAAAGAAACAAGAGACAATGTTGTGAAACAAAGGAGATACTACCTGAGCTTGTCCACTAAGAACGGCGTTTTGGAGTTCCATCTCAAAATGTTTAGCCATGTTGTGTCTCACTGTGCATGGCCTTGGTCTTATTGTGTAGTGTGGTGTTCTGTAGTGTTGTGTGTGTGTGTGTGTGTGTGTGTGTGTGTGTGTGTGTGTGTGTGTGTGTGTGTGTGTGTGTGTGTGTGTGTGTGTGTGTGTGTGTGTGTGTGTGTGTGTGTGTGTGTGTGTGTGTGTGTGTGTATACACACTCGCCTTGTTTGCGCTGTGTCAGCGCTTGGGATTTTAGGAAGCCCTCGGCAAACCCGGTCTTAAAAGAATCTTGCTGCCCATCTGGAATGTTCTTGCTCTTCAGGAGCTTGTCCAAGGTTTCCACCTCCATCCCCTTATCACGTGTCAGGAGGCCCTCCATGAGACAACAGAGTCATAGATATTTACAATGCATCCAGGCTGTGAAACTGGAAGGTACCATCATTCCTTGTCTAATGAGGAAATGCTTGTTTTTGTTTTCTGTTGTAAAACATTTTAACACATGTTGGTATGGTGTGACATAATGAACATGACCCAAGTCCTCTTTCCATAGACTGTCAGAGTACAGACAAACCGGGGTCTCACCTTCATAAAAGATGGGGTAAAGCCATCTGGTTCCATGGGACGCTCAAAGCCTGCCTGCAGTCGCTTGTTTTTCCTTAGAGTTTTAAAGCCTCGGCTTTGGACCCACACTGGAAACAAGGGCACACATATGTTTAACATATAGAAAATCAAACTACACATTTATAAGATGTTTGGTAAATTTGAATGCACTTCAGGCGTTCACTCATATGGGAGAGTGATTGTCAAAACAATATAAAGGACAAACACCCTGCCCTCCAACATTTCATTGCATGAACTCTTCCTCTAAAATATTACAATAGCAAGGAGTAGAATAGGCTCGCTCCCATGCAAGTTTCTATCTGTTCTCACAAGCTTGCCACTGTTGACATTGAATTGCATTTACAGGAGTACTAAGCTGTGACTTTTTGCGCAGTATTTATTAGTCAGTTAATTGCAATACAATAGAATAGACTATTGAGCTGACAGACTTTTTGCACTGTTTAGCTATAGCTGTGTTCAATCTAGAAAGCAGGGAATATTTTGAATAATGTTGTAGTGTTCCCCCCCCTGAAAGCTATGAACTTTGGCTTTCACCCGGAATTGTTTTTTTATGTCTGAGGAAGAAAAAAAACTTTTCAAACCATATGATCTAGTACATAATAAAAGTATAATCAATCAAATACAAATATGACAACCTGGTCTCAGAGCGTTTTGAATGGTATGTATTAATTTGTGGATGTCCATCACCCATTATGTATTTTTTATTTTACCTTTATTTAATTAGGCAAGTCAGTTAAGAACAAATTCTTATTCTAAATGACGGCCTAGGAACAGTGGGTTAACTGCCTTGTTCAGGGGCAGAATGACATATTTTTACCTTGTCAGCTCGGAGATTTAATCTGGCAACCTTTCGGTTACTAGTCCAACGCTCTGACAACTAGGCTATCTGCCCCCCCAATAAAGAATTCATAAGATATGACATGGTATGACATGTTACGAATTACAATTCGTATTACACAGTATGTAACGAATTTGCAAAACGTACAATATGTTACAAATTTGAAAAATGTACAATATGTTACAAATTTGCAAAACATATGGTATCTTATGAATTCTAGCTAGCTGGCTAATGTTACCTAGTCTAGGGGTTAGGGTTAAGGTTAAGTTTAGGAGTTAGGTTAAAGGGGTTACAGTTAGGGGAAGTGTTAGCTAGAAGGGTTAAGGTTAGGGTTAGCTAACATGCTAAGTAGTTTCAAAGTAGCTAAGTAGTTGCAAAAAAGTAGTAAGTAGTTGAAAAATATCTAATTAGCCAAAATGCTAAAGTTGTCCGTGATGAGATTCAAACTATCATGACATAAGTAAAATATCATGACATAAGTGATAGTCAAAATGTGTGAAATTTGTGAAAGTCTAAATCAACATTTTGGCCATTTAAACAGCGTGTGTCCACCTTATCGACAAGGGGAGATATGCTCTGAAAATTGTACTTTTTTCTTGGTTCTACTGATGTGCTTGTCTGTCTCCGACGTAAAAAAAAAAAAAATCTTCCACACAAAATTACTTATTTACTTTTCAGTTTAAGGGAGTGTGTAGGTCGCATTCTTTATCATACAACTATGAATGTTATATATTTAGAACCGCCTGCTGATAGGAATCAGGAGAGTTTGAAGCGGAAGAGCAGCTTTTCTAAGGACCGCCCCCTTGACGTGATGTGGCAAAGAGGAGACAAAACGTGATGTAATGACGCAGTTGACCAGTGGATGAAGCCAGAGACATGTTTATTAAACAGAAGCCTAGAATGGCTAGTCTTTTTTGTTCTGACTTACAAAACGTTGGGAAATTAATAAAAAATATGTAATTTAAGCATATTATCAGTAAGCAAGTAACTGCATCAGGCACTTTAAGCTTAAATAGGTTATAGAATAGAATGAATTTCTGTTACCTGGCCAGTAGTGGAGCTCTGTGAAAACAGTTTGAAGAGGGGAGGGGATCTGTCTGCAGAAAACAGGGGAGTCAATGCCAATTTTGCCACCAAAGAACCCTAGAAAGACAGTATAAGGAGAGTTGGATGTGCATATTCAGCCCAAATGGTCTTCTTCAGTTCAGAACAATCCTCCTCTTAGGATTTAGTTACATTTATAACCACATATTCGTGATTCTTTGTTTAAAATAAATGTGTTCACATAAACGATACACAATTAATTCCATAAAATCGGTGCTATGCAAAACCATGCATTTTTGGTATTTTGTATTTTATTAGGATCCCCAATTATGGGGGGCCAAAACAGTAAACAACACACACAACAACAAAAAACAATATACAAAACACTACATAATACAATACGAAATACATTAGAATTTATATATACACACATACACTGAACAAAAATATAAACTCAGCATGCAACAATGTCAAAGATTTAACTGAGTTTCAGTTCATATGAGAAAATCAATACATTTAAATAAATTCATTAGGCCCTAATCTATGCATTTCACATGACTGGGAATACAGATATGCAGCTGTTGGTCACAGATACCTAAAAAAACGTAGGGGTGTGGATCCGAAAACTAGTCAGTATCTGGTGTGGCCACTATTTGCCTAATACAGTGTGACATCTCCTAAGCATAGAGTTGATCTGGCTGTTGATTGTGGCCTGTAGAATGTTGTCCCACTCCTCTTCAATGGCTGTGTGAATTTGCTGGATATTGGTGGGAACTGGAACACACTGTCTTACACATCAATCCAGAGCATCCCAAACTTGCTCAATGGATAACATGTCTGGTCACTATGTAGGCCATGGAAGAACTGGGACATTTTTGCTTGATTACCAACAACGACGAGATGGCCTACAGGGAGGAGGTGAGGGCCCTCAAAGTGTGGTGTCAGGAAAATAACCTCACACTCAACGTCAACAAAACAAAGGAGATGATCGTGTATTTCAGGAAACAGCAGAGGGAGCAACCCCTTATCCACTTCGACGGAAGAGTAGTGGAGAAAGTGGAAAGTTTTAAGTTCCTCGGCATACACATCACGGACAAACTGGAATGGTCCACCCACACAGACAGCGTGGTGAAGAAGGTGCAACAGCGCCTCTTCAACCTCAGGAGGCTGAAAGAATTTGGCTTGTCACCGAAAACACTCAAACTTTTAAAGATGCACAATCGAGAGCATCTTGTCGGGCTGTATCCCCGCCTGGTACGGAAACTGCTCTGCCCAAAACCGTAAGGCTCTCCAGAGGTTAGTGAGGTCTGCACAACGCATCACACTGGGCAAAATACCTGCCCTCCAGGACACCTACACCACACGATGTCACAGGAAGGCCAAAAAGATCATCAAGGACAACAACCACCTGAGCCACTGCCTGTTCACCCCACTATCATCCAGAAGGCGAGGTCAGTACAGGTGCATCAAAGCTGGGACCGAGAGACTGAAAAACAGCTTCTATCTCAAGGCCTTGAGACTGTTAAACAGCCATCACTAACATTGAGTGGCTGCTGCCAACATACTGACTCAAATCTCTAGCCACTAACAGTAACAAATTGGATGTAATAAATGTATCACTAGTCACTTAAACAATGCCACTTTATATAATGCCTACATTACTCATCTCATATGTATATACTATACTCTATACCATCTACTGCATCTTGCCTATGCTGCACGGCCATCACTCATCCATATATTTATATGTACAGTTGAAGTCGGAAGTTTACATACACCTTAGCCAAATACATTTAAACTCAGTTTGACAATTCCTGACATTTATTCCAAGTAAAAATTCCCTGTCTTAGGTCAGTTAGGATCACCACTTTATTTTAAGAATGTGAAATATCAGAGTAATAGTAGAGTGATTTTATTTAAGCTTTTATTTCTTTCATCACATTCCCAGTGGGTCAGAAGTTTACATACACTCAATTAGTATTTGGTAGCATTGCCTTTAAATTGTTTAATTTGGGTCAAATATTTTGGGTATCCTTCCACAAGCTTCCCACAATAAGTTGGGGGAATTTTGTCCCATTCCTCCTGACAGAGCTGGTGTAACTGAGTCAGGTTTGTCGGCCTCCTTGCTCGCACACACTTTTTCAGTTCTGCCCACAAATTATCTATAGGGTTGAGGTCAGGGCTTTGTGATGGCCACTCCAATACCTTGACTTTGTTGTCCTTAAGCAATTTTGCTACAACTTTGGAAGTAGGCTTGCGGTCATTGTCCATTTGGAAGACCCATTTACGACCAAGCTTTAATTTCCTGACTGATGTCTTGAGATGTTGCTTCAATATATCCACATAATTTCCCTGCCTCATGATGCCATCTATTATGTGAAGTGCACTAGTCCCTCCTGCAGCAAAGCATCCCCACAACATGATGCTGCCACCCCCGTGCTTCACGGTTGCGATGGTGTTCTTCGGCGTGCAAGCTTCTTCCATTTTTTCTCCAAACCTAACGATGGTTATTCGTTACAAACAGTTCTATTTTTGTGTCATCAGACCAGAGGATATTTCTCAGAAAAGTACGATCTTTGTCCCCATGTGCAGCTGCAAACCGTAGTCTGGCTTTTTTATGGCGGTTTTGTAGCAGTGGTTTCTTCCTTGCTGAGCGGCCTTTCAGGTTATGTCAATATAGGACTCGTTTTACTGTGGATATAGATACTTTTGTACCCGTTTCCTCCAGCATCTTCACAAGGTCCTTTGCTGTTGTTCTGGGATTGATTTGCACTTTTCGCACCACTTTTCGCTATTTGATACTATATACTATATATCAAATAGCCTATCAGAAGCTTCTAAAGCCATGACATAATTTTATTGAATTTTCCAAGCTGTCTAAAGGCACAGTCAACTTAGTGAATGTAAACTTCTGACCCACTGGAATTGTGATACAGTGAATTACAAGTGAAACAATCTGTCTGCAAACAATTGTTGGAAACATTACTTGTGTCATGCACAAAGTAGATGCCTAACCGACTTGCCAAAACTATAGTTTGTTAACAAGAAATTTGTGGAATGGTTGAAAAACTAGTTTCAATGACTCCAACCTAACTGTATGTAAACTTCTGACATCAACTGTACATATTCTTATTCATTCCTTTACACTTGTGTGTATAAGGTAGTTGTTAGATTACTTGTTAGATATTACTGCACGGTCAGAACTAGAAGCACAAGAATTCCGCTACACTCGCATTAACATCTGCTAACCATATGTATGTGACCAATACAATTTGATTTGATTTGAATGATGGCGGATGAATGGCACGACAATGAGCCTCAGGATCTTGTCATGGTATCGCTGTGCATTCAAATTGCCATAGATAAAATGCAATTGTGTTCGTTGTCCGTAGCTTATGCCTGCCTATACAATAACCCCACCGCCACCATGGGTTCACAACGTTGACATCAGCAAAACACTCGCCCGCGCAACGCCATCTGGCCGTTAATGTTGAAACAGGGATTCATTTATGAAGAGCACACTTCTCCAGCGTGCCAGTGAGCATGCAGATGAGCTTCCCTGAAACAGTTTCTGACAGTTTGGGCAGAAATTCTTCGGTTGTGCAAACCCACAGTTTCATCAGCTGTCCGTGTGTCCGTTCTCAGACGATTCCGCAGGTGAAAAAGCTGGATGTGGAGGTCCTGGACTGGCGTGGATACACATTGTCTGCGGTTGTGAAGCCGGGTGGACGTACTGGAGGCGGCTTATGTCATGGAAATTAACATTAAATTATCTGGCAACAGCTCTGGTCAGCATGCCAATTGCACGCAACCCTCAAAACTTGTGACATCTGTGGCATTGTGTTTTGCGACAAAACTGTACATTTTAGAGTGGCCTTTTATTGTCCCCAGCACAAGGTGCACATGTGTAATGATCATGCTGTTTAATCAGCTTCTTGATATGCCAAATGTGTCAGGTGGATTGATTATCTTGGCAAAGGAGAAATGCTCACTAACAGGGATGTAAACAAATGTGACCGAGCGGCTCGATTCGGTCTTATGTAGCAACATTTTTTTAAATATATTTTTTACACTGGATAAAAGTATAGACTTTGAGCTAGAAAATGGTATATCATATACACTATAGTTGAGGAACTTGTAACCTTACTTGAAAAAATGGCCATTGAATGTTTTGGTAAACCTACTGGAGAGCTCTTCTTTGTCTCCACCCGTTCAGCATCATTCACACCCTCTTAAGCCTTAGCCCCACCCATCACTTTAAGGACTCACATGTGAGGCCATGTACTAAACAACCAAAGATTTCAAGACTAAAGGCTGGTTTATACTATGTCTAATCGACAGTTGTCGCAGTGACATCCTAAACATTCTATTGTCATCCGACATCAAACTTGTCGTTGTCGTTATTAAAAGTATAAACACAAAAACTACAGGCTGCATGACATCAGCTTTCTGGTGGTCCAAAATAGCATACACCAATAAACCCACCCATTTAAAAATGAAAAGCAACTTTATAAACAATGTTTTGGTTCGCTTTTAGATTATTAGCTAGCTAATGTTAAGTTAGCTAGTTAGCCAGTTCAAATAATGACCATATACTTTAACTGACAATGTCAGGGGCACAACTTTCACTGGGGGGACATGTCCCCCCCACATTCTGAAATTGCATTTTTGTTCCCACCAGTTTTATAATTGGAATGTGATACAAAACGAGGCAATGGTGTGCTTTAGGACCATGCAAACACCTCCGAGCGGCTGGGTAGGCTGTTTGGAGTGTTTATCCGACAGAATAAAACATTTCAATAGTTATAATAATTATGTCCCCCCACTTCTAAAACCAAAGTTGCGCCCCTGCCTACACATACTGACCAGCTCATGTTACAGACAGAAAGAAGCATGCTACATGGCAGACCAATCCAAACTCATCTCTCGGCATGTCCAGCCCAGCCATTACCTCAGCCAATCATGGCTAGTGGGAAGGTTCCTGTCTTATTCCGTGGCTTAACCAACTAGGCTCGTAATTTAACTATTTTATTTGTATTTACAGAAGGCATACAAGTTTGTTATTAAGGCGCATGAAAGTTTACATGTTCCAGAAGGCATCTGCCAAAAATCCCCGCAATAATAATAATAAAAAAAGTTTACGTTCAAATGGCTGTCCTGTGAGGTAGTGACGCGCGACATACGCCTAGTTTCCTGAAACTAGTCACAAATTTGTGCACAAAATTTGAGAGAAATAAGCGTTTTGTGCATATGAAAAAATTCTGGGATCTTATTTCAATTTATGAAACAATTTATGAAACATAGGGCCAACACATTTGCGTTTATATTTTTGTTCAGTATAAAAATGTGCCCCTTCACAGTCCCCATCATGCCGTAAGGTGTTCTTTTATCCATTTCTTTATCTGGTTTTTTTGCTAGCTTGAGTTACCTGGGGTGGCATAGAGTTCCATGTAGTCATGGGCATGGCTCTATTTAATACTGTGCGTTTCCCAGCCTCTGTTCTGGACCTGGGGACTGTGAAGAGACCTCTTTTTGCATGTCTTGTGCGGAACTGATGAGTGTCCGAACTGTGTGCCAACTGCTTGAACAGGCAGTTTGCTACCTTTAACCCATCAACACCACGCACAAAGACCAATAGTGTCAGGATAGTGAGCCAGGAGAGATTGACATGCATATCACTAACATTCAACCTCTGTGTACATCTAAGTGCAATACGTGCTGCTCTGTTCTGGACCAACTGCAGTTTTCCTGTTCTTCTTTGCCGCACATGACCACACAACTGGGCAGTAGCCCAGGTGCAACAAAACTATGGCCTGTAGGACTTGCTTGGTTGATTTAAATGACAAGAAAGCAGAGCAATGCATTATCATGGAGAGACCTATTCCCATTTTAGCACAACCATTGAGTCTATATGTTTTGACCATGACAGCTTGCTATCTAGGGTTACACCCAGCAGTTTAGTCTCCTCAACTAACTCAAATCACCACATTATTCAGTAATAGATCAAGATGAGGTTTAGGGTTGAATGAGTTTTTGTCCCAAAAATTACATTTTTTGTTTTTGACATTATTTAGTGCCAGCTTATTGCTAGTTACCCATTCTAAAATTGACTGGATCTCTATGTTAAGGGTGTCAGTTATTTATTTTACTGTCATAGCTGACGTGTATACAGTTGAGTCGTCAGCATACATAGACACACAGGCTTTATTCAAGGTCAGTGGATGGTCATTAGTAAAAGCAGAAAACAATAATGGCTCAAGCCGGCTGCCCTGTGGTACACCACACTCAACAGAATTTGCATGAGAGAGGCCTCCATGAAAGAAAACCCTCTGTGTTCTATTAGATAAAACTCTCAATCCATGATAAGGCAGAGGGTGTAAATCCATAACGTAAATCCAGAACCCCTATGTTTTTTCTGCAATAAGTTATGATCAATTATATCAAACGATGCATTAAAATCTAACAGTACAGCTCCCACAACCTTCTTCTTATCAATTTCTTTCAGCCAATCATCAGTCATTTGTGTCAGTGATGAGCATGTGGAGTGCCCTTCCCTATAAGCATTCTGAAAGTCAGTTAATTTGTTTTCTGTAAAATAACATTGTATTTGGTCAAACTTTTTCCAAAAGTTGTCTAAGCATCGGTAACAGGCTGATTGATCAGCTGTTTGAACCATTAAAAAGGGTGCTTTGCTATTTTTGGGCAGCGGAATTACCTTTAGGCCTGAGAGCACACACTGTCTTCTAGGCTTAAATTGAAGATGTGACCACCAGGAGTCGCAATGTATTCCGCTACCAACTTCAGCAATTTACCATCCAGATTGTCGGTACCAGGTAGATTGTTCTTATTTATAGATAGCAACAACTTTTTTACCCCTTCCACACCAATTTTGCCTCATCACAAGATGTATTCTATGCTCCAATCACAAGCAGGCAATGACACACACACCCTTTGATATGGGCCCCAACAACACAAAAGGCTATTTAAACTCAGCTAAATCGGGTTATAGTAGATTTCCTACTAGATTTACTGTTTGCAAAATGATTCATCCCCCTTGGTGTTTTTCCTATTTTGTTGCATTACAACCTGTAATTTAAATAGATTTTTATGTGGATTTCATGCATTGGACATACACAAAATAGTCCAAATTGGTGAAGTGAAATGAAACAAATAACTTGTTTAAAAAAATTTAAAAAACAGAAAAGTGGTGCATGCATATGTATTCACCCCCTTTGCTATGAAGCCCCTAAATAAGATCTGGTGCAACCAATTACCTTCAGAAGTCACATAATTAGTTAAATCAAGTCCATCTGTGTGCAATCTAAGTGTCACATGATCTGTAACATGATCTCAGTATATATACACACACACACCTGTTCTGAAAGGCCCCAGAGTCTGCAACACCACTAATCAAGGGGCACCACCAAGCAAGCGGCACCATGAAGACCAAGGAGCTATCCAAACAGGTCAGGGACAAAGTTGTGGAAAAGTACAGATCAGGGTTGGGTTATAAAAAAATATCTGAAACTTTGAACATCCCACGGAGCACCATTAAATCCATTATAAAAAAAATGGGAAGAATATGGCACCACAACAAACATGCCAAGAGAGGGCCGGGCAAGGAAGGCATTAATCAGAGAGGCAACAAAGAGACCAAAGATAACCCTGAAGGGGCTGCAAAGCTCCACAGGGAGATTGGAGTATCTGTTTATAGGACCACTTTAAGCTGTATACACAGAGCTGGGCTTTACGGAAGAGTGGCCAGAAAAACAGCCATTGCTTAATTAAAGAAAAAAAATAAGCAAACACGTTTGGTGTTTGCCAAAAGGCATTTGGGAGACTCCCGAAACATATGGAAGAAGGTACTCTGGTCAGATGAGACTAACGTTGAGCTTTTTGGCCATCAAGGAAAACGCTATGTCTGGCGCAAACCCAACACCTCTCATCAACCTGAAAACACCATCCCCACAGTGAAGCATGGCGCTGGCAGCAACATGCTGTGAGGATGTTTTTCCATCGGCAGGGACTGGGAAACTGGTCAGAATTGAAGGAACGATGGATGGTGCTAAATACAGGGAAATTCTTGAGGGAAACCTGTTTCAGTATTCCAGAGATTTGAGACTGGGATGGAGGTTCACCTTCCAGCAGGACAATGACCCTAACCATGCTGCTAAAGAAACACTTGAGTGGTTTAAGGGGAAACATTTAAATGTCTTCGAATGACCTAGTCAAAGCCCAGACCTTAATCCAACTGTGAATCTGTGGTATGACTTAAAGATTGCTGTACACCAGCGGAACCCATCCAACTTGAAGGAACTGGAGCAGTTTGCCTTGAAGAATGGGCAAAAATCCCAATGGCTAGATGTGCCAAGCTTATAGAGACATACCCCAAGAGACTTGCAGCTGTAATTGCTGCAAAAGGTGTCTCTACAAAGTATAGACTTTGGGGGGTGAATAGTTATGCACGCTCAAGTTCTGTTTTTTTGTCTTATTTCTTGTTTGTTTCACAATAAAAATATATTTTGCATCTTCAAAGTGGTAGGCACAAATCAAATGACACAAACCCCCAAAATAACATTTTAATTCCAGGTTGCAAGGCAACAAAATAGGAAAAATGCCAAGGGTGGTGAATACTTTCGCAAGCCACTGTATTACAGGGTAATTAGGGATGTAATGATTCACCGATACGCATCGGTCCCCAATTCGAATGTTTAAGATACAAAGTCCATCGGTCCGCGGACCCCAAACCGATCCAAATGTAGCATGCATCGGACATAAAATCGATTCAAATTGGAAGTTAACTCAAATGTTTTTCTCATATTACATTCCCGTTTGTGGCCTGCCTGTTAGCTTGCACGATTCTTGCTATTCTCCTGCGATCTCTCATCAACAAGTTTTTTTTCGCCCACTAGACTGCTGCCGACTGGATGTTTTTTGTTTGTCGCTCCATTCTCGGTAAAACCTACACACTGTCATGCGTGAAAAGCCCAGGCCGGCCATTTCTGTGATACTGGAACCGGCGCGCCTGGCACCGACGATCCTACCACGCTCAGTCTCTTGGGTCACTCAATTTGCCCATTCTAACGTTCGCAATCAAACAGTAACTCAATGCCTCTATGCATGTCTGCCTGCTTTATATAGCAAGCCACAGCCACGTGACTCATTATCTGTACGAGCTAACCACTTTCGTGAACGGAGTGTTGTATCTAATAATCTGGCCTCTGAGTGTATATTCATGTCATAGCTAATTTGTCAACGATAAATATTGATACATTACTAGCTGAAACACTTAAATCCCCAAAAATAAGTTAATTAGTGGGTGATGGGGATTTCAGAACCAAACAGGCTACATTGTCCCCCATAATCTGATAGTGTTAGTGGGGTGGTAGATGCCTAATCTCCTTTATGGCTCAGCTCAGGTGCCTACATATTACATACACCGTAGACATTCAGTACATAATTTACTCACACACACACACACACACACAGGTCCAGCTCAGAGGCCCAGCTCATGAGGTAAATCAGCTGCAGATTTGAAATTAGAATGGGAAATGAATGTGTTTATGCAACAAATGTTAGTGCATCCTATCAAACTGAAAATGCAGTGATTCGTTCTGTAAAACGTATCATTCCTGTATCGTATTGGAGCCCATGCATCTAGATACCTATTGAATCGTCTTGAAAGGAAAATATGCACATCCCTACGGGTAACATTAAGATCAGCATTCGTCTAAGATTATCTTAGTGCTAAACATGACCTTTATGTTTTTGTAATAATCACCAACCAGCAGTAGAGTTCCAATAATCTTCCTTATCAATAGGCATGTCCTTAGCCTCACCATGCTTGTTGTGAAAGAATGACTGTGAGGACAAGTGGGACGTCCTCCAGGCCTTTTGGCTGGGGCTGGATGAGGACGACACACCCTGTTGACTCAGACGTGGTAACACACCGCTCACTAGCTCGTCCAGCTGCCGCACGCCCAGGTCAGACAGGCCCAGGTCCCTCAGGCTCCACGTGGGCTACACATACGAGCACAAACAGGGATGGACACACACAGACACTTTAAATGCTTTATTTGAATCCACAAATCATATTACACATCAAAACGATTCAAACATTTCAAAGGTTACAGATACATGGACACTTGTGGATACAGAAAGCACCTTCACCATAGAAACTAAGCTGCCCATGACCGCTGACACAGAGCAGTTTTTGCAAGCTGCTTTGCCTTGGTTCTTGGCAGGCCTATAATCTGTAGGTCACGTGTGTGTTTACCTCGTTACTATGCAAGTCCTGTTCTGAGGCATGCTGTTTGTGCGGAGGTTTAGCAGTAGCACTGCTGCTGCTTCCCACTGAGCTCTTCAGGGAGTGGAGGGCGTTGATCAGGTGACTCAGGGGGACAGTGACCTGCCAGGAAACACAGAACAGGATGACATCAGTTCAAAGACACTAATTCCCGTTTAGTATAAAACTACAAAATGGGTAAGACCAATTTAAACCTTTGTCCACACAACACGAACACTGTCATGAACAAAGTGAGGCTGTTCCAAAAGTATTGTATCTTACTACATAAAAAGGAAAGGAAATAAAGAAACAAGGAAGGATGGAAGTAAAAAAGGATGGAGAAGGAAGGATATATAGCTTACATATAGGTTGAATAAGCAGAAAGCATATATGAGTGAAGATACATTCGGGGTGTTTTTTTATTATTATGGAGTAAAATTGGCCAGTATATGCTATACTATAGTAAATACTATGAGCAGAACAAATTATGCCAACCGCCATCATAGCCCACAGAAGAAAAATAAGAACAAAGTAGAATTTTGCAAAAGCAGAACCCTTAGTCAAATGAACCTTGGTTGACCGGAAGCGGTTGCACATTTAAATACAGCTGCAAAGATTTGATTAACTTCCTGGCAGCAACATTAAGACTTTCGGTTTTGCCTTCAAAATAAAAGTCTGCGTTAAAACGCTATGTGTATGTTACGAAATAGATTATGTTTGCCGCTTTGCATGGTGCATAATGTTCAAATTGCTACAAAATGATAACTACTAAAGAGACGGACTACTTTATAGAAGATAAATAATATTATAAAAAGGTGGAGCACAATGAGAAATGTCTGTTTTTAATATGTCATTGTATGTTATGTATATGACTGCTGCTATGCTTAAATGTGTGTCTTGGTTCTTACAGATCCTATTACGGCTTTAATTCATTTCCAGTTTGTTTGAGTTGTATTCCTGGATGATAATATGGCCTAGTCACTAGTGTCTTAAAGCCTCATGCTTTTTATCCTAGCTCTCTGAAACCATAACTCTATGTGCTGTACCCAGCAGTTGTCTTACCATCTTTTGCTAATAAATACAAATAACTTGGTCATTCAGAGTTTGTGACTATTTACCCATGCAACAGGACATATGCAGTTCACTGTCTAAGGAATACATATTGGTTATATGTATATACAAAAGGTTTACTACACATTTCAGCAAAAGTGAGAGGTGTTGCTGGATTTTTACTCCCTGGCCTCCATAGTCCCCAATGCAATACACTGTATTTGACTCTACTGCCGGTCTCAACTAAAGTGGGGTGAGTTTGAACAAAAAGCGAAATAAGTCATAGGAAGTGTCGCTGGTCTTTTACTGTGATCAAACAGCTTAAAATGGGCTGAAAGGTCCCTATGCGGTTCAAATATAGCAGTGTGTCATAGGACGAATATATTGTCATACCATAATACTTTAGTATTTAAAAGACATATCTTAGAATCTTCCATCTGTTGGACACTTTGGAAAAAATACAACACACAATATGTTTATTCAAAAAGTCAAGAGAGATGCAAGTAAATTTGGTCCAAGAGAGCAAACTTTATTGATAACAAATATCACAATGAAATTCATTATTCAATCAAATTGATCATCAACAGTTACACAGAAGTTTCAAATTAGGTTTCAAGTTTTATTGTGACATGCACAAGTACAGTGGGTGGACTAAAAGGCCAGCAACACGGTATTATTCAATGCACTATGAAATTGCACCTTATATACATTCTATAGATCCTACTGAGTATTCCCTACAACACTTTTACTGCTGCACATAGAATAACATTTGCTCTATTCGCCAATATGTATTTCATACAGTGATTTACATTGGGGGTATTTATTTGACCTTGGAACATGTTTTAAACCCCACATTTATGCAATATGAATCATTGTTAATGTTTAGACAATTATTATTCATATATCATGAACAAATACAGTTGTAATACAGGTTATTGACACTAGTGTACTATTACGCGGGGGACCTTTATTTAGAAAAATTTCGAAATTCTGTGACCGGAAAGTACTTTTTTCATTATTTTGTATTATTGTTGCTGACGAGACGCTGATAAAGATTTGTTACTTATTATTCTCAGACGGGGAAGCTACAAACAACGACATAGAAACCATCGCGTGGTGAAAATAAGGTTTTTCCCCAAGGTAATGCATGAATACCGTGTATTTTTATTCAACTAGACGTCAACTAGTAATAAGGCTAACATGTGTCTCTAGCTAGTTAGCTAGCTAACTAGCTAGAGACACATGTTAGCCTTATTACTAGTTAGCTAGCTAGCTATAATAATTGATTACCCAACCCAGTTTGCGTCATTGCCGTGTATGCTTTTCTTTGTTTAGCCTAAAATTTTGTCGGCACTGTTGTGGCTAGTTAGTAACGTTATGAACGAGCTTGCTGGGTAATGTGGGTTAAAATGTAGTTATTAGACTAACGTCTTGGTAGCTAGCTAATATCAGTACCGCTAGATAGCTAACTGAAGAGAAACGTGCGTTATAAGAACCTGTCTTCTGCCATAATCCTTTTCTCATCATGCTGTTGTTGCTTGTGGAAAAATTGTCATTGTGTGGGGTGGGATTACACAAAGTGGACAAATACCAACACGTGTGCCATGCAAACGCATTTGAAGCCATTTAAAAACGGTTAAATTGTCATAACTAAGATCAAAATTGTTTATTAGCGTCACTGCAGTCCTAGCCCATTACATGTAACTGGTGTATTTTACATTGATCTCGACAAATTTATTTTCGTTGGGTGGTTGCAGTAAGTAGGCTTTTCTTTTCGCAAACGGTTTTTATTGAAGCCAATTTGGCCCATGTCTCATCAGGGTAACGTGGTTCTGGTCTGGAAACGTTATAATACAATAACAAATTGCCATTGCATGCCACTAAATTCAGCATAATTTGAAATGCCTGACTAGCTCCCCTCGATAAAAAGGAGTAATTCTGTCTGGCGGTGGAACACAAAATGGGCCTAAACAAAATTACACATTTAGGGTAACATTTTCCTGCTCACATGATCGATTCTTGACCATTTTGTTTCTCTTAATTATACAACCGGTTGAATTTAGGTTTTCAAAGCAATGGAGGAAGCCATGAAGAATATTTGTTTTAAGTAACCATGTGAATGTATTTTACGCCCCTGAAGATCACAGGTCCATCTGAAAAGAGCCAGGTTGAGAGAATGGAAGGAAAGGCGATTAAAATGGAGGTGGAAGGAAAGGTGATTAAAATGGAGGTGGAAGAAGAGGCAACCAGGTCTGAAGAAGTGCAGGTGGATGCGGCTGGCAGCGAAGAGAGGTCAGATGAAGCTTTGTCTAATGGTAGCCACACAACCCCTAAGAGAGGCAGGGGTAGGCCCCGCAAAAACCGACTCGTCTCTGAATCAGATCAAGCCTTATCCAACGGTAGCTCCACAACACCTGAGATGGAACAGGGTAGGCCCAAAAGATTAGTCACTGAGAAGGGAAGAGGTAGGCCCAGTGGAGCCTTGTCTAATAATAGCACCACAACACCTAAAAAAAGTCAGCAAAAAGGATCAATCTCCAAGTTAGGTGCTAGCTGCATAACACCTAAGGAGGGAAGGGCCAAAGGATCAGTGTTCACAAAACCCAAGATGCTGAAGGTTATAGGCAAGCCGTCGCAAGGCCATCCCCGTAAAGTGTTTGACTCCTCTCCTAAGAAGTTTGGCCGGCCCATTAAAGTAAAAAGGGGTAGGCCAAAGAAGATCCTAACACCCGAGGAGGAAGAGGAGAGAAAGAAACTGGAAAGTCAACCAAGAGTGTTGAAGCCACTTGGAAGGCCACGCATCTATCCCCGCAATGACCCACCAGTCAGTGAGCCTAGAAGAAGAGGCCGCCCGTGCAAGATTAAGAACAAAAGGGGTGATCACTTGCGGAAACCCCCCAATCCCAACCCCCCCAATCCCAACCCCCCCAATCCCAACCCCCCCAATCCCAAACCCCCCATCTATGATGGTGCCCCACGGAAAAGAGGCCGCCCCCCTAGTGCAGCAAACAAAAAGAAGATCGAGGCAGAGCAAGAGGCCAACGGTGAACCTCCAGTCAAACAGTCCTGCAACTTCAACGAAATGAGCGAGAGAGGATTTCCTCCAGTCGAAGAGGACAGTGATATGGAAAAGGGGGACTGAGGAAAGTGAAATCAGAAAGGGGAATGGAGGAAAGTGAAAGCGGATGAATATACAGAAGATACCAAGAAGCGAGTTACCTCCAGTGACCGCAGTAGCTTTCTCGGGGCCATTAGCGGGATGTCTGGCGACAGCCCGACCAGAGCAAGTACTCCCCACTTCATAGCTGCCCTGTTTTTTTTTGGGGGGGGGGGGGGGGTTCCAGTATAATTGCTGATATGAGACCATCTGATAATGCAGTTTTATATGGGGTGATCTCAGTTATGAAAATAGATAATGCACTCTTTCACTTGTCTGATTGCATTCTTCACCTTTATGGGGTTAAAATGGTTAGCCTTATTGTTGACCTGGACCATGCAACTTCCAATTCTTTCTCTGCATTGTTGGGAAGGGCCCATAAGTAAGCCTTTCACTGTTAGTCTACGCCTGTTGTTTACGAAGCGTGTGACAAATGCATTTGATTTGAACCCAACATCTTTCAAATTTCTACATTAAAATGTACAGTTTCACTACTTGAGGGTTTTGTTCACCAATAGAATCCTTGTAGTTTGCTTATCAACGTTAGTCCTCAGATCTTCATTATTTAGACTTATGTTTTTTTGTTGACTGTCAGTCCTGATCACTAGGCCTACTTTGACATAACCAGTGGAGTAACATTTCAAACAGGACAGCTTGTGAGAGATTTTTAGATTTGTCAATGTTTTCAATAATTCTTTTTGGTGACATTTTAATGTGTTCATTGTCATAAAATCTGGTTGTTTACAAAAGTGTTATAGTTGTGGATGGCTTGGTTTCACAGACCCTGGACTAATGTTATACACGTTTATGTAGGCTACATGTATTGGGCTATATCATGAAGTCTTGACCATTGAAATTCCAGGATACATAAAGGAATGCATTTATACACCTGTCAATTTAAACTCTGCCACTGACCGACTGCATTATACAGTGGCAAGAAAGTATGTGAACCCTTTGGAATTACCTGGATTTCTGCATAAATTGGTCATAATGTGATCTGATCTTCATCCAAGCCATAACAATAGACAGCTTAATATTTTTCATGTCTTTATTTTCACACACCATGTAAACATTCAGTGCAGGGTGGAAAAAGTATATGAACCCTTGGATTTAATAACTGGTTGACTCCTTTGGCAGCAATAACCTCGACCAAATGTTTTCTGTAGTTGCGGATCAGACCTGCACAACGGTCAGGAGCAATTTTGGACCATTCTTCTTTACAAAACTGTTTCAGTTTAGCAATATTCTTGGGTGTGAACCGCTCGAGGTCATGGCACAGCATCTCAAATAGGGTTGAGGTCAGGATGTATTTTCTGTTTAAACAATTCTGTTGATTTACTTGTTTTGGGTCGTTGTCCTGTTGCATTACCAAACTTCTGTTGAGCTTCAATTGGCGGACAGACAGCCTTACATTCTCCGTCAAAATGTCTTAAACTTGGGAATACATTTTCCCGTCAATGATAGCAAGCTGTCCAGGCCCTGAGGCAGCAAAGCAGCTCCAAACCATGATGCTCCCTCCACCATACTTTACAGTTGGGATGAGGTTTGATGGTGTGCTGTGCCTTTTTTTCTCCACAGTGTTATGTTCCTTCCAAACAACTCAACTTTAGTTTAATCTGTTCACTGAATATTTAGCCAGAAGCCCTGTGGAACATCCAAGTGCTCTTTTGCTAACTTCAGACCTGTTGCAATGTTTTTTTTGGACAGCAGTGGCTTCTTCCACGGTATCCACCCATGAACACCATTTTAGTTTAGTGTTTCACAGATTGTATACTCGGCAGAGTTGTTAGCATGTTCCAGCGATTTCTGTAAGTATTTAGCTGACACTAGGATTCTTCTTAACCTCTGAGTATTCTGCACTGTGCTCTTGCAGTCATCTTTGCAGGACTGCCACTTCTAGGGAGAGTAGTAACAGTGCTGAACTTCATTTATAGACAATTTGTCTTACCTTGGGCTGATGAACATCAAGGCTTTTAGAGATACTTTTGTAACCCATTACAGCTTTATGCAAGTCAACAATTCATCTTAAATCTTTTGAGAGCTCTTTTGTTCAAGCCATGGTTCACATCAGTCAATTCTTCTTGTGAATAGCAAAACTTCAATTGTGAGTTTTTAAAAAAAAAAAATTTTTTTAATAGGGCAGGGCAGCGCTAACCATCTCCAATCTCGTCTCATTAATTGGCCTCCAGTTTAGCTGACGCCTGACTCCAATTAGCTTTTGAAGTCTTTAGCCTAGGTGTTCATACTTTTTCCAACCTACACTGAATATTAAAATGCATTTTTCTTGTCTATATTAAATACAATATTTTGTGTGTTAGTTTAAGCACACAGTGTTCGTCTTGAAGAAATTAAGAATAGATCAAATTTTATGGCCAATTTATGCAGAAATCCAGGTAATTCCGAATGGTTCACATACTTACCACTGTATAGCCTAGAGGATATCTATTGAGATAGTATCAATCCACTGTACATTTTACATTTTTATTCATCCATTTTACTATGTTTTTGCTTATAGCTGTATTCATTTACTTTAGTTCGCTCCCCAATTCATGCACCTTGGTTGGAGCGAGAGAGTTCCCTTCATATTGCAATATTGCTGTACCAAAAGTGACATTTGGGTAGTGCGATCTGCCATGTTCTGAATCAGGCTAATTCTTGGCACGAGTTTTAATCAAGTGGGCCTAATTTTAGTAGAACAATGCATTTGTTTTTAATTTGGTCTTTTCTCATACAGCTTTGTAGCTTGGGACCATCTTTCAAATCCTAAATGACCCATGTCAGCAGTTCTGGTAGGTCCGCGATTGTCTAGGTTGAGGGGAATTTCTGATTAATCCAGAACAAGGTCTGTGAAACCACTGAAGGTAACATGAATTTGAGTTGTGTTTTCAGAGTGTGTAAATTGTAAGTTTACTGCAATAAAATGTCAAACTTCATTACAAGTGTTTTTTAAAATGTCAATAAAGCTTATTTCTTATTTAGTATCTCTGGCTTTCGAGTGTATTGAATTACATGTTAAATTGTGAGCCAAGTCAGCGTCCATGGAGCTGTTTAATTTGATCTTTTAAGTAGTCAGTTAAGAACAAATTCTTATTTACAATGACGGCCTACCCCGGCCCAACCTGGGACAATTATGCGCAGCCCTATATAGGGGTAAATGCATTGCTCAAGGGCATACATACATTCTTTATGAAACCACCATGCTAGAGAGTGGCTAATACCTAGGAATGCTAGTCCCAGATGTTGCACAATCACTTTCAGCCAATCGGGTTGCAGCCGTCTGTTTACCCGTCAATGTGGAGTGCAACATTTGGATTAGCCACTAGCGTGATGGTAAAAAAAAAAAGGGTTTCATAAAGAAAGTGTGTTTAACGCCCCGCCTTCTCACCATTAAATCAAGCTGAGGAAATTGATGCATTTGGAGCCTTTATGTACGAACGGGTCCACGGGGGATAAAAGTATTGCTGGCTGCCAGGGTTTCCGTTTGAACAATGTGCTGGACATTTGACCAGCTGCATTTTAAATTTACCGGACCCATATGCATTGGGTGTGTAACCTGGTTAGGACATTGTTGGGTTCTGAGAATATGAAATGTTACTAATTCATGTCACGGATGGAGTGATAAGGTTGAGGGTCTACACCAGAAGGTAATGGTTGTAGGAGGAAGGTATATAGTGGGTGCAACTAAGCTTGGAATGTGTTGAGTGCAGGGAAGCGATTACATGTGGCAGGCATTGATAAGGAGAGAGGGTAATGTATAACATTTACATTATCTCAGGATATGTTATTGTTAGTCATCAGGGATTCTCTGGGAGGAGAAGAGACACCGTCTGGTATCAATAACCATGACTGCCTTGAGTTGGGGAGGAGTGAGCACTTTGGGGTAGAGGTCAGGTCAGATGAAGTGAGGAAGAACCGATATCACTAAGGTTCTGTCTAGCAACAGGGATGCTTTGGCTGTTCAGATGTGGAGGAAGAGACTCAGCGTAGGAGAAAGGGTTAAATATCAGTGCTTGTGTGAAATCGTTGTCTAAATTACAGCTGTAACGACCCTTTGGGAAGAATTAAACTAGTGTCTGCGAGTTATTTACTCTGAAAAATAAGAACATAACGTCCACCCACGGTGCTCATAATGACAAATCACATTTAGTTTATGGTAATTAATCTTAACCGAACATGCAAGTCTAGGATGCTTTAATGCGTGTCCTTACTGTGCACTGTGAAGATGTTAGAATGAGGCCTTGTCTAGACTTGACAGTTCATGCAGCTTTAATATTCTAATCATGGAATTCCGAAGGCGTCATGCGTCTACACCTACATTTAAATGTGTCTACCCTGTAAACACTGTCCGGATTGGCTTTTCCTGTGCTATATTCAAATGCCAGTATGCATTCTACAGTGGAATAGATAACATATTATAAACATAACTGATGGCAGTAGCTTACTGCTTTAATGCTAGCTAGATACAGTAATGTCAAAAGGGCTTGCAAAAGTTTAGCATAACTAGCCCCACCCCCCAAAGAAGCCTAATATTAGCTAGCTGGTCCAGCAAACATTCCTCACATGTTAGGAATGCATTTCCTCCAATGTTATAATGAAAAGGAGTTTTGCACACTGTGTGCACTTTTGGTAGCCTGATTGCTTCCAGTGAGGAGAGATCGGCACATATTGCATCCCTGACCACCTCCTGAAGTGGTCAGCCAGATCTGAACACAATCAGACCATATAGCGACTTTTGTGCATCTAAACCAGTCTTTTCAATGCAATCTTCGATTATGATAGCAGAAGTCGCATGTAAGTATCAAGTGTAGACAACCTAACTGTCCAAATGTACTTTTCCTAAGGTAACAAGACAAGTAACGAACAGCAAAATCACTAGCCTATGCATAGGTGGCGGTGCATGTGTTAAGTTTGGGGAAGCAAATTTTCACCATAAAAATTCACTTTTATAATGAAGCATTTAATGCATCATTGCATTTGCAGACTTATGCAAAATAGCTTACTATTTTAATGTGATGAGTAGATTGGACCGTCATAATTTAGGCAATGCTTAAATTGTAAATCAGGAGATGCTGAAACAAAAAGTAGGCCTAGAGGCACTTAGAGACGTTGCACACATGGGGGATTATTTGTTTATTTTATTATTGGGTCCGGGAAGTATTTGGCCTTTTAGAATTGCATGAAATGTGTTCATAGTCATTTTATGACTGGAGACTAATACCTCACAAATGACACTGAAACTGAGAACCTGAAATCAATACAAACGACCATCACCAGCCTAGGTGTATGGAGACACACAATATGAGGAAGAAATTGTGCTAGAAAAGCTTTTACTCACCCAATGATGCGCAGCTTGTTTTACTTGTATTAATTATTTATTTTTCACCCAATAGGCTTATTTGGATGTTGATCAAATATTTCGGTAGCCTACAGTCAGATTTGAGTATTCTCTTAAGGAGCCATTTGCTTTCCAACCTGTGTTTTCCCGCAATTGTATTTGAAATATTGCGAAAAGCTTGTTCTGGCTGCATGCTGCTCACTGACAGATTTGCAGAGCTTTCCCGGGCTATATGCCTTGTGAATTGGGATACATAAACACAATCCACAGTGAGGCTATTTTTTTGTACTTTACCCCCTTTTCTCCCCAATTTCAGGATATCCAATTAGTAGTTACAATCTTATCCCATCGCTGCAACTCCCCTACAGACTTGGGAGAGGGGAAGGTCGAGAGCCATGCGTCCTCCGAAATATGACCCTACCAGCTGCACTGCTTAACCCGAAATTCAGCCGCACCAGGAACAAGGAAATCCCGGCAGTGCTGGGCCAATTGTGCACTTCGTTTCATGGGTCTCCCGGTCACGGCCAGGTGTGACACAGCCTGGGATTGAACCTTGGTCTGTAGTGAAGCCTCAAGCACTGCACCACTCGGGAGGCCTACTGGCTATTTTTTTTTTAAAGAAGCCATTGGTCCTCTGTGGATAAATTATAGGCATACTCCTGGTGGAGTATTCTGAATTATTTCATTTATTTCTGAACAGAGTAGTAATTCTATAACTTTGGAAAATTGATTTAATTTAAATCAGGGGTGCTGCAGCTCCTCCAGCGTCCTTCCCGCGGCTATGATTATACAAGGAAATAAATGATGTACAACGCTGGAGAGATGAGTTGCAGGCTCAACTCTAACAGAAAGATCATAAATGTCATACTAGTTCTGCTCGCTTCTCTCTCTCACCACAGCAACGGCCATGCGTTGGTCTCAAACAAGCTATATGTTGCGTAAACCATAAACCCGGGCCGGTCCAAAACGAATTGTTAGAATATCAGGCGCGTGCTGAAAATCTAGGTTCACATTACGTTTTTTTCAGAGGGCAGGAAAATGTATGAGAAGGCAACTCGAATGAGCTCTGATTGCTTTTATTAGAATTTTTACATTTAAAACAATGACTTTTCTTCTCATGTAGAGGTACCAGATCCGGCCAAATAGTTTCCGGAACGAAACAGTCCTGTTCCGGCTGGATCTGCCTCAAATTAACCACTGCATTTAGCCAGGCTAATAATATAACTCATTCACTGTTTACAAAAAAAGACCTATCAATGAATGACTGAGCGCGTATAGCCCTGGGCTATAACATATACGTTTCTTCTTTCTTTGCACAGGAAAAAAACATTTCAAGCAAAGCTTCCCCTAACCTTACGGACGCGGCGCCTATGTCAATCAGTCAGCTTGTCGAGAAAGAAATAGCCCAGACAGACTCTGGGACAGCTGTGAGAGGATAGATCCCAAATTCATACAACCAGTAGGCCAAGGTACATAATTTTTAAGCAAGAATCTGACGTAACAGCTCAGAACGTTTAAGCTTAAAATGTTGATAAACTATTTAACATTATTAGCGCAGCAACGCACACAAGGCAGTATGGTACATGCAAGTGTGCATTTGGCTACAGGACAATGAACGTTGAAAACCAATAGAACATGAGAGAAATAGCCTAGTGGTTTCAATGGCATATGGGAATCTTTTTAAAATAATTGCCTTCCCGGATATGGTCGGATTTTGCCTAGGCTACTTTGAAGCAAGGTAAAACATGCCTCATATGTAGTAAAACGTTCAGGTTTCAAACAATTAAGTAGCTATAGGTTTTCAAAATGCACACTGCCTCCAGCTCATTGCAAAGTGGTGCGTCGTGCTGATGAAGCCTGCCTTCCGTTGCCTATGCATTTGAATAGAGAATAGGATGTGCCCTTCAATTACCAGTTAATAAATATAGCTATTTTTAAATCGTAGCCAAAACTGTTTTTAAAACACAATTGCATTTACACTTTACAAAAATGAATGCAACAATTTCAAAGATTTTACTAAGTTAAAGTTCATATAAGGAAATCAGTTAATTGAAATAAATTCATTAGGCCCTAATCTATGGATTTCACATGACTGGGTATACAGATATGCAGCTGTTGGTCACAGAAAATAAATGTATGGGTGTGGATAAGAAAACCAGTCAGTATCTGGTGTGACCATTTGCCTCGCATAGAGTTGATCAGGCTGTTGACTGTGGAATGTTGTCCCACTCTTCAATTGCTGTGCAAAGTTGCTGGATATTGGCGGGAACTGGAACACGCTGTCGTACATGTCGATCCAGAGCACCCCACACTTGCTTAATGGGTGACATGTCTGGTGAGTATGCAGGTCATGGAAGAACTGGGACATTTTCAGCTTCCAGGAATTGTGTAAAATTCCTTGCGACATGGGGCCATGCATTATGCTGAAACATGAGGTGATGGCAGCAGATGAATGGCACGACAATGGGCCTCAGGATCTCATAACGGTATCTCTGTGCCTTCAAATTCCCATTGATAAAATGCAAGTGTGTTCATTGTCTGTAGTTTATGCCATAACCCCACCATGGGGCATCATGGTGACATCTGCAAACCTCTGCCCACACGACGCCATACACGCTGTCTGCCATCTGCCCGGTACAGTTGAAACACGGATTCATCCATGAAGAGCACACTCCTCTAGCGTGCCAGTGGCCATCGAAGGTGAGCATTTGCCCACTAAAGTCAGTTATAACGCCAAACTGCAGTCAGGTCAAGACCCTGGTGAGGATGACGAGCATGTATTTGTGCTTCCCTGAGACGGCTTTTGACAGTTTGTGCAGACATTCTTCGGTTGCGCAAATCCACAGTTACATCAGCTGTCCAGGTGGCTGGTCTAAGACGATCCAACAGGTGAAGAAGCCGGATTTGGAGGTCCTGGGCTGACGTTGTTACACGTGGTCTGAGGTTGTGAGGTCGGGTGGATGTACTGCCAAATTCTCTAAAACAACATTGGAGGTGGCTTCTGGTAGAGAAATTAACATTCAGTTCTCTAGTTACAGCTCTGGTGGACATTTCTGCTGTCAGCATGCCAATTGCACACTCCCTCAAAACTTTACAGAGATCTGTGGCATTTTTTCTACAATGAATTTCTCCCATTCTTTTCTGCAGATCCTCAAGCTGTCAGGTTGGATGGGGAGCATTGCTTCACAGCTATTTTCAGGTCTCTCCAGAGATGTTAGATTGGGTTCAAGTCTGAGCTCTGGCTGGGCCACTCAAGGACATTCAGAGACTTGTCCCGAAGCCACTACTGCACAGGTGTCAAACTCATTCCACGGCGGGCCGAGTGTCTGCGGGTTTTCGCTCCTCCCTTGTACTTGATTGATGAATTAACATCACTAATTAGTTAGGAACTCCCCACACCTGGTTGTCTAGGGCTTTATTGAAAGGAAAAACCAAAAACCTGCAGACACTAGGCCCTCCGTGGAATGAGTTTGACACCCCTGCACTACTGTGTTGTCTTGGCTGTGTGCTTAGGGTCATTGTCCTGTTGGAAGGTGAACAATACCCCAGTCCGATAACCTGCTCCATAGCGCTCAGGACTTCATCAAGGATATCTTTGTACTTTGCTCCATTCATCTTTCCCTTGATCCTGACTAGTCTCCCAGTCCGTCACTGAAAAACAGCCACACAGCATGATGCTGTCACCACCATGCTTCACCGTAGAGATGGTGCCATGTTAACTCCAGATGTGATGCTTGGCATTCAGGCCAAAGAGTTCATTCTTGGTTTGATCAGACAAGAGCATTTTGTTTCTCATGGTCAGTCCTTTAGGTGCTTTATTGGCAAAACCAAGCGGGCTGTCATGTGCCTTTTACTGAGGAATGGCTTCCGTCTGGCCACTACCATAAAGGCCTGATTGGTGGAGTGCTGCAAAGATGATTGTCCTACTAGAAGGTTCTCCCATCTCCACAGAGGACTCTGGAGCTCTGTCAGTGACCATCGGGTTCTTGGGTCATCTCCCTGACCAAGGCCCTTCTTCCCCGATTGCCCAGTTTGGCTGGGGGGCCCAGCTCTAGGAAAAGTCTGTGGTTCCAAACTTCTTCCATTTAAGAATGATGGAGGCCACTGTTCAATGCTGCTCTACAGATAATTCCTTCGACCTCATGGCTTGGTTTTTGCTCTGACATGCACTGTCAACTGGGAGACCTTATACAGACAGGAGTGTGCCTTTCCAAATCATGTCCAATCAATTGAATTTACCACAGTTCGACTGAAGTTGTAGAAACATCTCAAGGATGATCAATGGCAAGAGCTCAATTTCAAGTCTCATAGCAAATGCTCTGAATAATTTTATATATATATATATTTATTTTTTTATAAAATGTGCAAAGCTTTCTAAAACTGTTTTTGCTTTGTCATTATGGGGTATTGATGAGGATTCTTTTTTAAAATACATTTCAGTATAAAGCTGTAATGTAACAAAATGTGGAAAAAGTAATGGGGTCTGAATACTTTCCAAATGCACTGTAACTGAGGGATGTCTCCTTTCATATCTGGAAAAGGACAAATTAGTAAAGGAGAAACTGATGCTGCAGCATTGCTCATCTTCATAGATGAATCCAGTCAACATGGGTGTCTTGATAGAGATCAGCTGGTGAACCTACAGTAAAACAAATAAAAAGCACACCTGATGTTAGACTATCACTTCTTTTTGAGAATGTTTTGAGAATTACACAAATATTAATTTTCAAAGTCTGCTACCTCAGTTTGTATGATGGCAATTTGCATATACTCCAGAATGTTATGAAGAGTGATCATATGATTAATTATCCTTCTTTGCCATGCAAATTAACTGAATTCCCCAAAAACATTTCTACTGCATTCCAGCCCTGCCATAAAAGGACCAGCTGACATGTCAGTGATTCTCTCGTTAACACAGGTGTGAGTGTTGACGAGGACAAGGCTGGAGATCACTCTGTCATGCTGATTGAGTATGAATAGCAGACTGGAAGCTTCAAAAAGAAGGTTGTGCTTGGAATCATTATCTTCCTCTGTCAACCATGGTTACCTGGAAGGAAACACGTGCCGTCATTGCGAACTTCAAGGGGAGCGGTTCAATTGTTGTGAAGAAGGCATCAGGGCGCCCAAGAAAGTCCAGCAAGCGCCAGGACCGTCTCCTAAAGTTGATTCAGCTGCAGGATCAGGGCACCACCAGTACAGAGCTTGCTCAAGAATGGCAGCAGGCAGGTGTGAGTGCATCTGCACGCACAGTGAGGCGAAGACTTTTGGAGGATGGCCTGGTGTCAAGAAGGGCAGCAAAGAAGACCCTTCTCTCCAGGAAAAACATCAGGGACAGACAGATACTCTGCAAAAGGTACAGAGATTGGACTGCTGAGGACTGGGGTAAAGTAATTCTCTGATGAATCCCCTTTCTGATTGTTTAGGGCATCTGGAAAAAAGCGTGTCCGGAGAAGACAAGGTGAGCGCTACCATCAGTCCTGTGTCATGCCAACAGTAAAGCATCCTGAGACCATTCATGTGTGGGGTTGCTTCTCAGCCAAGGGAGTGGGCTCACTCACAATTTTGCCTAAGAACACAGACATGAATAAAGAATGGTACCAACACATCCTCCGAGAGCGACTTCTCCCAACCATCCAGGAACAGTTTGGTGACGAACAATGCATTTTCCAGCATGATGGAGCACCTTGCCATAAGGCAAAAGTGATAACTAAGTGGCTTGGGGAACAAAACATCGCTATTTTGGGTCCATGGCCAAGAAACTCCCCAGACCTTAATCCCATTGAGAACTTGTGGTCAATCCTCAAGAGGCAGGTGGACAAACAAAACCCCATAAATTCAGACAAACTCCAAGCATTGATTATGCAAGAATGGGCTGCCATCAGTCAGGATTTGGCCCAGAAGTTAATTGACAGCATGCAGAGGTCTTGAAAAAGAAGGGTCAACACTGCAAATATTGACTCTTTGCATCAACTTCATGTCATTGTCAATAAAAGCCTTTGACACTTATGAAATGCTTGTAATTATACTTCAGTATTCCATAGTAACATCTGACAAAAATATCTAAAGACACTGAAGCAGCAAACTTTGTGGCAATTCATATTTGTGTCATTCTCAACTTTTGGCCACAACTGTATATGGTAGTCATATTGTACAATTTGTGTCTCAACTTTTTTTTGTGTCTCAACTTTTTTATGGTCATGGCTAGAAGGGATCCAGCTTTTGTAAAATGAATGTCAAATTTAACTTTTCATAGTAGGTAAGGAGAATTAACATTACAGGTTAGGAGAATGATGTTAAGGTTAGGAAAAGGGTAAGCTAAAATGCCATAAAAATATATATGTTTTGAAGTTAATTTGCTGCATCCCTTCTAGCCATGACCCATTTTCAAAGGCCTAGATTACATGGTTGCATTCAAGACAAGGTCGTTTTTATTTATCCGTTGACAGCCTATGCTACCGTCGTATTGAAAAAAGATTCTGCTAATGTTTCCCGTCAAAGTGTAGTGGAATTGCATGAAATGTTTTTCAAAAGACACATTTTTCCCGTGCAATGGAAAGAAACTCCTGATATAGCCTATAGGCATACGCGCTCATTAATAGCCTAAATTATGACTATCCAATCTACTCATCACATTAGGAATAGTAGGCTTACATTAGACTGCAAATGCAATGATAAATGCATGCAATCAATCCTTTGTTACAAAGGTGAATTTTTATGGGGGGGGGGTCCCAAAAACTTGAAACTCACGCGCTGCCTATGTAAGAGACAGACTACAAGCTATCTAGCTAGCTAACTAACTGACTTAGTCTTGTTGTGAACACCTTGTTAGCACCGGAACTCGAAATCGGACTTACCAGTTGGTTCAGGTCTTGACGGGCAAAAAGGTTTCTTCGCTTTTCTGACAATTCTTGAGTCTTATCTCGTTGTCTTTTCTGCCTTGTTAGAGCAACCAAATACAGCACATAAATTGACTGTGGTGATGTATCTTCTAGTTTTAGGAACCGTTATCACGCAGCATGGGGTAGCCTCTCAGCTGTGGTCGAAATAATTGATTATGTGGTGGCCTTTACATGGCCGCAAGGAGGCGTCATGTCAACTTCTTGGCCACTTGGGACTTTGTGGCTGTAGAATCTAGTGGAAACCGTTTATCGTCTGCACAAGGGCTTGGAAACCACCGCCGTTGCCAAATCCTGATTCGTCCAAATAAT
The DNA here is from genome assembly GCF_029448725.1 of Salvelinus fontinalis. NCBI lineage: Eukaryota > Metazoa > Chordata > Actinopteri > Salmoniformes > Salmonidae > Salvelinus > Salvelinus fontinalis. Next base: position 42,501,859 of record NC_074681.1, read on the forward strand.
GGAAGAAAACCACAAACGACTACTGCTCATAATTACACAATTATACGTCGTGAGCGTTGACAGATTCTCGCCGTTTCATCTGTCCTGAGAGATTAATAGCAGCACCAAAATAAGACCCTCGTGATACTATTCTGCAGACCACTGACCTCAGTGTAACAAGCTATCCACCTGGTATTACGATAATAGCATAAACTTGCTACATTTTCAAGAGTTGCTTCTGTTTCTGGTCAGCAGAAGTATGCAACTCTTGGCTTGTATAGCCAACTTTGACTTCTAGCTGTGCTAGCTAGATTGTTGCCATTACCCAGGAAGAGGCCGGGCCTGGCTGGCTGAGTTTCTAGCATTTCTGCTTTGCTGCAGCGGCAGACACATTAGCATAGGCTAGCTAACGTTTGCCGGTGAAAGTATATTTTAAAACCCTGGTGAAATTGACAACATATCCATTACAAACTGCTCAATAACTATCTCATGTGAAGGACTGACAGATTTGACAGAGATAAGGTTAGCTTTGCACAACTATGGCTAGCTAACTGGTAAACATTCAACACTCAATGTCAATGGCTAATGTTAGCTAGTTACTCTATCACATTAACGCTAGCTACTTTCTTACCTGTGGTTGGACTGTTGTTGACAAGGAAAACATTGCCAATGTCGCTCTTAGACAGACCAACAAATATGTTTCAACGTTCCTTTCCGAATTGTCCTTGTTTCTCTGTCTGTGTTCCTTTAGCTAATGTTACTGAAAATCCTGTTCAATGTGCGAACCGCCCGTGAAGTTCGCAAGAGGAAAGCTGCTCATTTTAAAGGTCAACCGGATATTTTTATTTTTGACAACCGGAGTAAGTTCGCTGGCTAAAGGCTTAAATAAACAACCCTTAAGGGATAGTTCACCCAAATTACAAAATTACATTTTGCATTGTTTCCCTTACCCTGTAAAGCAGCTTATCATAAAGTGTGGGTCATGACCAATGACGTATACCAGACTGTAAAAAATATAAACCCTGGATTGCTGCTATGTATTGGCCATTGAGAGGCAGTCCTCCATACGAATGCATGAGATTCTAAAGTATTTCAATTAAATACAACATTATATAGTATCTCCTCCGTGTCAAGAAAAGCACATGAGCTAATTATAATACACAAAGTAAGCAAAACAATCAAGTCATTCCAACATTGCCTAAATGAGATGAGATAGACCTATATAAGCAATAGCCTATAAAAATGTAGATGTATAAACTATGGCATAAGGGAATGATGAGCGCATAAGAGGCAATACGTAATTTCTATTAAGACATTAATGAGCGAGCAAAGATGGATGTAGTCCATATAACTATTTGTTCAGCACTTTTGAAATGTACAGCAACAGAATTCAGAACATCGGTCGTTCTTACAGTATTCTCCATGTACACCAAGTCAGAACCGTAGGATAAATAAAGGGGGCATATAAGCAGACAAAGAAAGCTCTTGCAATTTTCAAATATTCAATGACATTACTCTAAAACAGGCTATAGGCTACATGTGCACCACAAAGTCAGAACAGTAGACTAAGTTCTGAGGGGGAAAGGGACCAAATTATTAGGGTAAGGCACATGGGCTACTAACAGCTTACTTCACAACATACACTTAGTATGACTTTCATAGCTACAGCATACAGTACCAGTCAACAGTTTGGACACTGCTACTGTACTCATTCAAGGGTTTTTCTTTATTTTTACTATTTTCTACATTGTAGAATAATAGTGAAGACATCAAAACTATGAAATCATGTATTAACCAAAAAAGTGTTAAACAAATCAAAATATATTTTATATTACAGATTCTTCAAAGTAGCCACCCTTTGCCTTGATGACAGCTTTGCACGCTCTTGGCATTCTCTCAACCAGCTTCACCTGAAATGCTTTTCCAACAGTCTTGAAGGAGTTCCAGCATATGCTTAGCACTTGTTGACTGCTTTTCCTTCACTCTGTGGTCCAACTCATACCAAACCATCTCAATTGGGTAGAGGTAGGGTGATTGTGGGGGCCAGGTCATCTGATGCAGCACTCCATCACTCTCCTAAGCGCAAACCAGATGGGATGGCGTATCGCTTGCCGAATGCTGCGGTAGCCATGCTGGTTAAGTGTGCCTTGAATTCTAAATAAATCACTGACAGTGTCACGAGCAAAGCACCCCCACACCATCACACCTCCTCCTCCATGCTTCACGGTGGGAACCACACATGCAGAGATCATCCATTTACCTACTCTGCGACTCACAAAGACATGGCGGTTGGAACCAAAAATCTCAAATTTGGACTCATCAGACCAAAGGACAGATTTCCACCGGTCTATACAATCTCCTCTGAACAGTTGATGTTGAGATGTGTCTGTTACTTGAACTCAGTGAAGCATTTATTTGGGCTGAAATTTCTGAGGCTGGTAACTCCAATGAACTTATCCTCTGCAGCAGAGGTAACTCTGGGTCTTCCTTTCCTGTGGCGGTTGATGGTTTATACGACTACATTTTAAGAAACTTTTAAAGTTCTTGAAATTTTCCAGATGGACTGTTGTTTCTTTTTGCTTATTTGAACTGTTCTTGCCATAATGTGGACTTGGTCTTTTACCAAATAGAGCTATCTTCTGTATACCACCCCTACCTTGTCACAACACAACTGGTTAGTTAATTAACATGGCACACCTGTTCATTGAAATGCATACCAGGTGACAACCTCATGAAGTTGGTTGAGAGAATGCCAAGAGTGTGCAAAGCTGTCATCAACGCAAAGGGTGCCTACTTTGAAGAATCTAAAACATAAAATATATTTTGATTTGTAAAAAAAAAAAAAATTGGTTACTACATGATTCCATGTGTCATTTCATAGTTTTGATGTCTTCACTATTATTCTACAATGTAGAATATAGTAAAAACAAAGAAGAACCCTTGAATGAGTTGTGTCCAAACTTTTGATGGTACTGTATTTACATATGACTGATTCACTGGGGGCTCCCGAGTGGCACAGCGGTCTAAGGCACTGCATCTCAGTGCTTGAGGCGTGGCTACGGACACCCTGGTTCGATTCCAAGCTGTATCACAACTGGCTGTGATTGGGAGTCCCATAGCGCGGTGCACAATTGGCACAGGTTTGGCCGGTGTAGGCCATCATTGTAAATAAGAATTTGTTTTTAATTGACTTGCCTAGTTAAATAAAGGTTAAATAAAAATAAAACAAATTCACAGGGCACAGATGACATACAGTATAGGACACTCACCTCCTCTTTTGTTGTAGGTAAATCTGAACGAGCCAATGAGCGAACAAAGGCCAGCCAGTAGCAAACACCACAGTGATAGGGACTCTGGAAAACTAAAAAGACAACTTATAATTTCTCTCATCCGTGCTGACATTAAAGAGTAGCCAACAGAACGCAATGCACTTCTCTTGTTTATCATTACACATTTTAAACCCCTCCTGTTAAATGTGTATGTGTTTTAAGATATTAGATTTAAAAAATATATATTTGAACTATTATTAATAGTTAGACGCAAGCACATATATTTCTTGCTAGGGATGAGGCGTCCTCTTGTCTAGCCTGAGAAGACGATCTAGTCGTAAAATTAACACAAAATGTAGACCATGGTGCTCACTTGGTCTTATTGGGGGCATGACACTAGCCATGATAAAAAGGTTGCAGGTTGGCATTTATTGGAATGACACGTGTACTGGAGGCAACTCTGCAGGATAGTCTAGCTGGCACAGCCACAAAGTCATAAAATCTGATTTTAAACCTGACCCTAACCTTAACCACACTGCTAACCTTATGCCTAACCCTAACCTTGAATTAAGACCAAAAAACACATTTTTGTTTTCATTAATTTTTACGATATATTGCCAATTTTGCTTTTGCAGCAGGCCCATCTAGTGGAAATCGCTCAGATCTGCCTTGAGGACAAGACCCAATAAATGCCTGACCCTGAATCTACTCTTAACACTTTTCTAATCTATTTTTATCTCACTGAAAGACAAACACGCCCCCTTTGAATGCCTTAGAGCAGGCATAGTCGTGGTAATATTTTACTTGTACAGACTACCAAATACAGCACAATCCCAAATAATTTCAGAGGGTTCAAATTCCACAAACAGAAATGGCACTATTTCGCTCGACCAATAGGTGGCAGTATAAGATAGATGTTGACCTTCTGCATCTACATGTGCAGTTGTGTAAACCGTTACTTCACTCTCAACTAGGCTAGCTATGGAGGTGGGATGCACGGGCTGAGAGAAGGAACAGTTTAGCACAGAATTTACGGCATGCGTTTTGGGCCGCACCAAAGTCAGTATTTATCACCATCTTTGGCCGAATCGAACTAACTTGCAATTAACATTTTAAAAATCATTGGCTCTCCATAGAACTTTTAGATCTCACTATGATGAGAAATCAGGCCTGCACCAAAGCTAGAAAATCTGACTTGTAGCTGATTGGCAGCTTTTCAGGCAATTGAGAAATAGATGCAATTCCTATATTAAGAAATATAAATCAAGCTACTTTCTAAAGTACAGGTCAGACACATAAGATGAGACGTGACGTCTTAAGGCGTTTTAGAACAAAGTTGGTTTGATCTGAATGGTCTAGTCTTAGAAGGTCTCATGTTGTCGCTCTGATTTTTAGCACAAATTTCTTTACATCGCTGTTAGTGAGCATTTCTCCTTTGCCAAGATAATCCATCCGCCTGGCAGGTGTGGCATATAAAGAAGCTGATTAAACAGTATGATCATTACAGAGGTGCACCTTGATCTGCGAAAGCGATCAAATCAGTCGAATGAAGCACAGCAACTGGACGCAAACCATAGTTTGCAGTGCATCAGTACCACTGTCATGGAGGACGTAACCTCAATCACCGAAGTAACAACTGAGGTGGAACCAACAACAGGAGTGGAACTCACCCAGCCTCCCAGACCTGCAGTCGAGAGGAGACTACCAGGGCACAGACCGTATGTGAAGTGGCCTGGCGCCAGTGACAAGAAGTTGTGGGAAGCAGTGAATACTGACCTTACCTTGACCCTCGAGAAACTTCGAAGCACAGTGGAGAAGAAGTTGGAGAGGATGGGGGACATCATCTATGAGTACGGGGCAGAAAGCTTTGGAGTGCAAGAGGCAAAAGGCGGGAGAAAGGTTCCAACCCCACCAGTTTCCAGGAGGCAACAAGAAATCAAGCGCCTCGTTCAAGAAAGGAGACAGCTTAAGAAACAGTGGAAGAAGGCCTCGGAAGTGGAAAAGGAGGGCATAGAGGCACTTCAGGCAGACATTAAAACCCGGTTGTCATCCCTCCGTAGAGCAGAGAACCTACGGAAACGCAGAAGGAAGAAAGAACAAACTAGAACTCGATTCTATAAAGATCCCTTCAAGCTCCTTAAAAGTCTCTTCACGAAGGAAAAAAGTGGAGCTCTAAAAACAACAAAGAAAGACCTAGAGGAGCACCTGATAACAACAAACTTTGACTCAAAGCGACATGACCATCTGGCCATCCCATCAGATATCCCACCCATTGAACCCCCGGAACATCATATTGAGACCAGCCCTCCGACATGGAAAGAGGTGGAAAACACAGTTCGACGGGCAAGAACAGCATCAGCCCCGGGGCCAAATGGAGTCCCGTACAAAGTGTATAGGAACGTACCAGATGTCCTGAGGTTCCTCTGGAGGCTTATGAGAACAGCTTGGCAAAAGAAGATAATACCCAAAGTGTGGCGTAGGGCAAGCGGGGTCCTGATCCCTAAGGAGAAGGATGCAGTGAACATCAGCCAATTCCGCCCAAACTCCTTACTGAATGTCGAGGGTAAAATCTTCTTTAGGGTCATTGCCCAGAGGATGGCCGAGGACCTGCAACGGAATGCGTACGTCGATACATCTGTACAGAAGGTAGGAATATCAGGGTTCTCTGGCTGCTTGGAACATTTCAGCATGATCTGGCACCAGATCCAAATGGCCAAGGTGGAGAAAAGGGACCTCCATGTAGTCTTCCTCAACCTCGCCAATGCATTTGGCTCTGTGCCCCATGAACTCCTGTGGTCTGCCTTCAGATTTTTCCACATACCGGACACCATCACAACCCTGGTGAAGTCGTACTTCCAGGATCTGCAGTTCTACTTCACCACCTCAGAGTTCACCACCTCATGGCAGTGCCTGAATGTAGGTTAAATGGCGGGATGTACCATTTCTCCGTTGGCATTCATAATGGCAATGGAGGTTATCATCAGATCCTCAAAATGGGTTGCTGGTGGACAGCGAGTCGACTCTGGTTTCCGCCTCCCTCCACTCAGAGCCTACATGGACGACATTACAACATTGACCACCACTGTCCCATGCACCAGGAGACTGCTCAGAAAACTTGAGGAGAACATTAGCTGGGCCCGTATGAAGATTAAACCATCCAAGTCACGCAGCGATTGTCTCGATTGTGAAGGGAGTACTCTCTGACCTGAAATTCTTCATCGGAGATGACCAAATCCCAACAGTGTCTGAGCAGCCGGTAAAAAGCCTTGGAAGGTGGTATGATGCAAGCCTGAAGGACAAAGACCCGGTGCAACAGCTGCGCTAAGACATCAGTAGTAGCCTACAGTCCATCGACAACACCCAGCTACCTGGAAAGTTAAAGGCCTGGTGTCTGCAGTTTGGTCTCCTACCCCGGGTGTTGTGGCCCCTAGCAGTGTATGAGGTTCCAATCTCAACAGTGGAGAAGATGGAAAGAGGAGTCACAGGCTACTTAAAGAAGTGGCTCGGAGTTCCACGATGCCTTACCACCATAGGCCTCTATGGAGATGATGTCCTCAAGCTGCCCCTCACCAGTCTAACAGAGGAATTCAAGTGTGCAAAAACCAGGCTCCAGATGACACTGAATGAATCTCGAGACCCAGTGGTGATCAACAACGCGCCGACCTTGGCAACTGGCCGCAAATGGAGGCCAGGAAAAGCAGTCCAGGAGACAACAGCAGCCCTCAGACATGCTGACATTGTGGATCATGTTTAGCAAGGGAGAGGAGGCCTTGGGCTAACTAGCCGTGCTGCTTGGAGTAAGGCCACTGCACCAGAGCGGCGGAAGATGGTAGTGCAGGAAGTACGCCATCAGGTGGAGGCTGCAAGGTGGGCAAAGGCAGTCTCTCTTGCCAAACAGGGACAGTGGACTCAATGGGACAGTGTGGAGAAGAGGAAGATCAGCTAGAAGGATCTGTGGGCTATGGAAGCGAGGCGGTTGAGCTTTTCATCAGAGCAACATATGACGTCCCTCCAACACCAGTTAATCTTCACCAATGGTATGGGGAAGATCCGGACTGTGCCCTCTGTTCCATGCCAGCCAACCTCAGGCACATTCTCACAGGGTGTAAAACAAGCCTCACCCAAGGACGCTACACTTGGCGTCACAACCAAGTCCTTAAAAACCTTGCGTCCGCCCTGGAGGACAAGCGAACTGCCACCAACTCCCTACCACCCCCAGCAGCATCACATCCCTTACGGACGACCTTTGTCCGTGAAGGGGCTAAACCACCGAAGAGCGGCTCTACACCATTAGAGCAAGACCAGCTGCGCTTGGCCCCCGACTGGAAAATGCTAGCTGACATTGGCCGGCAACTTGTGTTTCCTCCGGAGATCGCAACCACCACCCTAAGACCTGACATGGTGCTCTGGTCCCGTTCGCTCAAGAAGGTCTTCATCATTGAGCTCACAGTACCCTGGGAGGACTCAGTAGATGAGGCTTATGAGCAAAAACATCTGCGCTATGCCGATCTAGCTGCCGAAGCACGGCATCATGGCTGGAACACAGAAGTCCGACCAGTGGAGGTGGGCTGCAGAGATTTTGTGGCAACATCTACAACCAGACTGCTTAGAGACCTGGGAATTAAGGGCCAGAGCCAGCGTTCGGCAATCAAAGCTGTATCAGAGGCGGCAGAAGGCAGCAGTCAATGGCTCTAGATGAAGAGGAAAGAACCCAGCTGGGCCCCGAAGTGAGAGGGCCAGGTATGCGGTCAACAATGCTTGACTCAGGGAGGAGGACGCCCCTGCCATGCATAGTCCCATGGGATGTTGGCTATCAACAACAACGCAACTCCTATGACTAATTGGGAATGGGACGCAACGGTAGGATTGATCACCCTGTCGCTGGCCGCCTTTGGGGAGGGTGTATAGTGTGAAAGGCCGAAACACCCTAGGAACCAAAGGTACACTACTGACAATGCGCTCCCCAAATTTCACCAGGCTCACTGTTCATGAACTCTTGGAAGTGCTTGCACAAAGGATAGTAACATCTCATCCTGTGTTCTTGGAATCCACCAACTTCGCACAGCCATTGAAGAGGAGTGGGAAAACATTCCACAATCAAAACCCTGATCAACTCTATGCGAAGGAGGCATGTCGCTCTGCATGGGGCAAATGGTGGTCACACCAGATACTGACTGGTTTCTGATGCACGCCCCTACTTTTTTTTTAAAGGTATCTGTGACCAACAGATGCATATTTGTATTCCCACTCATGTGAAATCCATAGGGCCTTATACATTTATTTCAATTTAGGCTGGGTTTCGGTACAACACTTTGTGACATCGGCTAATGTAAAAAGAGCTTTATAAATACATTTGATTGATTGATTGATCAGGGTGACAGTCACAGTAAGCATATGTATACAATGCATTAAGCAACAGTACATTCATATTCAATATTTTTTATCAAAAAATTAACGAACAATCAACAGTTTTATAACAACAACAAAAAACTCTGTGAAATACGACTCATCCTCTGGCTTTAAAACAGAATTCAAAACTCTTGCGGTACGGTAGCTCAACGTATGGTAGTTGCATGAAAGAAACAGAAGAAAAAAAACGCAGTTCAATGTAAAAAGTCTAACCTATAGCAGAGCGCTTTCGACACACCTACAGCACACTCACTAGCCCATACTCCGGTCGCCATATTGCGATGCAGCTATCCCCTTATTGTACAATAACGCAATTCGCCCTTGCACTCCTAAACGATGCAATTTTTTGAAACTTTGAAAAAGGGTAACATCTACAAAATGCAGTCCACTCTTTGTTACAGATTCTAGGTTTGGAATCAGAAAACTGTATGGAGATCAAATGCTTCATAGATAAGAAAATGTCGGCCAAAATCTCACTCCATCTTCTCCACTGCAGTCCACTGGGCTTCCTCTCATCACCATATTTGGTAGTGAGCGGAAACGCCAACCGGATGCTTCACATTTATACATCTGTTGAAATATCTGTCTCATTGTTCAATTTGTGCAGACAGCTTGGAATCTAGACCGTAAGCAACACGCATGGATATGCATTGCCAAACAATGCTACTGCCACCTTCTGGTTTGGAGTGTTTTAACAAGGCTGAGTGGCTGACGACTTCCAAGGTCTTTGTGGTGTGAACACAAAAGAGATTGACTGCCGACACTTTTCAGAGGTGCTAAGTGCTGTCGGCAGGCAAACGTTTGACAATCTTAACGGTGTGTCTGAGCTTTAAATGACTAAATACAACAGAGTGAGCAGTCTAATGGTGCTCATTCAGACATAGGCTAAACAAGCTAACATTACTGCTAAATAGGCTACTCAGTTGTAGCACGTAGCCCACAATTCATTTCCTGATTTACTGTATAGGCTAGTATAGTTATTAATGGGTAATTAGCCTACAATCTGCGGGTAAACTCCGCATCACTTGCACTGCGGCATCAAACCGGGTCGGAGCTCGTCTTCGTTGGTGTGCTCCATGACTTTGTCACAACCAGGAGGACAGGCGCAGATTTAACATTCAGTCACCTCTGTGACAACAAAGTTACATGACAGCAATAATGTCAATGTTTAAATGGTATTAAATCAACAGGCTTTCATAATGTGTCATTGAAATCAATAGGCCTATTCAATACCCTCGCATTTCAACTAGGTATTAAATGGGTAGGCTACATGCTTTATCTAATAGGATTGTTAGATATCGTTTCCGCTTTAGGCTATTCAGTTGTTGCAAACATTCTCAACATTAAATGTTAATAAATGAGTGAATGTAAAAAGAGAACCAAGTCGATAGAAGGTGAATTGACCCTATGCATGTTTGGATGGATTAAGCCCTCTGCTGTCTGCATATAGCCCTATGCCGACAGTCTGATACCGACCTCTCAAATTCGGTCAAACAAAACATATAATCCCAAAAGCTGCTAGGGAGTTGTAGGCCTAGTGTCTTTTCTACAAGGCTCATAATGCTCTTCATGGGGGATTTCATATGTGAGATGTAGTGCTGAGAGAAAGAGGCGAAAGGGATAACTGGGCCCAAAATCTGTATTCTCCAGCAGATGGCGTTTTGTCTCTTTTTTTAGCTCACAAAGCGATGGGTTTTGTATGGAGGTCAATGAGAGAGTCTATTTGGTCAACAAAATATTGAATGTCTTATTTGATCGTATAGAAGTGTCGCAATGCTTAGGTTGTTACGAGTGTACTTATATAGGACACGTGCCATACCGGCAACTTTGAGAAAAAACACTTAATATCTGAGTTGGGCCTGTTGTTAACACGCGTCTCTGCCCTCTCATTGGCTAGAATGGTCCCACCTGCTCTTGCCTCCTTCCGACTGCCCTCCATTTTTAAAGAAACGTATATTCATTGTTAGAGCTGCCACTTGAGTATCTCTGTTCAATATAACGGATAATCTGTGGCTGACTGGAACAACTCACTTTTGCTTACCTTAAAAAAAAGCATATATTTTTGATACACACGCACAAGGACAAAATGTTACAATGTAGAATATAGAATGCAACAAAAGCTGCGTGCCATCGATGGAACACTGGATAGGCTACTTTGTATCACTAGACCGGAATGTACATCACCCTTCATCACTTTTGGGTTTAGGTTCATGAGCGAATATCGCAATGAAATTCAATTGGTCAACAACTAATCGATGCAGTATTTGAACCAATCACATTTAACAACGAGCCCCAGAGCGCGTATAATTTTGGGGACAGTTATAAAATCGAGGCCAGAAATCTCACAATACCAGGCGGAGAGCCCACTATCTCACCACACGGAAAGCCACAACGTTTTGCCTCATTGAAAAGAGAAAGAAAGAAAGGAAATGCAGAGGGATGTAAGATGGCAGAGCTACAAATGTTGCTAGAGGAAGAAATTCCAGCCGGTAAACGAGCGCTCGTCGAAAGCTACCAAAATCTGTCGAGGGTTGCAGAATACTGTGAAAACAATTATGTACAGGTAAGGAAACTACATCGCTGATAAAATGTTGAATTATATGCGGAATTCGTCGGATTAGTAATGTTATAGAACTGTGAAACCGGGGACAGGAAATGTGGCTCTGAGACCAATGACCGCTAAACATGGATATTTAACTCTTATTTAAACAGGCTTTGGCAATGCAAAAAAAAAAAGCCTACCTCATCATTTATATGCTGAAACTGTGGTTACAGCCGCGGACTCTATTCTCCTATAACAGCCGTGTTCGGATGGTTGCCTACTCTTATGACCATTCTAAACCAGCTATTTGATAAGCATTTACAAAGCTGCTGAAGACTATTCAAAGGGTGTGTCGTTCTCTTTGATAGGTAGGATAGAACTGTAGCCTAGGCAATGCTATTACAATTGTAGCCAGGGCAAACATTTTTTTTTCTCGCTTTCCAAACCTAGGATATCGAATAGGTCAAATGGTTTGAATCGTTTCTTCGTTATAGGCTCCTTGTAGGCTTACTGTCTATTGGCATCGTTGGTCACCGAATGGTGTTACTAGGGCAATAATGGTCGCTCTACTGCAGTTTCCATCAATGTACTATATGCCTTTGAGAGCATCACGGTAGATCCAGCAAAGCAGTTCCCATCATTCTGTATCATGCATGTAATAAATGCGTGACTGGTCTTTCTGTTTTTTTGTTTTTTTTACCGACAGTGTGCCTAGCTTAACATTAGTTAGAAATTGGTAGGCATAGTGGTATAGCAGTGTATTGCCCATGGATAGGTTTCTGTGCAAGCGACGTGTGTGTGGATAAACTACCATTTATCAAATGTATTGCCCGACTTGGTTGAGGCAGCCTGAATTGTTATTACCCGAAAGAGGGGACTGGATTGTCGTAGGCTACCTGTCATTCCAGATTGATATATAAAGCGTAGTCCTGTGCATTTGTTTCATCCTCCGTCTTTCACATAATTCGAATAGTTGAATTGCGCCCCAGTAGTGGTCTAATGAAACGGTGTGAGCTGTTGTCACTGTACAAATATGATACAAATATGAAATATTTGATGTATTTCCTATTCGACAAAACTGTATGAATAAGGCTTGAAATGACTTGTATGCTTTCTAAATATAGTATAATCAAATTATAAAACGACTAACTATACGATTTCATCTTCCTTATAAATGTAAAATACCAATTTGTATGTTTAGTGTTAGAGAAAATGTGCATGTTTTCTAAAGGTCTCTATTGATCAAAACGTCTGTCCCATCGACGTGAACGTCTCACAGCTCTAGCTTGGCTTTCTGAATTCGTTAGGAAAGCGCCTTTCATATCATATTAACCGTGTCTGTCTAGGACACAGGAAGTGTTTTTTGTTTAAAATCTATGAATGATTTCAGATTAGTGGCTATACATCGACCTCTGTATGGGGTACCGTGATGAAACCACGCTCTCCTGCTGCACTATGATGTAAAGATTACAGGCATGTGTGATGTCAGTGGCTGTGATGTAGGGTTCAGCCAGGAGTGGATCGACAGTCGGAAGAGCAAATTAAATCCTGGATGGGACATACCAGCTTCAAGTGGTTTCAGATTTCACATCCTACATTACACTGGCTCAGGAAATGTATTGTTTCCGCCTGACCTAGGAGTATAGCTCAAGGCAAGCTATTTTTATCGACTGTGTCCAAAGATCGATTTATAAATGAAAATGTCAGTCGGAACAGGTACCAGAACCATGCAGGTTTTACATCTAAGAGGATTTACTAATAGCCAGGCAACGGCTCAACATCTCTATCCCTCCAATCATCTCTAACTCCTCTTCCTCCCTGCCTTTTGCTGCTTTGCCCTGACTCTCCACATCACTTCCTTCTCTTCCATTGACTTACATTAACAGAGGGAGAGGAGAGGAGAGGAGCAACAAATAGGATACAATTGTGGTCAGGAACATAATCTTTCTCTCTCCCTCTCGCACTGTCTCTCTTTCTTCCTCTCTCTTTTTCTCAACCATACACATATACTCTTCCTAATAAAGGGTTTCCATAATAAATTGTGTGATAGTTACACACACTCTCTCTCTCCTCCAATCAACTTTCTTGCCTGACAGACTAACTACAGAGTTAGCCAATGCTAGCTGATTAGTTACGAGGCAGGGACAGTTTTCAAATGAAATGCATCGGTAGAAACAGGACAAAACACCCAACTTGCTAGCTGGCTATGTAAATAAATATCTAACTCATCATATGAGCTCCAATGCACAGGCATCTACTACCCTAACAGGACAGCTAAGCTGTCTAATAATAGGAATACTAGGCAATGTACACTGCTTTCGGAAAGTATTCAGACCCCTTGACATTTTACACATTTTGTTACGTTACAGCCTTATTCTAAAATTGATCAAATTGTCGTCGTCCCCCCCCCCCCCCCCCCCCCCTCATTAATATACACACAATATCCCATACGGACTAAGCAAAAACAATTGTATCAATTTTAGAATAAGGCTGTAATGTAACAAAATGTGGAAAAGGTGGGTCTGAATACTTTCCAAATGCACTATATATCCTACGAATATCTGCACCTAGCAAACATAACAAACCATAACAAAAGCCCAACAGTTAATCACAAATGACTCTAGCCTTCATTTCGGAAGCTATTTAACTAGTTGTCTGTATGGCTAGCTATTTAACTGGTTGTCTGTATGGCTAGCTATTTAACTGGTTGTCTGTATGGCTAGCTGGTGAAAGTGACAGTTGAGGTTGATGCTTCAGCGCAGCCCAAATTTACCGCTACACACAACTTTTCTTCCCTGACAGACTAACTAGTTAGCTAGCTAGTTAAAGCAAGCCATTTCCATATGAATTACATTGGTACAAACAAGACAAAACAACCAACTAGTTATCTGACTATATACAGCTAAACACTGCAAGCATTTCCAAGAGACAGAGCAATTATTCGAGCTCCACCGCTGATGTGCTTGCCTGTACCAACCAAGTTATCATGACATGACAGGACTTACTAATCTGAGAGCTATTCCCCAACTTTCACAGCATCAAACATAGACAACACCAAACATATATCTGCTGTTGACTTATTTCACTCACCTCGACATCATCACTTTTCAAAGTGCAAAGACGTGTCCGAATCCATATCACCGACCGATATAGATACAGCCTCTTTCACAGTGAAAAGTTGTGTTCGCTTCGGCGGCGTCATTTTGAGTAATGAAGTCAAAAAAACTTTGAAATGTCAAATGACAGCATACCCAACAGCCACGAGAGTACGACAACAGGTTGTTAGCAAGTTCATTTTGCGATATTGACACCGATATTATTGTTAGAAAAACATGGCCGTTCGCGGCCGCTATAGTAATTTAAAGAAAGGCCGTAGACGGCCACTATGGGTCCTAAAGAGTTAATTAAAGTATCATTTTGTTAAAAGTTCTAATGTTACTGTCCCCACCACAACAAAAAAATACTTAACGGTATATTTCACTGCTATTCTATTTCACTATATATGTCCGTTAATATGTTATTAACATATCATATGTGTCATAAAAATGTTGAATTTTCTCACTACACGTAAATATGAGTGCCCCAGTAGAAATGGGTCTGCTACATTTCCTGGTTGTAAGCAAAGCACATTATCCAGAATTCATAGCGATTTCAGGACATAGTACTGCCCGGTGGAGGTGTATCCAGTTATGGGAGAAATATCAAAGTGTTTGTAGCCAGCACTTTCAGACAGAGGATTTTGAAAAGGAACTGAATTCTCAACTGATGGGGTTGCCATGTCGTCGAACATTGAAAGGTGATGCTGTTCCATCGATTTTCCCTTTCACTTCAAAGAGGAAGGCATCCGATCAGCCAACATCAGAGCAGCAGAAAAGAAGTCAAGCTGAGGTAACGTAGCTAACGCTACCTAGCTAACTAGCTAGAAAACTACATTTATTTTCAGTGCCTTCAGAAAGTATTCACACCCCTTGGTTTTGTTGTGTTACAGCCTAAATTTAAAATGGAATAAATGTAGATATGTTTTCACTGGCCTACACACAGTACTCTAAAATGTCAAAGTGGATTTATGATTTAAAAAAAAAATCATTTTTACAAAATAATAAGAAATTAAAAGCTGAAATGTCGTAAGTTAATAAGTATTCAACCGCTTTGTTATGGCAAGCAAGTTCAGGAGTACAAACAAATCACATAAGTTGCATGGACTCTGTGCAATAATAGGGTTTAACAATATTTTTGAATGACTACCTGTAAGGTCTCTCATGCTGATTAGTGAAATTCCAACACAGATTCAACCACAAAGACCACAGAGGTTTTCCAATGCCTCTCAAAGTAGGGCAACTATTGGTAGATGGATACAAATAAAAAAAGAAGACAGTGAATAGGAAGGAAACTGCTCAAAGATTTCACCATGAGGCCAATGGTGTCACGCCTGCTCCCGCTCCACCTCCCTGGTGCTCGAGGACGCCAGGCTGCCCATCATTACGCACACCTGTCACCATCATTACGTGCATCAGCGCAATATTGGACTCCCCTGGACTCCTTCACTTTGTTGATTACTCCTTCTATATCCGTCTGTTCCTCAGTTTGTTTCCCGTGTCGGCATATTGCCGTTATGTTTCCCCTGTTCAGACGCTGTCCTTGTTTGTTTCTTGTCAGTTATTTATTAAATGTTCACTCCCTGTACTTGCTTCTCGTCTCCCAGCATCTGTCCTAACAGAATGCTGTCACCACAATTTGAAGCATCATGGAGTTTTTTGCTTTGTTGATGACTTCGGGTGCCACTGCCGAAGGAATCAGGGGTGCCTCAGCTGGCTCGTCGGGCTTCCACGCCTTAGCTGGTTCGAAAGGTTTCCTTGTCTCGGTTGGCTCAGCAGGCTCCCACCCCATGTCATGCCTCAGCCAACACATCAGGCTTCGGCTCGTTGGGCTCCCATGCCTCAACCGCCTCGTCCGACTCCCATGTCTCGGCCGGCCCATCAGACTCGCCCGGGTGGGACGCCGGTTGGCGCCCCTGTGGGAGGGGGGGGGGGGGTACTGTCACTCTGCTCTCACCCGCGCCAGGCTGCCCATCATTACGCACACTTGTCACCATATCAGTGCAATATTGACTCATTGACTCTCCTTGCCTTTGTTCATTGCCCCTTCTATATCTGTCTGTTCCTCATTTTGTTTTCCGTGTCGGCATATTGTCGTTATGTTTCCCCTGTTCAGAGGCTGTCCTTGTTTGTTTCTTGTCAGTTATTTATTAAATGTTCACTCCCTGTACTTGCTTCTCTGTCCAACATCTGTCCTTACAAATGGTGAGTTTAAAATGGTTACAGAGTTTAATGGCTGTGATAGAAGAAAACTGAGGTTGGATCAACAACATTGTAGTTACTCCACAGTACTAACCTAAATGACAGAGTGAAAAGAAGGAATCCTGTACAGAATACAAACATTCTAAAACATCCATCCTGTTTGCAACAAGGCACAAAAGTAATACTGCAAGAAATGTGGCAAAGCAATTAACTTTTTGTCCTGAATACAAAGTGTTATGTTTGGAGCAAATCCAATACAACACATTACTGAGTACCACATTTCAAGCATAGTGGTGGCTGCATCATGTTATGGGTAAAGAATAATATACATATTTTGCACAATCCAGGTGTGGAAAACTGTTCAAGAATTTACCCAGAAAGGCTCACAGCTGTAATTGCTGCCAAAGGTGATTCTAACATGTATTTACTCAGGGGGTGTGAATACTTATGTAATCAAAATATAGCACTTTTTTTTTTGATTATATATTTTTTACACAGTAGAATTTTTCTTCCACTTTGACATCGCAGAGTATTTTGTGTAGATTGTTGACAAAAAAATGACAATTAAATCCATTTTAATTCCAATTTGTAACACAACAATATGAATACTTTCTGAAGGCACTGTATCTAAACCACAATCTAGCTTGCTAGCTTTCATAATACGCTGGCTAGACACCGTTAGTTGGCTATCTAACTACCGCAGAGGCTAATGTGACTTTGTTCTATTTAGAGTCCGATCCCATCAACACCTGCATAGGCATCAAGCTCAGCACCAGGAAATAATGTAAGTCACCTTGAAAAATCTTACTCAAATCTACTAAATATTTCAATGACTCTATGCATTAGCAAATATATTGGAGCTAGGGATTAGCATGGTCTGTATCTTGTTGTCATAGTTGGTGTGTTTACAAGTAGGCTACAACTTCTACTGTGGTTTTCTCTGTATTATGGAGGCTTAGTTGATTACTCATGCAAGGCTTGAAGTCTAAATTGGAGGAAATTAGGTATTAGTAAGGAGGGGATGGTGTGGGTGACTGACTAGGTTGGGTACTGTATGTGAAGGTTAGTATGCATGATCTATTGACATGAGGGGGGTGGCTGAGTGGATATAGTACCTTGTTTGAGCATGTGTTGATGGGGGGGGAAGTAGTAAAATGTTGGCTTATCACTCACTACTGTGTGTCCTACAGACTAATCCTGTTGATAACGAGGAATTTGACACTAGCTTTAGTAGTACAGCGCCTGTAGACCCATTGGATGAAAGCTTTCAGCCTGGAATAAGCTTAAGCTCAACATCATCTGACTTAGAAACAATGCCAAAGGTATTTATGAAAGTACACTACCCTCTTGAGAAAACAAAATCACCAATACACTAAACTGTCTACAAGACAAGTGCTCCTCAAACTTTTCACACCCTTGTAGTCAATTCTCTGGCATGGTGGAGAGGGGCTGTTAGTAGACTTTTCTAGCCTATTTACTCGCTTGTTGGCAGTGCTTGTCTACTTAACAGCACAACTAGAGGTTGAAGTAGTGGGTGGTGAAGAAAGTGTATGAGAGGCTTGTCCACCTGGCTGTGGAGTGCAGAAAGGGCCAGAAAGTTGTCTACAAGGATTCACAGCTCCCCAAACCCAACATCCCTGCCAACATCGCCACCTCGCCAAAGCCTGCTAAACCAGCTGCCATTAACCAACACGAGAAGAGGTTCACCAGCTGAAGAACATTCTGGAACGTGCCTGGAACATTCAACCAACACAACATCCATATTCAGTTAGACTGATGTTGTAGTATAATATAAAATGCCTATTATGCTCAGCTGCACTGTGGTATAGATGTTGCTAGCCGTTGTACATATAGTGTTTTTATATGAATTTTTTTTTATTTATTTTTTTACAAGTGACTAAATGATTCCAGCTGCATCAGAAAGTAATAAAGTGTTGACCTCAACTCCTGGCTCAATTCATTGTGATATTCGTGAAATGTATTTGGATAAACTAGCTTCAGTCTTACTGCTAAAACAAATTACGTAGGGAGTTGGTATATCATTTAAACTGAAATTTGTTGGCAAGTGAACATGCTTCAATATAACAGTAGATTCGTCTGTCAAAATAGCAAATAAGTAGACATGGCTTGTATTCAAGACAAAGTTTATTTACTCTGGAGGCCGAGGTGAGTTTACAAAGCGGTGTGCAGGAACAGTTATGACAATGTATGACATAGTGTATACAGTAAAATAAAGAATATACTAAAGCTTATAATAAATACTACAGCTCTACATAGGAAATACTTGCATATTGTGTGTTTGGTGGTGCAATGAGGTGTTCGAAGTCACTTTGATACAAGGGGAGATTGTTGTTATGGAACCTTTCACATCTCCTCTTGAGAGTCACAAACTTCTTTGTATCCAAGCGGTTTGTCTGTGAGAAACACGAAAACGCTAGTGCACATTCATGGGCAATCATTGTATACTGTATGTATTCCTACTGTAGCAGCATGGTGTAGAATATGAGACATCTCGTAGACACACTTTAGCTAGCTACAACACACAGGTATAGTTACTCCAAGACTAATATGAGTCATAAAACCAAAGTCATTCCTTTACTTTCCACCATCATCAAAACATTTCTCCAGTTTTGCTCATAATGAGAGGCGCTAAGCTAGTTAGCTAGCTAGCGATAACATTAGACTACAGTACATTTTAGGTATAGTAAATACACAGCTAGCTAGCTAAACTTGTCTAGCTTGTATTGTAGTGGTACTAGCAAGCTCTGTTATGGACGAATCAATTACCAAATTATACTGTACTGAACAACACTGCTTTGTGTAAAAAGAGAGCATCTTTTGCTAGCTAGCTACCGACAGCAAAACAACTTACTCGTTTGTCATTTGCCCTCCTGAGTCCTGGTCCAGCTGGTCTAGGCTGCCACCCCTGCTTGCTGGTCTCGCAATTATTTTTCTCGCTGTCTCAACTCCTCTTCAGTGTATTCCGGTTCATATAAATAGGGCTCTATATAAAAGAACATCAACAAAAACAATCGTTGTCCAGCTCTTTTTGGAAAGAGGAATCATCAGGAGCAGCCATTGTAGCTAATTATTTAGCAATCTTGGATAGACAGCCCTTACGAAATAAGATTGCAGTTAGAGTGCAGTATAACTGCAGAATGCTGCAATTACTGCATCCAAAATAACAGTTTTTTTTACTGCAGTAATTTAACACGGTAACTGCAGTTAGAGTGCAGAATAATCCAAAATACCACAATCGACTGCAGTTTCAAAGCTGCAATCTTTTTTTGAAAGGGAGTGCATAGTAACATAGCTTCTGTGAACCTGTAAACTAGTACCACCCCGTTTTGAAAAGCATGCCTTTGAGGGTGGGAACAAGGAAGTAGGTCTCCCATCAGGCTGTAGTCTTCACAAAGCCAGGGATAATGAGTCAACCTAGATATCCTGCAATGTCCTGGCAGATAGGAACATTGTTGAGACAAGTCCAATGGTTCTATTGAACAAGGACAACCATATCTATTCGCTGCTAGTGTGATCGTGCAATCTGAAAAACACAAAGCCCACAATAATTGTTACAAAACATGATTCCATTCATTTTTAGATCAGAGAGCAGGCTCAATCAACCAATGACATAATTTGTCATTCCTACCATCTGGTGCCTTTTTTGGTCCTCAGGAAATATCACCTCATATTTAGTGAAAATTTGGATTGCAAAAGACTTTATATATAAAGTTGACCATAAACACACACATCAAATTTTATTGGTCACATACACATATTTAGCAGATGTTATTGCAGGTGTAGCAAAAATGCTTGCGTTCCTTGCCCCAACAGTGCAGTAATATCTAACAATTCAGAACAATACACACAGATCTAAAAGTAAAATAATTATGTAAATATTAGGACGTATCTCAAAGTACATTTTATGCTTTTTGTTTTTAGTGGTTGCAGATGTTTTTGCCATGTCACCGGGTGCTATTCATCAACTTCTATGAGAAATATAAGCCATTAAATAACAAAATATAAAACATCTTTCTTCATTATTTTATAATCCTACTTAAAATCTTTAATCAAAAATCTTTTTTTAATGATGATTGTATTTATTGTTATTGTATTTAATATTTTCTGTGTCCTTTATTTCACTTTCTACCCTGTTTGTTTGTAGTACCCTTTTTAAACACAGCCCCTTCCCTCAATGACATCACATTCAGGAAGTGTCATTTTTTGGGGTGGGAAAACAACAGCGCAAAGCGACATAAATATAAACACTCAGTTTTACCCAGATGTATCTCTCCAGAGATCACCAAAGAAAATTCCTGATTTGATATTTTTTTCTCCTCAGTTTTCTCAGACATTGATATATATATATTTTTTTAAATACAACAATTATTAGAAGGCTTTGTTGGTTCCTCACTGATATACAGTCAATTCCAAAATGACTGGCACCATTGACAAAGATGATGTTTTAAAAACGGTATAAAGTTAATACAAATACAGAGCGACAGGAAACTGCCAAAATAATGGAAACACCAACATAAAGTGTCTTAATAGGGCGTTGGTCCACCACGAGCCAGAACAGTGGGCTGAAACTATATTGGAGGGATGCAACTTCATTCTTCCACAATAAATTATATCATTTGGTGTCTTGTTGATGGTGGTGGAAAAGGCTGTCTCAAGCACCACTCCAGAATATCCCATTATTGTTCAATTGAGTTGAGACCTGGTGACTGACATGTTGACCACACACATTCATGTTATTCAATCATTGCATCCACACTGCCTGCGTGCTTCAATGAGCATAAAACTTGGTTCTATTTGTGATGCTTGACACGCTGCAAGTCCCGCCTCTCCCATCTCCTCATTAGTTTTTAGGAGCATATACCCACGTGGGTGATTGATGAACTGAGGTTCACACTCCAGTCCAGTTGGTGGTGGTAATGCGCCTTAAAGTTGGTTTCCAACCGCCATATAACATCCAAAGAAGAAGAAGCCTGAGGAGAGATTACTAGAATCAAACTCTGTTTAACTTTTATCTGTGTA
This sequence comes from Salvelinus fontinalis, assembly GCF_029448725.1. Classification (NCBI taxonomy): domain Eukaryota; kingdom Metazoa; phylum Chordata; class Actinopteri; order Salmoniformes; family Salmonidae; genus Salvelinus; species Salvelinus fontinalis. Next base: position 42,523,395 of record NC_074681.1, read on the forward strand.
TTAATTGTCAGAGTAGAGGACCTTGTTCATTTCAGGTAAAATAACAACCCAATGTTTATATCCCAGGACAAATTAGCTAGCAACAGCAAGCTACTGTAGCTAGCTAAATTGCCATGAATGTTTAATGCTTTTCGACCTATCCCCGAATTAATTCAGTTTGTTCAGTTTGTTTGTATCCCTAATTTACTCAAGTGTTTCCATTATATTGGCAGTTACCTGTATATTGTATGCTCTAACGTTATTTTATACTAATACAATTGCTCACAATTGCAATTGCTCAGAGAAAGATTCTTGTTTAACAAGAAAAAGTCAATCTCAAAAAGATAGGGGGCAACATTTGTTAATCAATGGGTTTCAAGTCCAGAGACTGAGATGGACATTGCAAAATGTTGATTTTGTGGTCAATTAACCATTTCTTTGTCGATTTATGATGTGTGCTTGGGGTTATTGAAGATCCACTTGAATCCAAGTTTCAGCCTCTTGGCAGAGGCAGCCAGGTTTTGATCTAAAATGTCCTGGTACTGGGTAAAGTTTATGATGCCGTTGACCTTAACAAGGGCCCAAGAACCAGTGGAAGTGTATCATAGTAATGAACAAACAAACAACAAAAAGTGTGGGCCAGATTATGCACTCAGGAGTGCCATTTTTGTTGAGGCTATGACACCGACGCTAACGGAATAGCAATTTGGAGATCTAATGGGCACCCGTTGTGGGCACCAGTTATGCCATATTGTAGAATCCAGATAAATCCAACTGTGCTGTTGGATAGCTCGTCATCAGTGACATCATTGAGGAGCACTACAGGTCATGTTGCCTGCTATAACACTTTTATAACCATATCATAAAAGAACACAGTGCCCATTGATAAATGGCATAATCCGAAATGACAGGCAAATTAGCATAATAGCTTTCCCTATAGACTTCCAGTTGTTGCGCTAATGCTAGTTGGCAACTTCCTTCAAACTGCACGCAGAGACAAAGAAAATCCTTGGCAAAATCACAAACTATCCCATTAAGGAAGGAAACACACAAGCAACAGTATTTGTCACAGCTGAGCCCCCACTTTAAATCCCCCTTTCTCATGATATCCTACTGACAGGATTTTTCTCTCATGAGTCGTGAGTGTTTGGACTTGATGTTTGTTGTAAGGCCCTTCAAGTCTTTTTCAAGTAGTAGCAGCAGGCCTGTCTGACAAGTATCGTTAGATGATGGGGTACTAGTTCAAACGTACCAGGTCTGTATAATGTGGGTCTCCCATCATAAGGTAGGCTACCAAATACCAAGAAAAAAGACTGGTTAGTCTTGGTAAAGGAGTTGAAAATGAAGAGATATAGGGGTTGGAGATTAGAAGAGTTGTACCAGGTTAGTATCATGTGTGTCTTCCATCAAAAGGTACCACCTACCATTAGTGATGGGGGGGGGGGGGGGAATCACTAGTTACATATCTCAATATTATTGTGGACGATATTATACTGATTCCTTAACTCCAAGTATCAATTTGTATATATATCTTTTTGTGTTTTTGCTAGCTAGCGTTAGTGTCTGAACAGGTCGCCTGCTAACACATGAAATTAGTGGAACATTTGATGAGAAATGAACACCATAGAACAGTGAGTATTGTACAAACCAATTGGTTGATTAAACTGTCAATCAACTATGCATAGAATCCCTGATACAACTATTAGTTGTTTACACAGGATATGAAGAGGAGAGGAAAGGGGGTCAAAGAGATGTTGAGTGAGATGTTTTTTTCCCTGTCAATTTCCCCTGTGCTATGGATTCAGACCAAGAAGTGTTGTGTTTCAATCGACTATGTCCCCCGGAGGAGATTTTTATATTAGAATTACTATTAACTTCAGTAGGGACTCTAGGGAGTGTTTTGTTGTGGTTTTACCTTCTTGAATACAATTACCTACCATGAGGTTGTGTCCCTACTGTACATGCCAAGGGCTGCTCCACACGTATCCAATGTTATAGAGAATGTCCTCTTTGACCCCTGGGTTACTAGGCCAATCTCCAATACCAGTTTGCAATAACTCCCTTCTGGCTCAGCAGCAACAGGGGTTCCAGACTGCTCTCCATTTGGGCGAGCAGTACTCCACCATAAAAACTGTTGTACTGTATGCTGAGTAAGATCTGTGTTCAATTTGGACTGCTCTACCTATTTTGTGCCCTGGTTGTGTTGGTTAATGGAAATATCTAATGTATAAAAAAAATCTTGGATCTACCAAATCCAGTTTGAGAATTTAGGTAACCCCACCACGGCCACAAAATGTACATATAATGACTGAGTGCTTCTGTTATGTTGTATATGGATTCTAAACACTCAAGCTTTGTTGGAAAAGTATTTATACACTCGAAATGCATTCAACAGCCTAAATACAACTTGATCCCAAATGTTGCAAAAATAAAATTGGGACTGTGTAGCTTTTTTTAGGATGTTGGTTTTTGTTTAAAAGGTGTGAACACAACCTTATCCTTCTCTCTCCGCCACTAAAATGTACCACTTGTCCTCAATTACCCTGAATTAAATGTGCCCCCCTTAAACAAAGACACCAATGCAGATGAGACAGACATTCTCCCAAATTCATTCACTCAACCCATTAATTGCGCCGACCAAGTTGCTTTCAATGATAACCAGGCTTTAGCCATGGTTCGATTTCTAACCAGTGCATAATGTCACAAGTCACACGTTCATACTGTACTTTTATTCAGATGAATGGAGGAATGTGGACATACAGTATATGGAGATGTCGATCACTGATACAAGGTGCTTTCTCGATGTGTGCATGTGTGTGTGTGTGAGGACATGCATGCATGTGTACGTGTGCGTGCGTGTGTGTTGCCGTTGTGTATGTACAATTCGGTGCCAAGTTTGTGCTGCGATTACATTGTAAAACATAGGCTTTTTAAGTGTCTGTGTTTGTGCGGGTACAGTATGTGTTGTCAGAATCTCTTTGTCTGCACTGTGTGGACTTGCTTCGATGCATTGCGTACACTCAGGGCATTTTCTATTTACACAAATCCACTGTAACAGGGTCTGTTGTATCGAACCCAATCTTTCAAATACCTCGAGCGTTTGCTCTAGTCTGCCTGGAATGCCAGATGGGAGGGGTATGCAGTTTAGGGACTATTTTATTGGTACATTAAGCCAGGCAAGCTTAATCAAGCACCGATAAAGTATTTGAAATGAATTAAAATAGTATTTGAACCCAGGTGTGCGGTGTGTGTGGTGTGTAGTCTTCATGCACTTCATAGGCCTATACTTACAACGGAACTGTGTGTAGAGCAATGGCTGCAGGCTCAGACAGATGGCTCTTGCAGCAGGGAGGGACCCGCTTCTTAACCGATGTCCCAGCATTCCCGGAGGCTAGCGTCCCAATGTGCACCTGTCTATTCGGAAGTGGCGGTGTGAATTCCACTCTACCCAGCCAGCATTGCTTTGCACCTTATCAGAAATGTCAAGGAACATATGGAGAAAAACCCTGTCCTCGTGTAGGCAGAGGTATTTTTAGAGCACCACCTAAGTGCTTTTATCATTGTTTTCCTATGTTGTCCCCTGGGCGAATTCGTGTTCTGTATTTGTTTTGCACACGTTTATTTGACTCTGCCTGTGTCCCCCTACATTGTATGTCTTCTATTTCTCCTCCTTTTGTATATCTCTGTCCTTCCACCTTTCCCGTTATATATATATTTTCGTTATTTAAAATGTAACCTTTTATTTAACTAGGCAAGTCAGTTAAGAAAAATATATTATTTAAAATGACGGCCTACACCGGCCAATCGTGCGCCGCCCCTATGGGACTCCGAAACACGGCCGGTTGTGATACAGCCTGGATTCAAACCTTAGACTGCTGTGCCACTCGGGAGTCCAATCCCCCAAATTTTGCTTTCTCACTTTTTAATTAAATTCAATAAAGCAACAAATACTAGCTATATGCCAAAGCAGAAGAGTTGATGATCTACAACAGTTTTCTGTTTTCCAAACCTCTACTCAAGTACCCCTTGCCAGTTTCATTTATTTTATGTATTCCAGTGCTAGCACACCTGAGCGGGTACCCAAGGAAAGGTTTGCAAAACATTGTTGTGGATCAGGCTCCTCTGCTTTGGCAATATGAGAAATTCCACTAACGGAATTGCGCTGAGAATCAGATTTCTCTTTTAAAATGTACGACAAACAAAAACTATTGATTTCAAAGTTTAACAAACCATACAACTCGATGCACATGGACTACTTATCACTATTTACACTTAACATTTGACAAAAACACATTTACTGGAAGATCTGTGCAGATGCAAAGTTTCCAAACAGAATTTCGGTAAAATCGCCCTTTGTTTTTTTGTGACCACGTTTCCCAAAAACTTTGCTAAATATCTGCTCTCAATTAAAGATTCAAAGATGTCTGCAGAAGGAATGGGGTGGCAGCTAAGACGACACCTTGCCTTTGAAAAAATATATTTTGATTATTGAACTAAAGAAAGTGACGTGGATTTACACCCGGTAACATAATTGCGGTAACGGAATTTCATCATGGGTCCCTGATCTGTACGACATAAATGCATAAATATGGATATGAATGTCATTTTCTTCATGGTGATGTATCCTAAATAGGTACACAAAGGTAGAAATATGCAATATCCTTCTTTGAATATTTGGGTATTATTCTACACACTGGCTATTATTTTTATGACCTCCGCCACCAAACAAGACCAGATTTGGTGGGTCTGGACCAACCAAATCTGAACCAATCATATTTGTCTAAGTTTCACAAGTTTTAACTACTTATCAACGTCCATGGACGTCCGCTGTTTGTCGGGGCTCAGTGGGTGAGGATGCTAGTTACGGTCAATACAAAGAGAGGGCTCATGGGTAGGTGTCAGTAAGAGCCGAGAGAGGTGACATTAATTGGAGAGAGGGAGAGAAGGGTTATCCAGACTTTTCACACTCTTGCTTTGACCACCAGACGACAGAAAGAGAAAGACAAGAGTTATCAGCTAAACAGCATGCCGGTGGAAGGGAGGACCGTAGCAGGTGACCCAATTGTGGTTTGTAACTACTATAATTTCCCATTGTAGCCAATTCCGTTTCAGAAATTCTGTTTGAAATTTTTCCGAAATTTCGTTAACCAATTTGGTAACAGAATTTTGAGTTTGAATCACTTAATAATTCATAAACAAAATTGATATCAGTAAAAACACTATAAATAATTGATAGGTCTACCTTTACTTGTTACTTCTATGCACTTTCACTATCCTTCCTCGTCATGAGGGAGAGACATTTGAAAATATCTTAACGATATGTGGGGTTTTGGTAACGGAATTTCAAGGTATAATACAATGTTTCTTAAACTTACAGAAGGCAGAAGAAATTCTCCTGAACTTAATAAAGTGTTGATATTAGTTGTCAGGGATCTTTACTTTAACAGTATTATGTTTTGATGTATTTATAATACCTTGGAAGACTTTTCTGGTTGATGTTTTCTAAGACCCCTTTTCCATCTGTTTAACAAGAAAACTAACATCGCTTATTCAAAAAAAAATTAGGGTGGAAAATGGTTGAAAAATGTATAGCTTAGTTTTCATTTGATGCTCAATTTGACATGGTCCTATGAGCTTTACATGTTGGTGCTCATGGGTCCTTTTACATGGAAATGACCATATACAAAAAAAGCTTTGTTGAATTGAATCTACAAAATGTACAGTGTAATGTTCAATATATACAATGGTCTTTCCCCCTGCTCCAACCTATGTATGTGTATGTGTCTTTCGGGGGGTTTGGGATGAAGTGGAAGTCAAATTTCCATTGGATCTTGTGTAGTCATCTTCATCTTCCTCATCTTCTAGGCCCAGGACAAGAGGAAAGCTCTGGAGGAGACCAAAGCCTACACCACCCAGTCTCTGGCGAGCGTTGCCTACCAGATCAATGCCTTAGCCAACAACGTGCTGCAGCTGCTGGACATCCAGGCCTCGCAGCTGCGCCGGATGGAGTCCTCCATCAACCACATCTCTCAGGTCAGGAGAGATAAACATTAGAGCTGGGCGTTATGGAAATAAATCCATATCGCAACAAATATTCTGAATTTATGCTTAAAGGGACCAACTCAAAACCTTCGTACGTCTACGTATGGGTTGTTTAAGTTGCATCTCTTTATATTCCCAGTATTACTTCATCAAATCTCTAGTAATCGATTCTACACACATACAATTCATCATATTTTCATATCTTCACAGAATCCATATAGAACGTTATAAATTCTTAGGGACTCACTTCAACTAAATCCATTGGCTCAGCAATCTCCGATAAATAGAACAATGTTTATACCATTAATATGCACCGCATGTCACGATCGTGTGGCGGATTGATGGACCAAAACGCAGCTTTTGGAAAGTAAGCCATCTTCTTTTATTTTTAAAAGATGACGAAAATAAACACGACACACTTTAACAAACTATACAAAACAACAAACGACCGTGAAGCTAAATAACGTTGTGCACTACACACACAGGCTACAAACGTTCTGACATAGACAATTACTCACCACCAATGAGAGCCTATGGCTACCCTAAATAAGGCTCCCAATCAGAGACAACCGAAATCAGCTGTCTCTAATTGGGAACTCATTCAGGTAACCATAGACTCTCCTAGATAACTAAACATACATAGACAACGCTAGACATCTGAACTCAACACAAACCCATATACTACACCCAATAACCCCTTTACCATAGAAACACCCAAAACCAACAAACACAAACATTCCCCATGTCACACCCTGACCTAACTAAAATAATAAAGAAAACAAAGAATACTAAGGCCAGGGCGTGACATAACCCCCCCCTTAAGGTGCGAACTCCGGGCGCACCATAAACCAGTCTAGGGGAGGGTCTGGGTGGGCTTCCTTCCACGGTGGCGGCTCCGGCTCTGGTCGTGGTCCCCACGTCACCACAGTCCCTAACCGCCTCCTTAGCTTCCTCCAAAAGACCCCCCTCCACATTAACCACACTGCATTAAGGGGCAGTTCCGGACTAAGGGGCAGTACCAGGGTAAGGGGCAGTACCAGGGTCAGGGGCAGCTCCGAACAAAGGGCCAGTACCAGGGTAAGGGGCAGTACCAGGGTAAGGGGCAGTACCAGGCTGAGGGACTGCAGCTCCGGACTGAGGGACGGCCCATGGCTAGCTGACGGATCTGGCTGCTCATGGCTAGCTGACGGATCTGGCTGCTCATGGCTAGCTGACGGATCTGGCTGCTCATGGCTAGCTGACGGATCTGGCTGCTCATGGCTAGCTGACGGATCTGGCTGCTCATGGCTGGCTGACGGATCTGGCTGCTCATGGCTGGCTGACGGATCTGGCTGCTCATGGCTGGCTGACGGATCTGGCTGCTCATGGCTGGCTGACGGATCTGGCTGCTCATGGCTGGCTGACGGATCTGGCTGCTCATGGCTGGCTGACGGATCTGGCTGCTCATGGCTAGCTGACGGATCTGGCTGCTCATGGCTAGCTGACGGATCTGGCTGCTCATGGCTGGCTGACGGATCTGGCTGCTCATGGCTGGCTGACGGATCTGGCTGCTCATGGCTGGCTGACGGATCTGGCTGCTCATGGCTGGCTGACGGATCTGGCTGCTCATGGCTGGCTGACTGATCTGGCTGATCCTGTCTGGTTGGCGGCTCTGGCAGATCCTGTCTGGTTGGCGGCTCTGGCAGATCCTGTCTGGTTGGCGGCTCTGGCAGATCCTGTCTGGTTGGCGGCTCTGGCGGATCCTGTCTGACGGACGGCTCTAGCGGCTCCTGTCTGGCTGGCGGCTCTAGCGGCTCCTGTCTGGCGGACGGCTCAGTAGGCTCATGGCAGACGGGCGGCTTTGCAGGCTCATGGCAGACGGATGGCTCAGATGGCGCTGGGGAGACGGATGGCTCAGATGGCGCTGGGGAGACGGATGGCTCAGATGGCGCTGGGGAGACGGATGGCTCAGATGGCGCTGGGGAGACGGATGGCTCAGATGGCGCTGGGGAGACGGATGGCTCAGATGGCGCTGGGGAGACGGATGGCTCAGATGGCGCTTGGCAGACGGGCAGTTCAGTCATCGCTGTGCAGACGGCAGACTCCTGCCGGCTGAGGCGCACTGTAGGCCTGGTGCGTGGTGCCGGGACTGGTGGCACCGGACTGGGGACACGCATCTCAGGGCTAGTGCGGGGAGCAGCAACAGGACGCACAGGACTCTGGGGACACACAGGAGGCTTGGTGCGTGGTTTAGGCACTGGTGGTAAAGGGCTGGAGACACGCACCATATAGCTAGTGCGTGGAGGAGGCACTGGTGGTACTGGGTTGGGGCGGGGAGGTGGCGCCGGAAATACCGGACCGTGCAGGCGTACTGGCTCCCTTGAACGCCGAGCCTGCCCAACCCTACCTGGTTGTATGCTCCCCGTCGCCTGACCAGTGCGGGGAGGTGGAATAACCCGCACCGGCCTATGTAGGCGAACCGGGGACACCATGCGTAAGGCTGGTGCCATGTACGCCGGCCCGAGGAGACGCACTGGTGACCAGATGCGTTGGGCCGGCTTCATGACATACGGCTCAACGCTCAGTCTAGCCCGGCCGATACGTGGAGCTGAAATGTACCGAACCGGGCTATGCACGCGTACAGGAGACACCGTGCGCTCTACTGCGTAACACGGTGTCTGCCCGTACTCTCGCTCTCCACGGTAAGTACAGGGAGTAGGCGCAGGTTTCCTACCTGACTTCGCCACACTCCCTTTAAGGCCCCCCCCAAGAAATTTTTGGGTTGTACTCACGGGCTTCCAGCCTTGTCTCCGTGCTGCCTCCTCATATCGCCTCCTCTCGGCTTTAGCTGCCTCCAGCTCTTCACGAGGAAGGCGATATTCTCCCGGTTGTGCCCACGGCCCCTTACCATCCAGTATCTCCTCCCATGTCCACGAATCCTGTGTAGGTGGGTCCTGTTGCCGCTTTCCATGCCCCTTGGTCCTGTAATGGTGAGTAGTTCTGTCACGATCGTGTGGCGGATTGATGGACCAAAACGCAGCTTTTGGAAAGTAAGCCATCTTCTTTTATTTTTAAAAGATGACGAAAATAAACACGACACACTTTAACAAACTATACAAAACAACAAACGACCGTGAAGCTAAATAACGTTGTGCACTACACACACAGGCTACAAACGTTCTGACATAGACAATTACTCACCACCAATGAGAGCCCATGGCTACCCTAAATAAGGCTCCCAATCAGAGACAACCGAAATCAGCTGTCTCTAATTGGGAACTCATTCAGGTAACCATAGACTCTCCTAGATAACTAAACATACATAGACAACGCTAGACATCTGAACTCAACACAAACCCATATACTACACCCAATAACCCCTTTACCATAGAAACACCCAAAACCAACAAACACAAACATTCCCCATGTCACACCCTGACCTAACTAAAATAATAAAGAAAACAAAGAATACTAAGGCCAGGGCGTGACACCGCAGTTTTTTTATTATCCTTTACTAGTTTGACGGTTGTAGCCATCAATTATCCCATTAACACCACCCATATTAGCAAACGTATTTCATTTCAAACTTCACATTTCTCTAGTATAGACTACTTATCGAAATGAACGATATCAGCAAAATGCCTGCGATAAGTGATCGGTGTGGTCAGTGTTGATGATTTCCTTTAATTTCCTTTAACTTTAATATACATACACACATACATGGGCTCAGACACACATCTCATGTGCACACACACACACACACACACACATGGAAGCACATGCACACAAGCATTTCGCTACTCCCGCAATAACATCTGCCAAACACGTGTATGTGACAAATAAAATTTGATTTGACATGACACACACACACACGCATGTGAGCATGCACACAGATGGAAGCACACGACACACACACACCTCTATCAACCACGCCTCACCTGTCCAGACACACACACTTATATACACAGATACACAATCACACAAAAACCTCCACTCTCAGCCCTGGCACTCACACCATTGTGCACACGACCAAAGATACACAACAGCACTCTCTGAATACGCCACACACACTCACAGTAAGTAGAGCGTTCCTTGGGGCCATGAGTCAAGGTGGTTTTATAGGCCTCTTGTTCATTCACCAGCATACAAAATATCTGCTCCATAACCATCTAGCTCAGTGTTTCCCAAACTCAGGCCTGGGGCCCCAAAGGAGTGCACGTTTTGGTTTTTGCCCTAGCGCTACCACAGTTGATTAAAATAATCAAAGCTTGATGATTAGTTGATTATTTGAATTAGCTGTGTAGTGCTAGGGAAAAAACCAAAATGTGCACCCTTTGGGGTCCCCAGGCCCGAGTTTGGGAAACATTGAGATACTAGCTAGTAGTGCTTATTCTCTTCATATAGTCCATTAGGATTGGGCTGGAGTACAAATCTCTTAATACCTGGTGCGTGTGAAACGCCCCGGTTTTAATCACCCCAATCCTTCCTGCATGCTATGTAATTGAGTTGAGAAGTCATAAAAGCCTGTCATAAAAGAGATGGCTATTGATCCTTGGGTAGGTTCTGTGTTTCATCCGTCCTAGTAATGGTACTGTATGGATAAGCACTGAGGTTAAATCTTCTTTGTGGAGAAATTATGAATAAGATAACTCTCTGGTCTTGGAGCTATTGTGTATCATTGCTTTTGTTTCATATTGAAGATATTTCCCAGATCCTGGTTGAAGTGATGTAGTATCCACCTTTAGTAGAGCCTGACCAGTATGGGATTTTTAGGTCCGATACCAATTTTAGGGAAGCAAAAGTCACCGATTATCTGTATATACAGTATCTGATATATTGTTTTTTTGAGGTGGAATGAAAAACAGACTTTTTTACACAAATTGTGCTCCAAGCGATGAACAGATACTCTAAATTATGATTTTTTTTAAACAAAAATATTAAAATGTACATTATTTAAGAACATTTTATTTGTGTTTTACAGGATATCCACCAAAAAGCAACAAGATCCTCTATAAATATGCCTTTAAATACAAAATTTGTTTAGTTTGCATTCTTAGGTACAACTTAAAGATGTGTATCTATAACAGTGGATAAGGAGTATGCAAAAGTTTTTTGTATGCAAAAAAATAAGCATTGAAATGCAGTAACATGCCTTTCGTAATGTCAAACCTAGGTGTAAGCATCAGCATTTGTCTTGAGTAGATTTACTACAGTGTTTATAACATTCGAAGGTCATTAAACAAACACTTTATTGCAACCTGGCAATGAGACTACGTTATGACAAGCACAAGCTAGCTGTTCATTATGACAATGTTTTCTTACAGAAACCATATACATTACACTGTTATTCAATGCAATATGTATTGGCTAATAATTTCAACTGTAATTGGCATGTGCTGATGACTAAACACGTTTATGCGGGCAAATGCTTGCCGCACAGGTTTTAGTCTCATGTCCTAATTCAGATAGCTAGCTAACATTAGCTACTTATCTCATCATGAGTGCAGGCACATGACCTGAATTATAGATCTGCGCTAACGGTCTTGCTTTTTGCAGATTGCATATTTCAGAAAACGAACAAAATAAGCCCACTATCTAACATAATTGGCCCAAACAGTAACAGTTTTCTTTTTGTATCAAGGACGAGTGTTCACTTTAGTGCCAGTCCAGTGTTAGCATATACGTAGCACAGATTGCTATCTAGCTAGCTAAGCTAACAATCTTGCTCTCTAGATAGCTGAGCTAACTACCTTGCTGGCTAGGTAGCCAGCTAACGTTAACTAAGTGAGATGTGATGAGGACAAGGCTGCTTGCTTGGTGAAGTGTACTTTTGATGATATACTTATTCAAATATGTTGGCTGAGGCAAGCTACTACTCTCTCTCACGTTGTGACCTAGGGCTGAAGGATGTTCAATGAGCAGCTGGTAGAGCTCCATCTTCATGAAACCATTGAAAATATAAATAAATTACGTCAAATGAGCAGACGTTCTTTGTTTCTTCTACATATACAGTGCATTCGGAAAGTATTCAGACCCCTTTACTTTTTTCACATTTTGTTACATTACAGCCTTATTCTAAAATGTATTATTATTTTTGTCTCATCAATCTACACACAATACCCCATAATGTTGAAGCGAAAACAGGTTTTTAGAAATTTTAGCAAATGTATATACAGAGGGGAGAAGAAGTATTTGATACACTGCTGATTTCGCAGGTTTTCCTACTTACAAAGCATGTAGAGGTCTTTTTTATCATAGGTACACTTCAACTGTGAGAGACGGAATCTAAAACAAAAATCCAGAAAATTACATTGTATGATTTTTAAGTAATTAATTTGCATTTTATTGCATGACATAAGTATTTGATCACCTACCAACCAGTAAGAATTCTGGCTCTCACAGACCTGTTAGTTTTTCTTTAAGAAGCCCTCCTGTTCTCCACTCATTACCTGTATTAACTGCACCTGTTTGAACTCATTACCTGTATAAAAGACACCTGTCCACACACTCAATCAAACAGACTCCAACCTCTCCACAATGGCCAAGACCAGAGAGCTGTGTAAGGACATCAGGGATAAAATTGTAGACCTGCACAAGGCTGGGATGGGCTACAGGACAATAGGCAAGCAGCTTGGTGAGAAGGCAGCAACTGTTGGCGCAATTATTAGAAAATGGAAGAAGTTCAAGGTGACGGTCAATCACCCTCGGCCTGGGGCTCCATGCAAGATCTCACCTCGTGGGGCATCAATGATCATGAGGAAGGTAAGGGATCAGCCCAGAACTGCACGGCAGGACCTGGTCAATGACCTGAAGAGAGCTGGGACCAGAGTCTCAAAGAAAACCATTAGTAACACACTACGCCGTCATGGATTAAAATCCTGCAGCGCACGCAAGGTCCCCCTGCTCAAGCCAGCGCATGTCCAGGCCCGCCTGAAGTTTGCCAATGACCATCTGGATGATCCAGAGGAGGAATGGGAGAAGGTCATGTGGTCTGATGAGACAAAAATAGAGTTTTTTGGTCTAAACTCCACTTGCTGTGTTTGGAGGAAGAAGAAGGATGAGTACAACTCCATCCCAACCGTGAAGCATGGAGGTGGAAACATCATTCTTTGGGGATGCTTTTCTGCAAAGGGGACAGGACGACTGCACCGTATTGAGGGGAGGATGGATGGGGCCATGTATCGCGAGATCTTGGCCAACAACCTCCTTCCCTCAGTAAGAGCATTGAAGATGTTTTTTTATTATCCTTTACTAGTTTGACGGTTGTAGCCATCAATTATCCCATTAACACCACCCATATTAGCAAACGTATTTCATTTCAAACTTCACATTTCTCTAGTATAGACTACTTATCGAAATGAACGATATCAGCAAAATGCCTGCGATAAGTGATCGGTGTGGTCAGTGTTGATGATTTCCTTTAATTTCCTTTAACTTTAATATACATACACACATACATGGGCTCAGACACACATCTCATGTGCACACACACACACACACACACACATGGAAGCACATGCACACAAGCATTTCGCTACTCCCGCAATAACATCTGCCAAACACGTGTATGTGACAAATAAAATTTGATTTGACATGACACACACACACACGCATGTGAGCATGCACACAGATGGAAGCACACGACACACACACACCTCTATCAACCACGCCTCACCTGTCCAGACACACACACTTATATACACAGATACACAATCACACAAAAACCTCCACTCTCAGCCCTGGCACTCACACCATTGTGCACACGACCAAAGATACACAACAGCACTCTCTGAATACGCCACACACACTCACAGTAAGTAGAGCGTTCCTTGGGGCCATGAGTCAAGGTGGTTTTATAGGCCTCTTGTTCATTCACCAGCATACAAAATATCTGCTCCATAACCATCTAGCTCAGTGTTTCCCAAACTCAGGCCTGGGGCCCCAAAGGAGTGCACGTTTTGGTTTTTGCCCTAGCGCTACCACAGTTGATTAAAATAATCAAAGCTTGATGATTAGTTGATTATTTGAATTAGCTGTGTAGTGCTAGGGAAAAAACCAAAATGTGCACCCTTTGGGGTCCCCAGGCCCGAGTTTGGGAAACATTGAGATACTAGCTAGTAGTGCTTATTCTCTTCATATAGTCCATTAGGATTGGGCTGGAGTACAAATCTCTTAATACCTGGTGCGTGTGAAACGCCCCGGTTTTAATCACCCCAATCCTTCCTGCATGCTATGTAATTGAGTTGAGAAGTCATAAAAGCCTGTCATAAAAGAGATGGCTATTGATCCTTGGGTAGGTTCTGTGTTTCATCCGTCCTAGTAATGGTACTGTATGGATAAGCACTGAGGTTAAATCTTCTTTGTGGAGAAATTATGAATAAGATAACTCTCTGGTCTTGGAGCTATTGTGTATCATTGCTTTTGTTTCATATTGAAGATATTTCCCAGATCCTGGTTGAAGTGATGTAGTATCCACCTTTAGTAGAGCCTGACCAGTATGGGATTTTTAGGTCCGATACCAATTTTAGGGAAGCAAAAGTCACCGATTATCTGTATATACAGTATCTGATATATTGTTTTTTTGAGGTGGAATGAAAAACAGACTTTTTTACACAAATTGTGCTCCAAGCGATGAACAGATACTCTAAATTATGATTTTTTTTAAACAAAAATATTAAAATGTACATTATTTAAGAACATTTTATTTGTGTTTTACAGGATATCCACCAAAAAGCAACAAGATCCTCTATAAATATGCCTTTAAATACAAAATTTGTTTAGTTTGCATTCTTAGGTACAACTTAAAGATGTGTATCTATAACAGTGGATAAGGAGTATGCAAAAGTTTTTTGTATGCAAAAAAATAAGCATTGAAATGCAGTAACATGCCTTTCGTAATGTCAAACCTAGGTGTAAGCATCAGCATTTGTCTTGAGTAGATTTACTACAGTGTTTATAACATTCGAAGGTCATTAAACAAACACTTTATTGCAACCTGGCAATGAGACTACGTTATGACAAGCACAAGCTAGCTGTTCATTATGACAATGTTTTCTTACAGAAACCATATACATTACACTGTTATTCAATGCAATATGTATTGGCTAATAATTTCAACTGTAATTGGCATGTGCTGATGACTAAACACGTTTATGCGGGCAAATGCTTGCCGCACAGGTTTTAGTCTCATGTCCTAATTCAGATAGCTAGCTAACATTAGCTACTTATCTCATCATGAGTGCAGGCACATGACCTGAATTATAGATCTGCGCTAACGGTCTTGCTTTTTGCAGATTGCATATTTCAGAAAACGAACAAAATAAGCCCACTATCTAACATAATTGGCCCAAACAGTAACAGTTTTCTTTTTGTATCAAGGACGAGTGTTCACTTTAGTGCCAGTCCAGTGTTAGCATATACGTAGCACAGATTGCTATCTAGCTAGCTAAGCTAACAATCTTGCTCTCTAGATAGCTGAGCTAACTACCTTGCTGGCTAGGTAGCCAGCTAACGTTAACTAAGTGAGATGTGATGAGGACAAGGCTGCTTGCTTGGTGAAGTGTACTTTTGATGATATACTTATTCAAATATGTTGGCTGAGGCAAGCTACTACTCTCTCTCACGTTGTGACCTAGGGCTGAAGGATGTTCAATGAGCAGCTGGTAGAGCTCCATCTTCATGAAACCATTGAAAATATAAATAAATTACGTCAAATGAGCAGACGTTCTTTGTTTCTTCTACATATACAGTGCATTCGGAAAGTATTCAGACCCCTTTACTTTTTTCACATTTTGTTACATTACAGCCTTATTCTAAAATGTATTATTATTTTTGTCTCATCAATCTACACACAATACCCCATAATGTTGAAGCGAAAACAGGTTTTTAGAAATTTTAGCAAATGTATATACAGAGGGGAGAAGAAGTATTTGATACACTGCTGATTTCGCAGGTTTTCCTACTTACAAAGCATGTAGAGGTCTTTTTTATCATAGGTACACTTCAACTGTGAGAGACGGAATCTAAAACAAAAATCCAGAAAATTACATTGTATGATTTTTAAGTAATTAATTTGCATTTTATTGCATGACATAAGTATTTGATCACCTACCAACCAGTAAGAATTCTGGCTCTCACAGACCTGTTAGTTTTTCTTTAAGAAGCCCTCCTGTTCTCCACTCATTACCTGTATTAACTGCACCTGTTTGAACTCATTACCTGTATAAAAGACACCTGTCCACACACTCAATCAAACAGACTCCAACCTCTCCACAATGGCCAAGACCAGAGAGCTGTGTAAGGACATCAGGGATAAAATTGTAGACCTGCACAAGGCTGGGATGGGCTACAGGACAATAGGCAAGCAGCTTGGTGAGAAGGCAGCAACTGTTGGCGCAATTATTAGAAAATGGAAGAAGTTCAAGGTGACGGTCAATCACCCTCGGCCTGGGGCTCCATGCAAGATCTCACCTCGTGGGGCATCAATGATCATGAGGAAGGTAAGGGATCAGCCCAGAACTGCACGGCAGGACCTGGTCAATGACCTGAAGAGAGCTGGGACCAGAGTCTCAAAGAAAACCATTAGTAACACACTACGCCGTCATGGATTAAAATCCTGCAGCGCACGCAAGGTCCCCCTGCTCAAGCCAGCGCATGTCCAGGCCCGCCTGAAGTTTGCCAATGACCATCTGGATGATCCAGAGGAGGAATGGGAGAAGGTCATGTGGTCTGATGAGACAAAAATAGAGTTTTTTGGTCTAAACTCCACTTGCTGTGTTTGGAGGAAGAAGAAGGATGAGTACAACTCCATCCCAACCGTGAAGCATGGAGGTGGAAACATCATTCTTTGGGGATGCTTTTCTGCAAAGGGGACAGGACGACTGCACCGTATTGAGGGGAGGATGGATGGGGCCATGTATCGCGAGATCTTGGCCAACAACCTCCTTCCCTCAGTAAGAGCATTGAAGATGGGTCGTGGCTGGGTCTTCCAGCATGACAATGACCCGAAACACACAGCCAGGGAGTGGCTCCGTAAGAAGCATCTCCAGGTCCTGGAGTGGCCTAGCCAGTCTCCAGACCTGAACCCAATAGAAAATCTTTGGAGGGAGCTGAAAGTCCGTATTGCCCAGCGACAGCCCCGAAACCTGAAGGATCTGGAGAAGATCTGTATGGAGGAGTGGGCCAAAATCCCTGCTGCAGTGTGTGCAAACCTGGTCAAGAACTACAGGAAACGTATGATCTCTGTAATTGCAAACAAAGGTTTCTGTACCAAATATTAAGTTCTGCTTCTCTGATGTATCAAATACTTATGTCATGCAATAAAATGCAAATTAATTACTTAAAAATAATACAATGTGATTTTCTGGATTTTTTAGATTCCGTCTCTCACAGTTGAAGTGTACCTATGCTAAAAATTACAGACCTCTACATGCTTTGTAAGTAGGAAAACCTGCAAAATCGGCAGTGTATCAAATACTTGTTCTCCCCGCTGTAGATGTAGAATGGCGTGACTAAGATCTCCTGCGCAAGAACATCAAAATGAATGACAGATTTCTTGAATTGTTTTCGATGAATTCTGACTATTTTGAGGAAGTGTGTACTGGCTACCGCGTCTTTAAAATGGATAAACGACTATTGCTGCTTTTTTTGGTTTTCCATGCGAAGGTCTTTTATGGGAGTAGGAAAGCATACTTGTTCGGATCGACTAGTCAACTGAACTGAAGCATGCTGATGCCTTTAGAGCAAGAGGTGAGATGAGTTGACAATCCAGGTGTTTTACAGTCTGGCTGGGACTATTAGAGCATACTAACCAATGAGGCTTTCCAGGGATTGGGATTTCCAATCCTAGCTTTGAGGGGGTTAGGGTGCAAAACGTCATAGGACACTTGGTGAGAGATGAATTCCTCTAGCAAAAATTCCTATGAACAGTTTATAGCGAAATCCCCCCCAGAGTCTTGACCAAGCGGACCAGTCTTGACCAACTAAACGGTCTGCGTTGGGGCAGCGTTGCCCATCTCTCAACTGTCATTCCAGGAATCCTTCTGTTAACAGTTGAGCATCAGATGACTTGAGACTGGTTTTTACTCATGAACATATGAAAAGTTCATATCTAACTATTCGTAACTGAATTATCTAATGTACAAGGACAATTCAGTTAAATACGGTCTACATTAGGGCTATTATAAAAACAATTTAAGTCACCATTTGTTTTTTTTGTCTTTTTTTGTCATGGTTTAGTTAGGCCACCTGCTTTAACAACAGTACATAATCATGAAGGACAATGTTTTCAATCAAAAGGACAGATTATTGTTATCTCTTGAAATGAACCTTTTTCTCTTGGAGAAAGAAATATCTTGAAAAAATGGTCAATGCTGATGTACATTTCAAAGACATTCCAAGTTTCACATGCTATTGTTGGGTAAAAAAAAAGGTATTTTCTCTACTGTTGGGAAAATGTTCTGTCAGAATTACGTGAGACTTGCACATAAAGAAATTAGGAGTTGTGGCATTAACCACCGATGGTTTCGGTGACCACCCGTACGTAAAAGGTATGCACGCATGACTGTTAGTCGCTTTGTATAAAAGTGTCTGCTAAATGGCATATGTTATACTATTAGTATTATTGTTATTGATTCAGCAGATCTTATCTGTTTGTGGTAGGCAATCATATGAAGATCCAATCTACAGAGAATGTGGTGCACCTCTTTGACGTCGACCTGAACAGTAACAGAGGAACCAACACATTTCTAACCACATAGCTAAACCTTTCATTCTCTCTTTCTTCTTTTCTTTCCTGCCCTCTCATTCTCATTTTGTTTGTGATTTTTTGTTGTTGCTCTCTTTCTGTATGAACTGTTTGAGAGCCCCTTATCTCTGATACAGACAGGAAATGGGCATGAAGGGTTTGGTGCTGGTTCCAAGCTGAAGCTGGGCGTGATCATGTTGTTTCCTCTCCAAAAAGAAGTTACAACCTTGTTTTCTATTTTTATCACACAGCACATAAAATGTGTAGCATTGAACGCAGAGAGGTTTGTGTGGCTGCAGCTCAGGGACTTCTTTAAGGTCGTTCCAGAGGGTCAAATGAACTACCTGTCTATTAAATATTCCCTTTCTCTCACTTGTTCTCCATCTCTAGCTCCTACAACAATGGAATCCTTAAAGAGTAGTTAACGCAGTTGGATGAACAGTGGCTGAAGTGTGACCTCATTGCTTAGACACACACACACACACACACACACACACACACACACACACACACACACACACACACACACACACACACACACAGTCTTGTACAGCTAACCTTGTGGGGACACACAATTCAGTCCCATTCAAAATCCTATTTTCCCTAAACCCTAAACCTAACCCTAACACTAATTCTAACCTTAACCCTAAACCCTCTAGAAATAGCATTTGACCTTGTAACAAAATGTCTGGTCCCTACAAGAGTAGTTAAACACCCACCCACCCACCCCCACACACACACACACACACACACACACACACACACACACACACACACACACACACACACACACACTATCCAACCCCCCCTTCCCTCTCACACACACACATCATCTCTCTCTTACTGACTGAAGTGTGACCTAAATGCCCAGAGACATACACATCCCACCCACCCTCATTCCTTCATCTATCGCTCATAAGAATCAACCCTCTGAGGCTCTAGCAGGAGACAGGCAACCTGCTGCGAGATCATATCATTTATGACTGTAATTTAAAAGGATTATGGGAGTCACTCGCAGTTTCAACTGACCCAGATGGGAGTTGTCTTTTGAATGGTCTCCAAGGTAAAGGCAGTGTTCTTTGGTCGTGTTCATTAGGGCACACAGTAGGAAAACGTTTTGCAACAAAACACGACACGTCCAGTGGAGTTATTGGACATGTCCAGGCTGTCCCTCCCTGTTTCAACCCTTAAGGGTTGTTGTCGTCCATCAATATGAATAGTTTATACGCTTTCTTAATGCTGCCGTAAAAATGACTTAATGGAGGTGTTAAACAGTCATAGTAAAATGTAATGATCTAAGACTGTAGTAGAAATCTATGACAGACACGCCAAACATATGACAGTGTAAAGCCACTGTAATTACATTTAGCAGAGCACTCCTTCCTCTTCCTTGCTTCTAATCCTCTCTCTTTCTCTCTCTCTCTCTCTCTCTCTCTCTCTCTCTCTCTCTCCATCCCTCCATTCAGACAGTGGACATCCACAAGGAGAAGGTGGCTCGGCGAGAGATCGGCATCCTGACCACCAACAAGAACACGTCGCGCACGCACAAGATCATCGCCCCAGGCAACATGGAGCGGCCAGTCCGGTACATCAGGAAGCCCATAGACTACACGCTGCTGGACGATGTGGGCCACGGTGTCAAAGTAAGAGTCCCCTATATTTCAAAGAAAAAGCCACGGTGTCAAAGTAAGAGCCCCCCCTTCTTAAAGTAAAAGCAACAGACTGGAGTCGCGTCAGCCTCAGTGCCTCATACTGACATTTTCAGAAAAAAACACTACTCTATATGTAATACTGCATTGAGGTCTCCAGTATACATGCTGGTTTCGGCTTACATCCTTCATAGCAATTGATCAACTGGAGTCAATAATTAGTTCGTCATCATTCCCTCAGGTGTGTACTAGTCCTTGTATGAATCCATTTTCCTGGGAGGCAAACACACAATTAGCACCAGATTCACGCCTGGAACAGTCATGTAAGTGGTCTGTCGAGCCATTTTATTACCGTTTAATTACCTCCACTTAATTAAATCATGCTAATCAATAAACTGCCCTTTTAGTTAATGAAGTGCAGTAGGGCGTGTGAAGATTTAACATAACACTGTAGCTGTCAGTGTAGTGGGCGAAGCCGTCAGTGGTTACAAACTTGGCTCCTCTACCCTCTGTCTGTGTCCAAGAACACTAGGAGGTTACTGGCTGGGAAGTCTGACGCCATCATATCCCCCGTGAATTGTGGGAAAATAATCTTTCAGCTATCTTCCGGTTCCGTCTTCATTTTTTATTCTCCCTCCCTTGGATCTCTCTCTCTCTCTCTCTCTCTCTCTCTCTCTCTCTCTCTCTCGATAGTCCTTTATTTGCCATGGTGTGCTATGCATGAATGAATCACTAAATTACTCTTGCTGTGACTGTGTCTTATGTTAGATAATGAGTTTGTTTGTTGATATTCTTCTAACATCCGCTGCAAAGCAATTCTAACTAAAAGAGGCCCTATTCACAGATTTGTCTTAGTCTCATGATACAAATGGATTTGAGAATTTGCAGCAGTAGAAAATTAGCGAATGGATACATGCATATCGTATGTAATATGTCTGTCCACTATATTGGTGTTTCCTATAGTGACCAAATTTACAATATGACTTCTCGGTCTACACTTTGGTACTGTAGCGTTAACGTATTCCAGCTACTCAAGAACAGGTCAACATCATTTTAGTCATGACCCCCGATGACATCATATGGGGCATTTGTCTTCTGACCTTTTCTTCTAATCTTTTTGACTACAAAACGCACAAAAGTTTCACAATTTTCACGTATGTAGGAACTAGTATGTCCCCAAAGATAATCGATGTTAAAAAGTGGTGAAGTGCACCTTTAAGATAGGTTTCCTGTGTCTGGTACAGAAAGCTGTCAGATTCATGCTTCTCAGGACTCAGTAGTGCAATGTACTGAATCTGGTGCACCTCCATTTTGATTCCTCGGGTTTCACTGTGTCTGCTTCATGGTTGTCAGACAGTCAGACAGAGAGGGAGCCCTCTCAGATTTCCCCTTTCTCCACCGAAACATACGTGTGTTATAATAATTCAGAGCCATTGATATCAGCCCAGTGCCACACCTGTGTGTGTGTGTGTGT
Source organism: Salvelinus fontinalis (assembly GCF_029448725.1). Lineage (NCBI taxonomy): Eukaryota > Metazoa > Chordata > Actinopteri > Salmoniformes > Salmonidae > Salvelinus > Salvelinus fontinalis. The sequence continues at coordinate 42,545,263 of NC_074681.1, forward strand.
GTGTGTGTGTGTGTGTGTGTGTGTGTGTGTGTGTGTGTGTGTGTGTGTGTGTGTGTGTGTGTGTGTGTGTGTGTGTGTGTGTGTGTGTGTGTGTGTGTGTGTGTGTGTGTGTGTGTGTGTGTGTGTGTTGATGCTAATACCAGTAAACATATACATTTTAATGTCGATGAGGCCCGAGTGGTTGGATGTGTGTGTCTTTGGATGTATATTTAAGCAGACTTGTGTAGTATTAGCGCCATGCGTTTTTGTGTGTGTGTTATGTATGGGATTGTGATTTGTGTGTGTGTGGGGGGCTCATGTACTGTATGTATACGTGTGCATGTGCGTGTGAACAGCTCATTAGCCCAGCTCATTCTCACATCCTATTTCCCCTTCGTTGGGGCAGGAGAAGTCCCCGAGGGCTCGCCTTGGACAATGAACACCAAATCACTCTCCTCGCCTCCCGGTTACCGTGGTATCCTCCCAATAGTCATTACTGACAGACAGTTGCCCCTGGAGACGGAGGCGTGTGTCTTCCCCCTACAGACGCATCCATAGTGACAGCCGAGGGAGCTTCGCAAACAATTACGGAATCAGGAGACATTTTAGAGAGACAGGGTAGTTGACTGTCATCAGTTACTGTGAACGCAAGTCACGTGTTAGACCACACTGACTGACTGATTACAACAGCTAGCGTCCAGTAGAACCCAAATCAGGCATTTGACAGACTGAACTGTGAGCTATCTCAATTAGGGTGCAGCTGTCGTTGATAAGGTGCAATATTAGGTGTTGGATAAATAGGATAGGAAGGTCAGAGGTCACAGTTCACTATTCAGGCTAATTCAGGAACGTAATCGTTGAGAACTCAAAGTGTTTTATCCCTGCTACCTCTATCTCTTTTTAAATTATATTTTCACTGTACTCCTAACTAGAATAGTTACAAAATAATACTCTCTAATCCAGTGGATTAGAGGGGACACCACTTGGGGAAATGATATGTTCCCTACTTAACGCTGTGTGTTCACATTCATTCTGTTTTATGTCCCGCAGGCTGTCCCAACACATAATAATGACATGAAACAAGTGTTAGTCATCTTTCTTGTCTTAAGCAATAAGCACAAGAGTTCTTACTATGTCTCCTCCAGTGAGCCCAAGTGTTACTCCTTAGGTCTTACTCCCCTGCTACTCTTAACCAGTGAGCACAGCTGTTATTACTGTAGTTCTCACTCTGTCTCTTCTCTTAACCAATAAGCACACGTGTTAGTTAATCCCTTTGTTCTTACTCACCTGCTACTCTTAACCAATGAGCATGTTGTTTTTTTGTCTCTCTTCTCTTCTTACTGCTTGCACTCAGTGGCTTAAAGCCAAGGTAAGAGCTGTGTTTCTCCCCCTACCCACGATGCTTTGGCCCTCTAAGCCCCCATTATTCTGGGCCGCCTCATTTCGTAACATCAGTATATGTTGTAGGTATATGAAAACTTTATGAGAGAATGTAGTCCTAATATAAGGTCCTTGTTATGTCTCCAAATGATCTAAATCACCTCTCAATTAAACAATACAGATACCATCACAATACCATCACACAACACTAAAAGTGAAAGCAAAATGTTAACTATAAACTGCACCGTACTGTAATAGGATACTCGCACAATGTAACATACAGTAATTGCCTTTGTAAAGGGTTGAACATCAGTAGGCCACCTATGACTTAGTATCCATGTTTTTCTTGTCTATAGCAACATGGCAACAACCAGCCAGCGAGGGGAGGAGGAGGGGGGACATTATCGAGGACCAATCCACCGACACAGAAACCCCCGAGCCCACCCATGGCTGGTCGTGGAACTCTTGGGTATGGTTATCCCAAAAATGTGTGTATGAGTGTGTGTGCGCCTGTGTTGTGCTGATGTGCACTGAAGTTATCGGTGTGTTTGTGCACGTGTGTGTTTTCTTAACGTGCGAAATGTTATTGGTGTGTGTTGTGTTGACCTGCACTTAATGTTCTCGATGTGTGTGTCCTCTCCAGGCGAAACACCCCCTATAAGACCCTGGAGCCAGTCAAGCCTCCAACGGTACCTAACGACTATATGACCAGCCCAGCACGACTAGGCAGCCAGCACAGCCCTGCACGCACAGCCTCCCTCAACCAGAGACCCAGAACACACAGGTAACACAGTGGGCCACTGGTGTGTGTGTGTGCCTGTTAGTGTGTTTTACACCTTTCAAACCAAGACGTGGTGAAGCCAACGTTTAGCAGACTTTTCTTTATGTCTGAAAGGTATTGGCAGCAACAAAGCCTGCATGGTTGACCAATGAGCCCAGTTCATCTTGTCATCCAATCAAACCATGTTTTAATGACAACATTCGTGCTGACAACAAAGGGGACCGCTGGTCTCTACACACGGTGGGCGGATTTACTCGCAGTTCAATAGCCGTTTACCGCAGCTCGTCTGTAAGAGCCTTCATGTGATTAAAAACCAAGCATTGCCTCCCCTCCACTTAATGAAGGCTGGATTTCTTTTGTCCCTCAGAAGTGTTCCTTTTTTTGTCCTCTTTTTGTTCGTCAAGTAGCCAAGCTTATTAATAAATGGTCGTGAGTGTAACAGTCCTGACCTATTTATGTTAGTTTTTATGTGTTTTTGGTCAGGGCATGTGTTTTGGGTGGGCAGTCTATGTTACCTGTTTCTATGTTGGTTTCGGTTTGCCTGGTATGGCTCTTGATTAGAGGCAGGTGGTTTGCATTTTCCTCTAATCAAGAGTCATATTTAGGTAGGGCATTATCACTGTGTGTTTGTGGGTGATTGTCTCCTGTGATGTCTTCGTTGTGTTCGATGTATTTCACTTTTGGAGCTGTTTGGCTGTTCGTATGTTTCGATGTCCGTTCCTGTTCGTGAGTTTACGTTTGTCCATGTAAGTTTATGTTCAGGTTGCGTGTACGTCGTTTTCTTATTTTGTAGTTTGTTAAAGTGTTTGTTTTCGTGTCATCAGTTTTCGTATTAAATAAAAAGGATGGCATATTTCCCTGACTCCGCATATTGGTCTGAAGATCCTTCTCTCCTCACCTCTTCCGAGGATGAGGAAAGCGACAGATGTAACAGAATCACCCACCAACAAAATGTGACCAAGCGGTATGGGAAAAATGGACGGAGCAATAAGGACTTTTGGACTTGGGAGGAGATTTTGGACGGTAGAGGACCTTGGGCTCAACCAGGGGAATATCGCCGTCCAAAGGAGGAATTGGAAGCAGCGAAGGCGGAGCGGCGCTGGTATGAGGAGGCAGCTAGGAGACGTGGATGGAAGCCGGAGATTCAAGCTCGTAACCGGAATTATGAGGGGACACGTCTTGCACGGAAGCCCGAAAAGCCCGTGAGTAACTCCCAAAAATTTCTTGGGGGGGGGGCTAAAGGGTAGTGGGCCAAGGGCAGGTAGGAGACCTGCGCCCACTTCCCAGGCTAACCGTGGAGAGCGGGAGTACGGGCAGACACCGTGTTACGCAGTAGAGCGCACGGTGTCTCCTGTACGTGTGCATAGCCCAGTGCGGGTTATTCCACCTCCCCGCACTGGTAGGGCTAGATTGGGCATTGAGCCAGGTGTCATGAGGCCGGCTCAACGCGTCTGGTCTCCAGTGCGTCTCCTCGGGCCGGCATACATGGCACCTGCCTTACGCATGGTTTCCCCGGTTCGCCTGCATAGCCCAGTGCGGGCTATTCCACCTCGCCGCACTGGCAGGGCGACCGGGAGCATTCAACCAGGTAAGGTTGGGCAGGCTCAATGCTCAAGAGAGCCAGTACGCCTGCACGGTCCGGTATTTCCGGCGCCACCTCCCCGCCCCAGCCTAGTACCTACAGTGCCTATATTACGCACTAGGCTACCAGTGCATTTCCAGAGCCCTGTTCCTCCTCCACGCACTCTCCCTATAGTGCGTGTATCCAGTTCGGTGCCTCCAGTTCCGGCCCCACGCACTAAGCCACCTGTGCGTCTCCCAAGTCCTGTACACACTGTCACTTCTCCCCGTACTAGTTCTGAGGTGCGTGCCCTCAGCCAGGTGCCACCAGTGCCGGTACCACGCACCAGGTATAGAGTACGCTTTGAGAGTTCAGTGTGCCCTGTCTCTGCTCCCCGCACTAGTAGGAAGGTGCTTATCATTAGCACGGTGCCTCCAGTTCCGGCACCACGCACCAGGTCTACAGTGCGCCATATCCGGCCAGAGCCATCCGTCTCCCCAGCGCCATCTGAGCCATCCGTCTCCCCAGCGCCATCTGAGCCATCCGTCTCCCCAGCGCCATCTGAGCCATCTGTCTCCTCAGCGCCATCTGAGCCATCCGTCTCCCCAGCGCCATCTGAGCCATCCGTCTGCCAGGAGCCTGCAAAGCCGCCCGTCTGCCATGAGCCTGCAAAGCCGCCCGTCTGCCATGAGCCTACAGAGCCGTCAGCCAGACAGGAGCCGCTAGAGCCGTCAGCCAGACAGGAGCCGCTAGAGCCGTCAGCCAGACAGGATCTGCCAGAGCCGCCAACCAGACAGGATCTGCCAGAGCCGCCAACCAGACAGGATCTGCCAGAGCCGCCAACCAGACAGGATCTGCCAGAGCCGCCAACCAGACAGGATCTGCCAGAGCCGCCAACCAGACAGGATCTGCCAGAGCCGCTAACCAGACAGGATCTGCCAGAGCCGTCAGTGAGCCATGAGCAGCCAGAGCCGTCAGTGAGCCATGAGCAGCCAGAGCCGTCAAAGAGCCATGAGCAGCCAGAGCCGTCAGAGAGCCATGAGCAGCCAGAGCCGTCAGAGCGCCATGAGCGTCGTGAGCCGTCAGCCTGCCATGAGCGTCGAGAGCCGTCAGCCTGCCATGAGCGTCGAGAGCCGTCAGCCTGCCATGAGCGTCGAGAGCCGTCAGCCTGCCATGAGCGTCGAGAGCCGTCAGCCTGCCATGAGCGTCGAGAGCCGTCAGCCTGCCATGAGCGTAGAGAGCCGTCAGTCTGCCATGAGCGTCGAGAGCCGTCAGCCAGCATGGACCTGCCAGAGCCGTCCAAACAGGACCTGCCAGAGTCCTTCAGCCGGGATCTGCCCCTTGTCCCGGTGCTGCCCCTTGTCCCGGTGCTGCCCCTTGTCCCGGTGCTGCCCCTTGTCCCGGTGCTGCCCCTTGTCCCGGTGCTGCCCCTTGTCCCGGTGCTGCCCCTTATTCCAGTGATGGTCCTTATCCTGGTGCTGCCCCTTGTTTTTGTGCTGCCCCTTGTCCCGGTGCTGCCCCTTGTTCCGGTGCTAGCTGATTATTTAGGGGAAGGTAATGTTTGGGTGGTCAGTGGTAGGGGTAGACAGAAGAGGGGAGTGACTATGGTGGTATGGGGACAGCGTCCGGAACCGGAACCACCACCGTGGTCAACTGCCCACCCGGACCCTCCCCTGGACTTTGTGCTGGTGCGCCCGGCGTTCGCACCTTGGGGGGGGGGTACTGTAACAGTCCTGACCTATTTATGTTAGTTTTTATGTGTTTTTGGTCAGGGCATGTGTTTTGGGTGGGCAGTCTATGTTACCTGTTTCTATGTTGGTTTCGGTTTGCCTGGTATGGCTCTTGATTAGAGGCAGGTGGTTTGCATTTTCCTCTAATCAAGAGTCATATTTAGGTAGGGCATTATCACTGTGTGTTTGTGGGTGATTGTCTCCTGTGATGTCTTCGTTGTGTTCGATGTATTTCACTTTTGGAGCTGTTTGGCTGTTCGTATGTTTCGATGTCCGTTCCTGTTCGTGAGTTTACGTTTGTCCATGTAAGTTTATGTTCAGGTTGCGTGTACGTCGTTTTCTTATTTTGTAGTTTGTTAAAGTGTTTGTTTTCGTGTCATCAGTTTTCGTATTAAATAAAAAGGATGGCATATTTCCCTGACTCCGCATATTGGTCTGAAGATCCTTCTCTCCTCACCTCTTCCGAGGATGAGGAAAGCGACAGCTATGACAGTGAGATTACTTTGAAATAAGTCTTATTCAACAAAGCTTTATTAAAATATCAAGTTTGTGTGCAGCAAAACAGTGAGCGGACATCCCCGTTTTATCTGTAGGCCTACATTATTTTATCTAGCTCCCGTTTTTTTCCTTTAACAATTGCTTGCTTTTTATTTCATATGATTAAAAACCAAGCCTTCCTCAAGCTACCCTTACACTAGGCCCCCAGACCCAATTTTTATTTTGGGGGGGTTGACTCAACTTCGGGGTCTCAACTTACTGTACTCCAGTCAATGTTGCCTAAATATTATATGCCCACGGTAGGGGAATTACGGTGCCTGGAACTGTATTGAAACATAGCCTATTTAAAACAAGTTGTTTTGTTTTTATTAGAATTTGATTGGAATTATTCACTGTCTTTTTTAGGCCTTATCAAAGTAAATGTAATCTTGCCAATTAACAACATTTGGGATACCCATGGCTTAGCCCGGGGCGTCACTGCAATCCCTGGTTCGAATCCAGGCTGCATCACATCTGGCCGCGATTGGGAGTCCCGTAGTGCGGCGCACAATTGGCCCGGGTTTGGCCGAGGTAGGCCGTCATTGTAAATAAGAATTTGTTTTTAACTGACTTGCCTAGTTAAATAAAGGTTAAATAAAAAAATAAAGCCCCTATATCAGTGTGGATGCTATGTATACAGTTGAAGTCGGAAGTTTACATACACTTAGGTTGGAGTCATTAAAACTCGTTTTTCAACCACTCCACAAATGTATTGTTAACAAACTATAGTTTTGGCAAGTCAGTTAGGACATCTACTTTGTGCATGACACAAGTACTTTTTCCAACAATTGTTTACAGACATTATTTCACTTATAATTCACTGTATCACAATTCCAGTGGGTCAGAAGTTTACATTCACTAAGTTGACTGTGCCTTTAAACAGCTTGGAAAATTCCATAAAATTATGTCATGGCTTTAGAAGCTTCTGATAGGCTAAGTGACATCATTTGAGTCAATTGGAGGTGTACCTGTGGATGTATTTCAAGGCCTACCTTCAAACGCAGTGACTCTTTGCTTGACATCATGGGAAAATCAAAAGAAATCAGCCAAGACCTCCGAAAAATTGTAGTCTGGTTCAAGTCTGGTTCATCCTTGGGAGCAATTTCCAAATGCCTGAAGGTACCACGTTCATCTGTACAAACAATAGTACGCAAGTATAAACACCATGGGACCACACAGCCGTCATACTGCTCAGGAAGGAGACGCGTTCTGTCTCCTAGAGAGGAATGTACTTTGGTGCGAAAAGTGCAAATCAATCCCAGAACAGCAAAGGACCTTGTGAAGATGCTGGAGGAAACGGGTACAAAAGTATCTATGTCCACAGTAAAAATAAGTCCGATATCGACATAACCTGAAAGGCCACTCAGCAAGGAAGGAGCCACTACGGTTTGCAACTGCACATGGGGACAAAGATCATACTTTTTTGGAGAAATGTCCTCTGGTCTGATGAAACAAAAATAGAACTGTTTGGCCATAATGACCATCGTTATGTTTGGAGGAAAAGGGGGGAGGCTTGCAAGCCGAAGAACACCATCCCAGCCGTGAAGCACGGGGGTGGCAGCATCAGTTTGTGGGGGTGCTTTGCTGCAAGAGGGGCTGGTGCACTTCACATAATACCCGAAATCTTTGACCCAAGTTAAACAATTTAAAGACAATGCTACCAAATACTAATTGAGTGTATGTAAACTTCTGACCCACTGGGAATGTGATGAAAGAAATAAAAGCTGAAATAAATTATTCCCTCTACTATTATTCTGACATGTCACATTCTTAAAATTAAGTGGTGCTCCTAACTGACCTAAGACAGGGAACTTTGACAGAAAACTGATTTTACATGTATTTGGCGAAGGTGTATGTACACTTCCAACTTCAACTGTATATTTACATATTCAAGCCATGAAATTACTTAGAATAATGTGGACTGCTAACATTTTCAACATATTTAGCAAAGATAGGATAGCCCCAAATTTTGTTATTTTGTTTTTATCGGCTATTTATAAAACTAGGTTATAACAGACTAACATTAGATTTGGAGTTGATGACAACCCAATACATAAAAAAAAATGTAAATACACAACTTGAAGAAGCACATATTTAGTGACAGAGCATGTTCTGATTGGCCAGTGAAGAGTCAAGCCTCGACACACCTACAACAAAGGTATTCATCAAAACTCAGCCTATTCGCTCCTCCGTTAGCTCTTGCGCTCATAATTCCTGCAGGGGAAAAAAAAAAAATCTGAGACACCCCCGGACCTTTAGAGCTACCACCAGTCTAAGACTTACCTTTGTGTTAGGTTTGTTAAAATAGAGCCCATTATACTCTTCAGCTGAATTGTGATAGGAGCTCATGCTGACAATATAATTTCCATCTTTTCTCTCTCTCTCGCTCTCGCTCTGTGCAGTGGCAGCAGTGGGGGTAGTGGCGGGCGAGAGAACAGCGGTGGCAGCAGCATAAGTGTTCCTCTGGCCGTGCCCACTCCCTCCCCTCCCAGCCTGGGACCAGGTGAGGCCAGCGATACATCTCCTTTAGCTTAGCTTTGCATTTAACTAGCCATTCTTTTATTGTAGATTTTTTGCTAGCTTAGTATGTAGGTGTCCATTCTATTGAATTAGCTTCTCTTTTAGCCTAGTTTAGCATTCAGCCTTCCATTCTGTTTGTTTCTCTGTTAGCATGGTTTAGTTCAGCATTTAGCTGTCGGTTCTGTCTAATTAGCTTCTCTGTTAACCTATTGGTAGTGTAGCATTTTAGCCTTTTCATTCTGTTAGCTTAGCAGTAGCCTTTCTGTCTAGCTTATCTGTTAGCTTAGCATTTAGCCTTCCATTCTGTATAGGATCTCTGGTACCCTAGCTTAGAATTTAGACTTCCATTTTGGTACCTTTTCTTCTCTGTTATCTTAGCATTTAGCTTTCAATTCTGTTATCTTAGCTTCTCATTTTGTTTAGCATAGCACCTTTCTGCCTGACCAGTCTTATTCGTTTAGTATAACATCTCCTACTTCTATCAGGCCTTTCCTGTCTTCAACTTAGCATGTGTCTGTTTATTGTGTCAGCTAATCTTTTCATATTCATACGCTTAGCTGCCTATTTGTTCTGTCAATTTGGCATCTCTTTTGGCATACAATGGTGTTTGTTTGTTTTAGCTTCATATTATGCATCAGTTTTCCATACAATTCAGCTGTCCATTTAGATCTAGATTCATATGCGTATTTTGATGATATTTTGGCTGCACAGTATATCTTCTCATGGAACTCTTTTTTTGTTTCTGGTTGGTTATTGTGCCCAGGCACACCAGCCACAGCTGAGTAGCTTCCATCCAACCACACACTAAATAAGTGCGATTAAGACAGGGCCAACTTCAGTGAATTCACTAACTCTCTCACTCTCCTTTCCCTACCTTCTTTCTCCGTACCTCTCTCCCCACCTCAACAACCACAGCAGCAGTCCCCCAGGGCCCAGGCCTGGGTCCCATCCCCATGTCCCAGTTTGGCACCATCTCAAGGCAGGTCTCCCGCCACAACTCCACCGCCACCTCAGCCTCCATGGTGTCGGCCACAGGTACCTACCGCCGGGCGCCCTCCGGCAGCTCCCATTTCTCCATGTCCCAGCAGCCCCACCTCAACGGGGGACCCGCCTACCCCCAGAACTCAGGTAAGACCACGGGAAGAATTTTTCTTGGATTATGGTTGAAGTAATGTTATTTCCGACCAAAGAAGAAAGTTAATAGACCGTAGTTGGATTATGGTTGAATGTTTGTAAGCAACATCAATAGACCGTCGATTCAGTGTGTCCTGGATAGGAGTCAGTTTGAGGTAGCTCACTTTAATTAGCCTACAATCTCACTCAGATTGTCAACAGTGTAACTAGGTTGAATATAAAATATCCTCTGAAATCCTCTTTGATTGGTTTGATCTTAACCAATACTCCCCATTGATTTGATCTTAACCAATACTCCCTATTAACCAATACTCCCCATTGGTTAATGCTTCTGGTATTTTTGCAAATGACATAAGCGATCACTGTGCTATTGCCTGTGTGAGAGATGGTAACATTCCTAAGAAATCTCTGTGTTATTACGAAAAGAAACTGGAAGCGGTTTGATATTCAAGGTTTTTAACATGATTTATCTATCATTGAAAGGAATATAATGGAATTAATCCCTGATGTTGAACTAGCCTTTTCTTACTTCCACAACGCATTCCAGGATGTATGCAATAGGCCCCTTTAAAAAAAATTAGGATGAAGGGCAGAGAGAACCCTTGGTTTACTAGGGAACTTACAAAAATCATAAGGGAACGATATGCTATGTGGGCTAAAGCAAGAGGGACTGGTTCGGCAGATGATTGGAAGGCTTTTAAACATCTTGGGTGTGGCTATGATCCGCTATGATCCATAAATCTCTTCAGGTCATTGACCAGGTCCTGCCGTGTAGTTCTGGGCTGATCCCTCACCTTCCTCATGATCAGTGATGCCCCACGAGGTGAGATCTTGCATGGAGCCCCAGACCGAGGGTGATTGACCGTCATCTTGAACTTCTTCCATTTTCTAATGACTGTTGCGCCAACAGTTGTTGCCTTCTCACCAAGCTGCTTGCCTATTGTCCTGTAGCCCATCCCAGCCTTGTGCAGGTCTACGGAATTCTTACTGGTTGGTAGGTGATCAAATACTTATGTCATACAATAAAATGCAAATTAACTACTTAAAAATCATACAATGTGATTTTCTGGATTTTTGTTTTAGATTCCGTCTCTCACAGTTGAAGTGTACCTATGATAAAAATTACAGACATGCTTTGTAAGTAGGAAAACCTGCAAAATCGTCAGTGTATCAAATACTTGTTCTCCCTACTGTATATGCAGGCCTCAGCCACTACCCTGAGAGCACTTGATTCAGTGTATCATGCAGCCCTCAGGTTAATTTAAAATCAGAAACGTCTAACACATCATTGTGATCTCTACGGCGCTGTTAGCTGGTCGTCATTGACCTTGCGTAGGCTTAAACACTCGTATACACTGATTTATAAGGCCATATTGGGTAAAATGCCATTTTATCTCTGTTCTTTTTTAGTCAGGTCAGTAAATAAATATCAATTACGGTCCTATTCCGATTTGCTTCTAACAGTACCGAAAATTAGAACAGGACATGGTAGAAATAGTTTTAGTTACTTAGCTCCGTGGTCCTGGAATTCTGTCATGAACATTTTAAAATGTGATGATCTAGTTTCGTTGGTGGAGTTTAAACACTTGATCGATGTATATTTCATAGAAGAGTGTAATTGTTTTTAGGCCAGCTGTTTTTAGTCAAGACGTTTGTGTTTTTAATGTACAATGTTTTTGTTGTACTGTATATGTGTGTTTATAGTTTTGTTTAATGTTGTGTTAGTGTATGTAAGTTGTTCTGTCTGAAACGTTGTTCCCTCTGCTGCTATTGGACCAGGTCTCTCTTGGAAAAGAGATGTTATCTCAATGAGAAAAAACCTGTATAAATAAAGGAAAAATAAAAAATAGAACATTGTAGGTAAAAGAGAGAAAGGAAATTCGGGGCAGTGGAAGACAAATCCACACACACACACATTAGCTGTCAGACAAGAGGAGATTTAGGACGAACGTCGCAAACATAAAACCAAGGCATACTGTCAGTATCGCTGTTAGCGCTCACACATAACATTGACCCATACGAGGTAGACTAGTCTGGAGAGGGGAGACAGTGACTGATCTATGTGTCTGAAGGCAGCTCTATGGCGGCGAAATAAATCAGACGTGACTAGTTGTGAGACAACCATTTCATTACTGCTGATTTATGCCCCGGGAGTCAGAGAGGAAAACCACCCTCGTCATGACGTGTCACCCTCTATGACAGTGGTTTTCAACCAGTGTGCCGCAAAACTTTCCCAAATCTTGACAACACTCGCTTATAAATGTTACCTGTGGAATGAACGTGGGATTTTGACTTGGGGGCACCAGTGCCGCTAGAAAGAAAATCAATCAGATAATACATTGATTGAATGGCACGCATGGTTACAAATCTGTATCGTTGTTTCAAGTCCGGTGCGCTGCAGCCGTTTTTACGTTTGGATCATTTGAGGGGCGGGTATCATGAGCAAAGAAATTAGTATAATTTTACTTTGCCTGTGAGAACCATTAACACAGGCAAGTCTGAGGCTTAGCAGTACCACAGCCTCTGCCATAGAAACAAACGGAGCTTGGCTTTGTGTCTGTGGATGCACCTTTACAATGCAGGAAACCGCTCGTTTCTAGACCTTTCCGTTCAAAGTAAGACCTATTTTACCAGAGCTACATGTTTTCCTTTCTATCTGAGATTTGCGGGATGCTCTTAAAGGGGTACACACAAATTAACCATCATGAGTGGGCCTAAGGAACTATGAAAATAGTTGATTTGCAGTATGGATCAGATGAGATGAAGGTCATTAACACTTAATAAATGATTAGGAAAAGTTTAGGCGTGCCACATCATTTTTTAGCCCATCAAGGTGTGCCACTGATCAACATTTTTTGGGAACCACTGCTTTATGACATCATGCCTTTTGGCGGGAACAATCATTACAACACTGTACCGGGGTTAGGGTGACGTTCATTCAATGAGGGGCATAATCATTGTCTTACATCAGATATGAGTTATGCAACCTGTCGGAAGACAAAGGAGTGTCATAAAAAATGTGTATTTTTCAACTGAAGAACAGAAATGCACAGTGTAGATGTTTGCATTTTATTGCACAGTAAACTAGAAGTTGGTATTGTTACACAATACACAATACATTTTTGACACTTATTTTGTTCATTATTGTGTTCATTTCAATTAATCCCAATGAAACCGAGGACATTTGGTAATAATAATTGGTCAAACTAAATTGTTACAACACAAATAAACACGGTCTATAGTATACTGTGAAATATCATGCTGCCGTGCTGAATGTTTTTTGTTTACATAGGCAGTAGGCAAAACTGGTTAAAATATCATCAAAATAACCTAATTTCAACCAGTTTGTGGTTGTAATACCGTCATTTCAACCAGTTTGTGGTTGTAAAAACGTCATTTCAACCAGTTTGTGGTTGTAATAACGTCATTTCAACCAGTTTGTGGTTGTAATAACGTCATTTCAACCAGTTTGTGGTTGTAATAACGTCATTTCAACCAGTTTGTGGTTGTAATAACGTCATTTCAACCAGTTTGTGGTTGTAATAACGTCATTTCAACCAGTTTGTGGTTGTAATAACGTCATTTCAACCAGTTTGTGGTTGTAATAACGTAATTTCAACCAGTTTGTGGTTGTAATAACGTCATTTCAACCAGTTTGTGGTTGTAATAACGTCATTTCAACCAGTTTGTGGTCGTAATAACGTCATTTCAACCAGTTTGTGGTCGTAATAACGTCATTTCAACCAGTTTGTGGTCGTAATAACGTCATTTCAACCAGTTTGTGGTCGTAATAACGTCATTTCAACCAGTTTGTGGTCGTAATAACGTCATTTCAACCAGTTTGTGGTCGTAATAACGTCATTTCAACCAGTTTGTGGTTGTAATAACGTCATTTCAACCAGTTTGTGGTTGTAATAACGTCATTTCAACCAGTTTGTGGTTGTAATAACGTCATTTCAACCAGTTTGTGGTTGTAATAACGTCATTTCAACCAGTTTGTGGTTGTAATAACGTCATTTCAACCAGTTTGTGGTTGTAATACCGTCATTTCAACCAGTTTGTGGTTGTAATACCGTCATTTCAACCAGTTTGTGGTTGTAATACCGTCATTTCAACCAGTTTGTGGTTGTAATACCGTCATTTCAACCAGTTTGTGGTTGTAATACCGTCATTTCAACCAGTTTGTGGTTGTAATACCGTCATTTCAACCAGTTTGTGGTTGTAATAACGTCATTTCAACCAGTTTGTGGTTGTAAAAACGTCATTTCAACCAGTTTGTGGTTGTAAAAACGTCATTTCAACCAGTTTGTGGTTGTAAAAACGTCATTTCAACCAGTTTGTGGTTGTAAAAACGTCATTTCAACCAGTTTGTGGTTGTAAAAACGTCATTTCAACCAGCTTTGCCTGAAGGGTAAAGTTGAGAGAATAAAATACTCTAAGTGGGTATGCACGCTTACTGCTTTTTTTTTGCTCTCTGACAAGCATATTTTTCCTGTGTTTCTCCTTCCATCTCCCTATCTCTCTCTCTTTCTCTCTCTCTGGTATGTCCATCTGTCTGCCTGTCTGTGTTGCTGCTTTTAGTGTCTGTGGCTCCTCCTCCCCCTCCTATGGTCCAGCTGACTCCTCAGATTCCTCTGACGGGCTTTGTGGCCAGAGTACAGGAGACCAGTAAGTAACACACACGCTCACACACACACGCACGTTATGTTGTTCTATCCCCGTTGGGACCTAAAATGTATTTCCATTTAAAATCCTATTTTCCCTAAACCTAACCCTTACCATACCCCTAACCCAAATCCGAAAACTAAACCTAACCATCATTTTAACCCTAACCCTAATTGTAACCTGAAACCTAACCCCTGAGCTTAAAATAGCCTTTGTCCTCATGGGGACGTGGGAAATGTCTCCACGAGAGAGAATTTTCCTTGTTTTTCTATCCTTGTGGGGACATTTGGCGATTTTAGTTCCCCAAAAGGATAGAAGGAACCAACACACACACAGGTAACAGCACCTCTCCCTCAGCCTTACATTTCATACTGTCACCTATTAGTGCTCTTTTTGGCTGGGTCTGTCACGCCTTTTTCGTACGCTGGCTTCTGCCTTTAGACACACCCCTCCAATGTTTTGTCTGTTGCCATGGTCACTGAGTGACAGTGGTGAGAGTTATATGGTTCTACCTTTGTCCACTGAAAACACGTGACTTAACGTTTGGAAAACCTCATAGTGTCAGCCAAGTCAAACACAGTTTTAATCAGACAGAGCACGTCTCAGGGATCTTCCCAATCCCTACTGTACACAGCAGCTGTGTCCTTGTCCAGGTGACTTTACTTGTTAATCCAGCTTTCAAATGACACTTTGATACTTGCTTTCCTTATTTTGCATTTGCATTTCACCTCGAGAAACCCTACTAGCCATATCTGAACTACTGTGTCTGTTTTATACATACAGTGCATTCGGAAAGTATTCAGAACCGTTTACTTTTTCCAAATTTTGTTACGTTACAGCCTTATTCTAACATGGATTAAATAACAATTCTCATCAATCTACACACAATACCCCATAATAACGAAAACAGGTTTTTAGACATTTTTGCAAATTTATTAAAAATAAAAAAACAGAAACACCTTATTTGCATAAGTATTCAGACCCTTTACTGTGAGACTTGAAATTGAGCTCAGGTACATCCTGTTTCCATTGATCATCCTTGACATGTTCCTACAACTTGATTGGAGTCCACCTGTGGTAAATTCATGATTGGACATGATTTGGAAAGGCACACACCTGTCTATATAAGGTCCTGCAGTTGACAGTGCATGTCAGAGCAAAAACAAGCCTTGAGGTTGAAGTAATTGTCTGTAGAGCTCAGATACAGGATTGTATCAAGGCACAGATCTGGGGAAGTTTACCAAAAAATGTCTGCCGCATTGAAGGTCCCCAAGAACACAGTGGCCACCATCATTCTTGGATGAACCACCAAGACTCTTCCTAGAGCTGGCCACCCGGCCAAACTGAGCAATTGCGAGAGAAGGGCCTTGGTCAGGGAGGTGACCAAGAACTCGATGGTCACTCTGACAGAGCTCCAGAGTTCCTCTTTGAAGATCGGAGAACCCTCCAGAAGGACAACCATCTCTACAGCCCTCCACTAATCAGGTCTTTCAGTAAAAGGCACATGGCAGCACGCTTGGAGTTTGCCAAAATGCACCTAAAGAACTCTCAGACCATGAGAAACAAGATTCTCTGGTCTTATGAAACTACGATTGAACTCTTTGGCCTGAATGCCAAACATCACGTCTGGAAGAAACCTGGCACCATCCCTACGGTGAAGCATGGTGGTGGCAGCATCATGCTGTGGGGATGTTTTTCAGCGGCAGGGACTGGGAGACTAGTTAGGTTTGAGGGAGAGATGAACAGAGCAAAGTACAGAGAGATCCTTGATGAAAACACGCAGGACCTCAGACTGGGGCGAAGGTTCACCTTCCAACAGGACAATGACCCTAAGCACACAGCCAAGACAATGCTGGTGTGGCTTCGGAACAAGTCTCTGAATGTCCTTGAGTGGCTCAGCCAGAGCCCGGACTTGAACCCAATCGAACATCTCTGGACAGACCTGAAAATAGCTGTGCAGCAACGCTCCCCATCCAGCCTGACAGAGCTTGAGAGGATCTGCAGAGAAGAACAAATATTTCCAAAAACCTGTTTTTCCTTTGTCATTATGGGGCATTGTGTGTATATTGATGAGGGGGGGGAAACGATTTAATCAATTTCAGAATAAGGCTGTAACGTAACAATATGTGGAAAAAGTCAAGGGATCTGAATACTTTCCGAGTGCATGGTATAATAAGAGAAGACACTATGTATGTCATGCTATCTGCTGGCCAGTATAGGTCATCACACATCTGAAAGATCAGGCTCATGCATGGCATAGAATATAATTGAATAGAATAGAGAAGAATATTGGTATAATAGAATACAATTGCAGTAGAATAGAATACAGGTAGAATATAATAGAATTGAATAGAATAGTAGAATAGAATAGAATATATACCTTCCTAATATTGAGTTGAACCCACTTTTGCCCTCAGAATAGCCTCAGTTCGTCGGGTCATGGACTCTACAAGGTGTCGAAAGCATTCCACAGGAATGCTGGTCCATGTTGACTCCAGTGCTGGTGGTGGACCATACTTGATACACTGGAAACTGTTGAGAGTAAAAAACCCAGCAGCATTGCAGTTCTTGACTGTGTCTGGCACCTACTACCATACCCCGTTCAAAGACACTTAAATCTTAAATCTTAAATCTTGTAAAGTGGTTGTTCCACTGGATATCATAAGGTGAATGCACCAATTTGTAAGTCGCTCTGGATAAGAGCGTCTGCTAAATGACTTAAATGTAATGTAAATGTAATGTAAATGAAAGAGCAGGTGTTCCTAATGTTTTGTACACTCCCTGTATATGAATTAAGGTTTTGTTTGTATGGTGTTAAGGAGCAACACACGGGTAGGGGCAGATTTAAGTTATTTGTTCAGTTTGGAGTGGCGGAGCTAAGACCATTTCAGAAATGTTAATGTTTTATTGTTTAAAGAAATCATGAAAGAGATTGGTGTGTTTTTTTTCACTATTTCATCATGGCATGGGGTTGTGACAGACATTTGTTTCAAATCTATCACTTGATGGTTCCATTTCAGAGAGACAAATGAGGTTGTTTTTTTGCTAAATGCTATATATATCCCTCACTGTCAGAGAAATAAGTAGTACTGCTAGGTTTTACACAGTCAGTTGATTTAAAATCTGAGAACAGTAATATTTTACACATACATTAAGGTACCCATAAGAAATCATTTCTGATGAAAAAACACAAATATGAAAAATGTGTGGATATAGCATTTTGGAAATAAACGTACACAGTTGTTTCTGTTTACATGTAACAGTTTACTTTTAGTCCGTCCCCTCGCCCCGAACCGGGCGCAAACCAGGGACCCTCTGCACTCATCAACAACAGTCACCCACGAAGCATCGTTACCCATCGCTCCACAAAAGCCGCGGCCCTTGCAGAGCAAGGGGAACCACTACTTCAAGGTCTGAAAGCGAGTGACGTCACCGATTGAAACGCTATTAGCGCGCACCACCGCTAACTAGCTAGCCATTTCACATCGGTTACATACTGTAACGGCTTTCTTCCTGGGATGAAGGAGTGGACCAAAATGCAGGGCAGTTAGTGTTCAACATGTTTAATATAATGAACTGTGAACACTTACAACAATACAAAACAACAAACGTGAAAACCGAGACAGTCCTATCTGGTGCAGACCACAAAAACAGAGACAGGAAACAACCACCCACAATCCCCAACACAAAACAAGCCACCTATATATGATTCTCAATCAGGGACAACGATTGACAGCTGCCTCTGATTGAGAACCATATTAGGCTGAACACAGAAACAGACAAACTAGACACACAACATAGAATGCCCACCCCAACTCACGCCCTGACCATACTAAACAAATACAAAAACAAGGGAAAACAGGTCAGGAACGTGACACATACGCTACAGTATATATATTTAGGAGTTTTTCCTGGTCAGGTCACATGCTCAGGTGAAACCCCAGGCCATAATATATTGAAATTATAATGGCATCTTTTTATAGGGACTAACTCCGCCATGGTACGTTGGACAAAGCCTATGGGGAAATGAATGGTGTTTTTGATAAGGTTTTTGGATGTACGCCGAAAATAAGGTATGTGTGATAAACACAGGCTTAGGAGATCTCATAGGTTTTGTTCTATGAGATTATCTTTATCAGCTAATGTCACTTTTTGTGAATTTGTAAGCATTTATGTAGTTAAACAAAGCACAAAGCATAAAGGTAATGTTAACTGACTGGTATTATCTCATAGAACAAAACGTATAAGATCTGCTATCTGCTGTGTTAACCTCAGACCTTATTTTCAGCGTTTATCCCAAACCCCTATTCCTTCCCCATAGGAATGGCTGAACGAATCAGAGGTAACTCATTTCCGTTTTTTAGCACAAGCTAGCGAGCGCTATTGATATCACACAAATAAATATAATTACTATAACAGACATCCCTATGAAATTGTGCTTCCATAATGTCAGATGTATTTTTCTCTCCCCTCCTGTTCAGTAACAGACAGCCCGGACCCCCTTCCACCGCCCCCTCCCGAGGACGTTGTCATGTTTGAGGAGGCCTCGCCCCCTCCCCCGCCCCCACCAGTGGACTACCAGGGGGATGAGGAGGCGGCCGTGGTGCACTACAATGACCCTTATGCCGACGAAGACCCCGACTGGGCCCCCAAGTCCTACGTAGAGAAGGGTGAGTTTGACTAGTACCCCCGGAACTTTAGTGACGTCATACACTGATACCAGTTTGAGCATGATTTACGTGCCGTTATAAGCTTGTTTTAAATGGTGCACAACAAATGTCTGTGGAGACAAAGTATCAATCTTATCCGAATCCAAAGGACCAATTAAGTAGTATAGGACAGTTACAGTACAGATACTACTACGTGACACCCACAAATTGTCAATCTTGGGTGTAGGCCTACTATACTATACAAAATTATAGTGCTGTATCTCTTTAATTAATTATTTCACGTACAGCCCTATTCCCACCAGCTGTTCTCCCTCACTCTGTTCTGTCTATGGTCAGGTCGTTATTGTAAAAGAGAATCTGTTCTCAATAATTTACCCGGTTAAATAAATCAATCAAATGTTTTTTTTACAGTGGTGGCCATTTATGACTACTCCAAGGACAAGGAGGACGAGCTGTCCTTCATGGAGGGCTCCATCATCTACATCATCAAGAAGAACGACGACGGCTGGTACGAGGGAGTCTGCAACGCCGTCACTGGCCTCTTCCCCGGCAACTACGTAGAGTCCATCATGCACTATACAGACTAAGGGCGGCCATTTTGACAGTGCAAAAACGGCAGGATGTTACAAAAAAAACGTGCTGAGTTTAGTATTTGAAACGATAAGGTAGCTTTTAGTAAGATGTTGGCATTTGTTTTGCACGGTCAAATTGTCCTGAAAGCCCCCCCCCCCCATCTCTTATCCACACAGAAAAACGTCAATCTTACTTTTACAGAAAAAAAATAAGAAAGAATAAATAAACAAACAAACAAACGTAAAGAAGTGCATTGCGACATGAGTGACCGAATGTTTGTTTTTGTCAGTGTCCAAATTGCAATGTTACAAAACAAGCTAAATATTCAATTTACTATGCTACATGTTGGAGGGAGGGGTGGGTTGGAAAGGTGGGCCAAGGGATAGGGAATAGGAGTTTTGAATGCAAAAAGATATGAACGTTAATTTGTTTATTTCTGGTGAAGTTATTTAGTTTTGTTTACAGTACCAGTCAAACGTTTGGACACACCTACTCATTCAAGGTTTTTACTATTTTCTACATTGTAGAATAATAGTGAAGACATCAAAACTATGAAATAACACATTGAATCATGCAGTAAACAAAAAAAAAGTTCCAGGTGAAGCTGGTTGAGAGAATGCCAAGAGTGTGCAAAGCTGTCATCAAGACAAAGGGTGGCTACTTTGAAGAATCTCAAATATAAAATATGTTTGATTTGTTCAACACTTTTTTAGTTGCTACATCATTCATATACATATGTGTTATTTCATAGTTTTGATGTCTTCGCTATTATTCTACAATGTAGAAAATAGTAAAATAAAGAAAAAACCTTGAATGAGTAGGTGTGTCAAATTTAGACTTGTACTGTATATGCATTCGGAAAGTATTCAGACCCCTTGACTTTTTCCACATTTTGTTAGGTTACAGCCATTTTCTAAAATTGATTAATAGGTTTTTGTTCCCTCATCAATATACACACAATACTCCATAATGACAAAGCAAAAATAGGTTTTTATACATTTTTGCTCATTAAAAAAAACAAAAAACTTAAATATCACATTTACGTAAGTATTCAGACCCATTACTCAAGACTTTGTTGATGTACCTTTTGGCAGCGATTACAGCCTCGATTCTTCTTGGGTATATGACGCTACAAGCTTGGCACAACTGTATTTGGGGAGTTCTCCCATTCTTTGCAGATCCTCTCAAGCTCTGTCAGGTTGGATGGGGAGTGCATCGCAGTGCAAGAGGCGTCACTACAGTTCCGAGTTCGATCCCGGGCCGTGTCTTTATAAAATGGCGCCGGAGCAGAAGGCAGACGTTTTACGTGCCCCCAAACGATTGTGTTTTTTGTTCGTTTATCTGCGCTCTTTGTGACTTCGTTTTTAAAACTATTTTTGTACATAATGTTGCCGCTACCGTCTCTTATAACCGAAAATAACTTCTAGACATCAGGACTGCGATTACTCACCACGGACTAGCAGACTCCTTTTTCTTCTTTCACGACTCTGACGAGCTCGAGGCGGAGGATATATGGCTCCCTCGAGAACAGGCCCCGACCCCAGTGATCTGCGTAAAGAGGAGGCGGAGAAAGAGAGGCCGGAGGGCGGGCTGCCTTCTGAGGAGTAGGAGGCGATTGAATAAACCCCCACTCCCCTCAATTCTGCTTGCAAACATGCAATCTTCGGACAGTAAAATTGACGAGTTATTGGGAAGATTAAACTAAAAACTGTAACATCTTATGCTTCACGGAGTCGTGGCTGAACGACGACAATATCAACATACAGCTGGCTGGTTATACGATGTATCGGCAGGATAGAACAGCGGCGTCTGGTAAGACAAGGGGCGGCGGTCTAGAGTTTCTCATGATAATCTGCAGACCACATTACCTACCGAGAGAGTTTTCATATATATTCTTTGTAGCTGTTTACATACCACCACAGTCAGAAACTGGCACCAAGATAGCATTGAATGAGCTGTATTCCGCCATAAGCAAACAAGAAAACGCTCACCCAGAGGCGGCGCTCCTAGTAGCCGGGGACTTTAATGCAGGGAAACTTAAATCAGTTTTACCTCATTTCTATCAACATGTTAAATGTGCAACCAGAGGGAAAAGAACTCTGGACCACCTATACTCCAAACACAGAGATGCATACAAAGCTCTCCCTCGACCTCCATTTGGCAAATCTGACCATAATTCTATCCTCCTGATTCCTCCTTTCAAGCAAAAATTTAAGCAGGAAGTACCAGTGACTAGATCAATAAAAAAAGTGGTCAGATGAAGCAGATTCTAAGCTACAGGACTGTTTTGCTAGCACAGACTGGAATATGTTCCAGGATTCCTCCAATGTTATTGTACACCACATCTGTTATTGGCTTCATCAATAAGTGCATCGGTGACGTCGTCCCCACAGTGACCGTACATACATACCCCAACCAGAAGCCATGGATTACAAGCAGCATCCACACTGAGCTAAAGGCTAGAGCTACAGCTTTCAAGGTGCGGGACTCTAACCCGGAAGCTTATAAGAAATCCCGCTATACTCTCAGACGAACCATCAAACAGGCAAAGCATCAATACAAGACTAAGATTGAGTCATACTACACCGGCTCTGACACTCGTCGGATGTGTCAGGGCCTGCAAACCATTACATACTACAAAGGGAAGCACATCCGAGATCTGCCCAGAGACACTAGCCTACCGGACGAGCTTAACTACTTCTATACTCACATGCATGAGAGCACCAGCTGTACTGGAAGACTATGTGATCACACTCTCTGCAGCCGATGTGAGTAAGACCTTTAGACAGGTCAACATTCACAAGGCCGCAGGGCCAGAAGGATTACCAGAACGTGTACTGCGAGCATGCACTGACCAACTGGCAAGTGTCTTCACTAACATTTTCAACCTCTCCCTGTCCAAGTCTGTAATACCAACATGTTTTAAGCAGACCAACATAGTGCCTGTGCCCAAGTACACTAAGGTAACCTGCCTAAATGACTACCAACCCATGACTCACGTCTGTAGCCATGAAGTGCTTTGAAAGGCTGGTCATGGCTCACATCAACACAATCACCCCAGACGCCCTAGACCCACTCCAATTTGTATACCACCCAAACAAATCCACAGATGATGCCGTCTGTATTGCATTCCACACTGCCCATTCCCACCTGGACAAAAGGAACACCTATGTAAGAATGCTATTCATTGCCTACAGCTCAGCATTCAACACCATAGTGCCCTCAAAGGTAGGCCTGATCACCGACAACAACGAGACAGCCTATAGGGATGAGATCAGAGACCTGACCGTGTGGTGCCAGGACAACAACCTCTCCCTCAACGTGATCAAGACAAAGGAGATGATTGTGGACCTTTAGAAAAAGAGGACTGAGCCCCCATTCTCATCGATGTGGCTGCAGTGGAGCAGGTTGAGAGCTCCAAGTTCCTTGGTGTCCACGTCACCTACAAACTAACATAGTCCAAGCACACCATGACAGTTGTGAAGCGGGTACGACAAAACCTATTCCCCCTCAGGAGACTGAAAAGATTTGGCATGGGTCCTCAGATCCTCAAAAGGTTCTACAGCTGCACCATGGAGAGCATCCTGACTGGTTGCATCACTGCCTGGTATGGCAACTGCTCGGGCCTCTGACGGCAAGGCACTACAGAGAGTTCATCACTGGGGCCAAGCTTCCTGCCATCCAGGACCTCTATACCAGGCGGTGTCAGAGTAAGGCCCTGAAAATTGTCAAAGACTCCAGCCACCCTAGTCATAGTCTGTTCTCTCTGCTACCACGCGGCAACCGGTACCGGAGCGCCAAGTCTAGGTCAAAGAGGCTTCTAAACAGCTTCTGCCCCCAAGCCATAAGACTCCTAAACATCTAGTCAAATGGCTACCCAGACTATTCACATTGCCCCCCTCCTCTCTCCACACCACTGCCACTCTCTGTTGTCATCTATGTATAGTCACTTGAATTAAAAGTCAAAGGGTCTGAATACTTTCCAAATGCACTGTATATGTATATATATACTGTAATGTGAGAAGCTGCCAGTTTGTGTGTCAGTAGTGTTTTACCTGTGATTTTCCATCTACGTCTATTGAGTGGTCAATGGCATGCAAGATGTGCCAGGTAGGGATGATGTTACTCGCTCTTATTTAGTCATTTTCCGGGTTTTCTTAGATTTTTCACTTTTAGTGCCATTTCTACCCTCAGTTTAGCCAATTGTCACTTGATATTAAGTTTTTTTTTTTTATGTAAAAAAATGTATTATATCTTACTTATTTTATGCTGTCGGGCTACTGTAGCAAAACGTGAAGAAACGGATTATTGTACATTCTACTCCATCGTGGCTCCATTGTGTTGGAATGTCTGCACTGATTAGTACTCAATGGCTTTTTATATGACATCAATCACATGGCTTTGATTGCAACACACGTTTGATTGCATTCTGGCTATCCAAACGTTGCATTATCGTTGTTAGTTATATCAACCTGGCTTTGACAGTGGCCTCTGGTTAGGTGCTTATCTTTGGTACTTGATAACCGTTATCACCTACCATCATCAACACAACCTCAAAACAAGGACGCAAGACTGTCAAAAAAAACTGGTGTAGGCTACTAGCCTACTTATTGAGCAGGACAGAGTGATTTGTAACAGTGGTAAACGTTCAACCTTGAATGGAACCTCGCTCTATCATTTCTATCACAATGAATGTAGGCAATTCAGCAGTGCATTGTGGACTCAAATGTACTACATTGATTGTATTTTAAAAGATGCAGACACGTTTGTGCCACGCTTTTATGATGAACTAATATTCCACACACATTTGCAGTGCTTATTAATGCCTACACGACTTTATTGTATACATGACATGATGACGTTATAACTAAATACTTCCATGCAAATATGTAGGTTGCTTGTAGTCGGATGGCCTTACCTCTTACATCCTGTCATTTGAGGTTTATTTTTCATGAGCCATTGTGATGTGATGTTACGAATAGGTTACGGTTATGACAATAGGTTGCGACCACATGAGGTAGGCGTTATGACGCACAGACAAAGTTGAATTCAAGCTGGCCACGTGCGGCCTCCCGAGTGGCGGAGTGGTCTAAGGCTCTGGGTTCGGAGTCCAGAGTCTGTCGCAGCCAGCCACGACAGGGAGACCCATGTGGCGGCGCACTACTGGCCCAGCGTCGTCCAGGTTAGGGGAGAGTTTGGCCGGCAGGGATGTCCTTGTCCCATCGCGCACTTGTAACTCCTGTTGGGGGCCGGGCGCAGTACACGGTCACCAGGTGCACGGTGTTTCCTCTGACACATTGGTGTGGCTGGCTTCCGGGTTGAGTGGACTGTGTCAAGAAGCAGGTCGGGTTTTTTCGGAGGACACGCAGCTCTCAACCTAGAGAAAGAAAATGAGAGGGAGAGAGAGAAAGGGATAAAGAGAGAAAGAGAGGGAAAGTGTGTGAGAGAGAAAGTACGAAAAATAACTAGAGCGAGAGAGGGAGAGACAGTGGAGGAGAGAGAAAGAAGGAAAGAAAGTAAGAGAGAAAGAGAGAGAGAGAGACCTGTCGTCCCCTGGTTCCAAATATAGTATACTCTGTTTTTTTGTTGTTGTGGCTTATTTTTATTCATTAAAGACGCAGACATGACAAAATCCGTTTTTGTTCGGAGCATTGCTTTGTACCTACGTTGGTTTGGCTTTTTGTCTCGGATGAGACACAACTGTAATTGCCAATTGGATACCATGAAATTGGGGAGAAAAAAATTAAATAAAGAAGCTTGCCACGTGCCCTTGTGTGGAAGACCATGCAATGCCAACATGTTCAACACAAACAGTATTCAACCTCAATGTATGCATACATATAAAAACATGACATTTTTTACTGGGTATAATCATTTGCCACTACATCCAGTTATTGACTGTACTTTTAACTCCATCATTTTTGGTCATTTTTGTGAGAGAAAAAAACGACTTTTCCTACCGAAGCATTTTTAGCATTTTTTGTCGTTTTGAAATACTTTGTCTGAGACTGCTGTACATGGTTAAGTAGCGGTGTGTATCTTTATTTATTCATATTTTCCTAGAAAAATATAATGAGACAACCACTCACATGCAGCAGAACATTGCATGTTTGTTTACCACTAAAACTTAAAACATTTCAGGGCACCAGGGCTCAAGTCATCTTGATATTATGTCTGTTTTCTTATATGAAATGTGGAAAAAATGATGATCTGTAACTTAAATGTTCATGCGAACAGAATCTGATTTGTCTTCTTTCCTCTTGGTTTGTATATATAATGTGTTCATTGAAATGTATGTACAGTCCTTTTGTAATAAACAGCTCGCCGAAACGACAAATGAAGCTTGTCTTTGGTGGGGGATTTCTCCTTGGGACAGTTAAAGAACAGCATTGGAAATCCAATGACTTTCTATGGCTTTTCGCCAAACAAATTAACACCCAATAATACTGCCCATAAAGCCACACACACACACACACACACACACATCAGTGGAGGCTCCTCAGAGGACTGGGAGGACCATGCTCAGTGAATTTCATAAAAATAGTGAAACATTAAAAAAGCTATCCTTTTTAGATAAAACTATACAAAATATACAATATTTACGTCACCAAATAATTGATTAAAACACACAATGTTTTGCAATGAAGGTCTACAGTAGCCTCAGCAGCACTCTGTAGGGTAGCACCATGGTGTAGCCGGAAGACAGCTAGCTTCTGTCCTCTGGGTACATTGACTTCAATACAAAACCTAGGAGGCTCATGGTTCTCACCACCTTCCATAGACTTACAGCAGGGCTGCCCAACCCTCTTCCTGGAGATCTACCATCCTGTGGGTTTTCAGTCCAACGCTAATTTAACACACCTGATTCTACTTATTAGCTGCTCAGCAAGACTATAGCTAGCTGAATCAGATATGCTAAATTAGGGTTGGACTGAAAACCTACAGGACAGTAGATCTCCAGGAAGAGGGTTGACTTACACAGTAATTATATCAACTTCCGGAGAACGTCCTCCAAACTATCAGAGCTCTTGCAGAATGAACTGACTTGTTGTCCAGCTAATCAAGGATCATAGAATGAATCTACTACTGAAATCATAAGCTACAGCTAGCTAGCACTGCAGTGCATAAAGCGTGGTGAGTAGTTGACTCAAATAGAGAGAGACATAGTTGAATGGTTTTGAACAAATTAATTTCTTCCAAAAGGAAGAGCAAGAGAGAACGCTAGCTATATTTGGTTGTATTTTTATTTATTTTTACGTTTGCTTTCACTTAGCTAGCTAGTTGAACATACTCAAACACCTGGCTCAAACAGAGAAGGATGCTATGTTAGCTAGCTGGCTATGGGCATCTAACACTGGAACTCTTCCAAGTCAAGGTAAGCTTTTGGTTTTATTAATTTATTGCCTCCGGTGCCTGCCGGTGTAACTGCGAAAGTGCTTTCGGGCTGTACACTGTACTGCATGATTGTAGCGGGTTTACTAAAGCCTTAGTTCTAGTAGTTCTAGTTGACTATGATGTGACAATGATGTAGGCTATGTGTAGCAGTTCGCAGTCATGATAGGAAGGTTTGACATGGAACGTTTTTTTTTGCCTGGTCACAGACAGCTGATATGATGTGCACTGAAGTCTACAAGTGAAGGGAAAATGTGACAGGAGGAGAGCGCGTAGATGGTTGCGAGAAATAATTATATATACAACGAGCAAAGGGATCATGCTGTTTTTATGTGACTACTATGAAAGTGAACGGATTGCGTGTGATCAGGGGTGTTTTCATTCCACCGATTCTGTTGAACAGAAGCAAACGGACGAAATGGGGATAAAAATACCTGGATTTGTCCAATAGAAACTCTCGTTTGGAACTGTTAGACTGATGATTATACCCTAGATTAGCTAGATGCAGCCAAGAGTGTGAAAGGCAATATTGATTACTAAAAATTCTCTCAACCTGTGCACCTACATTGTAAACTTTCATTCGTAGGCTAGGTTGTAGCAACCTCATGGGTACAGGGAAAATTTGAGTATCACGTAGTAATCTAAACCTATCAATGTTACATTGAGCTGGGTGAATGGAATATGAATGACAACCATCAGTCATCCAATATGCTGTAATAGAAATAAGGCCATGCTCATAATTCTTAAACGGCACCGACCGCCACTGACACACACACAAACAGACACACACACACACAACTTAACCACTTTATTGCAAGTACTAACCATAGCAACTCTACATCAATTTTTCATTGAAGTAAGATCAATGACCAACGATAAGGTTCATTGTCAACTATCAGATAGTAAAAGGAGTTTTAACGATATACATACTGTATATTAAGCACTATGCCAAAGGCATGTTTATCTGCCAGTCAACATGTAATAATACTATAGGGATTGATCTATCTTAGCCCAGTTTATCTCCATTTTTGAAAAGGGAGTGGCTACATGACCTATGACGAAAAAGCTTAATACCAACATAATGCACATCTTTGTTTGGTTACAAAGATTGAATCTCCAGTGGCATAGTGGTTGTTTTGACAGTTTTGGAGGTGGAACTGTACGGAAGTCCAGAGATCACAACTTATTTATTTGATGATCACTACAATACAAAAGTTGTTTTCAAATCAAAAGTTTATTTGTCACGTGCGCCGAATACAACAGACCTTACAGTGAAATGCTTACTTACAGGCTCTAACCAATAACGCAAAAAATGTATTAGGTGAACAATTGGTAAGTAAAGAAATTAAAAACAACAGTAGAAAGACAGTAGCGAGGCTATAAAAGTAGCGAGGCTACATACAGACACCTTTTAGTCAGGCTGTTTGAGGTAGTATGTACATGTAGATATGGTTAAAGTGACTATGCATATATGATGAACAGAGAGTAGCAGTAGCGTAAAGAGGGGTTGGCGTGTGATGGGTGGCGGGACACAATGCAGATAGCCTGGTTAGCAAATGTGCGGGAGCACTGGTTGGTCGGGCCAATTGAGGTAGTATGTACATATGTACATGAGTGTATAGTTAAAGTGACTATGCATATATGATAAACAGAGAGTAGCAGCAGCGTAAAAGAGGGGTTGAGGGGGGGGGGGGGGCACAATGCAAATAGTCTGGGTAGTCATTTAGTTACCTGTTCAGGAGTCTTATTGCTTGGGGGTAAAAACTGTTGAGAAGCCTTTTTGTCCTAGACTTAGCACTCCGGTACCGCTTGCCATGCGGTAGTAGAGAGAACAGTCTATGACTGGGGTGGCTGGGGTATTTTGACAATGTTTAGGGCCTTCCTCTGACACCGCCTGGTGTAGAGGTCCTGGATGGCAGGCAACTTAGACCCAGTGATGTGCTGGGCCATAAACCCTACCCTCTGTAGTGGACCATTCTAGTTTGTGGGTGATGTGGACACCAAGGAACTTGAAGCTCTCAACCTGCTCCACTACAGCCCGTCGATGAGAATGGGGGCGTGCTCGGTCCTCCTTTTCCTGTAGTCCACGATCATCTCCTTAGTCTTGGTTACGTTGAGGGATAGGTTGTTATTCTGGCACCACCAGGCCAGGTCTCTGACCTCCTCCCTATAGGCTGTCTCGTCGTTGTCGGTGATCAGGCCTACCACTGTTGTGTAGTCTGCAAACTTAATGATGGTGTTGGAGTCGTGCCTGGCCATGCAGTCGTGGGTGAACAGGGAGTACAGGAGGGGACTGAGCACGCACGGTAGGCTTGTGTCACTGGGCAGCTCACGGCTGTGCTTCCCTTTGTAGTCTGTAATAGTTTGCAAGCCCTGCCACGTAAGACGAGCGTCGGAGCCGGAGTAGTATGATTCAATCTTACCCATGTATTGACGCTTTGCCTGTTTGATGGTTTGTAGCAGGGCATAGCAGGATTTCTTGTAAGCTTCCAGGTTAGAGTCCCGCACCTTGAAAGCGGCAGCTCTACCCTTTAGCTCAGTGTGAATGTTGCCTGTAATCCATGGCTTCTGGTTGGGGTATGTACGTACAGTCACTGTGGGGACGACGTCCTCGATGCACTTATTGATAAAGCCAGTGACTGATGTGGTGTACTCCTCAATGCCATCGGAGGAATCCCGGAACATGTTCCAGTCTGTGATAGCAAAACAGTCCTGTAGTCTAGCATCTGCTTCATCTAACTACTTTTTTATAGACCGAGTCACTGGTGCTTCCTGCTTTAATTTTTGCTTGTAAGCAGGAATCAGGAGTATAGAGTTGTGGTCGGATTTACCAAATGGATGGCGAGGGAGAGCTTTGTACGCGTCTCTTTGTGTGGAGTACAGGTGATAGGAGTGGATGTATTGATGATAGATTGACAGTATGGCTGAGATGACAGAGCCCATGGTGGGTTAGTGTATTTGTTTTTGTTGATTGCTGCACTAAGGGATGGTACATTTCATGCTAACATCATGCTTTCATTTGTGTGGAGCTCATTATCAGTTTATAAATTAGAATGTTAAGCCTTTGTGGGGCATTTAAGCCCTGAACCATTCCTGACAGGCAGCACCGTCTCCCAGTCTGTGTCACCCCCATGACCATAGCCACTCGCATGCAAGCAACAACACAGCTAATTTGGCTAGTGTTGTGAGCGAGCGAGCTAGTTTGTTAGGTAATATTGTTAGCTATCTAGCTCGCTAGGTTGCCTGTCAGGAATGGTTCAGGGCTTAAATGCCCCACAAAGGCTTAACATTCTAATTTATGCTTCTAAGTTAAAATATGTGTATGTGTTAAATATATGTTAAAACGGCTTTCCACACTTGCATTATCCATTCAATTGTTCAGATGCACAATAACCATCTCATCAAGGAGTCCTGTGGCTGCATTGATTGCGATGTGCTCGTGGGGCGTTTAAGCCCTGAACGATACCTGATAGGCAGCTATGTCTACCAGGCTGCGTGTCGCCCCCAAGACCACAGCCAATTGCATGCAAGGAACAACGCAGCTAACTTGGCTAGTCTTGTAACATGGCTAGTTAGCTAGGTAGTCTTCTTATCTAACTAGCAAACTAGCTTGTTATCTGTGCTGGTTGTTAGCATGCTTACCTGATATGTGTATAATTATAAGGGACACTTCATGTTTTGAGGATAATATTACAATTTACAGTGGGTGAGCTCCATTCCTGAAAGGCTGATCAGATTCAGTTTCTGCCTCAGATGCTGATAAGTCAGGATGCTGCCTTATAGGCTGTTTCATAGGACAAATGTCTTTATAGGCAGATGCATATCTGTTATGCAAGCTAACAACCAGAATAGAAAACAACCTAGCGAGCTAGATAGCTAACAATATTACCTAACAAACTAGCTCGCTCGCTCACAACACTAGCCAAATTAGCTGTGTTGTTGCTTGCATGCGAGTGGCTATGGTCATGGGGGTGACACAGACTGGGAGACGGTGCTGCCTGTCAGGAATGGTTCAGGGCTTAAATGCCCCACAAAGGCTTAACATTCTAATTTATAAACTGATAATGAGCTCCACACAAATGAAAGCATGATGTTAGCATGAAATGTACCATCCCTTAGTGCAGCAATCAACAAAAACCAATACACTAACCCACCATGGGCTCTGTCATCTCAGCCATACTGTCAATCTATCATCAATACATCCACTCCTATCACCTGTACTCCACACAAAGAGACGCGTACAAAGCTCTCCCTCGCCATCCAGTCTGTGATAGCAAAACAGTCCTGTAGTCTAGCATCTGCTTCATCTAACTACTTTTTTATAGACCGAGTCACTGGTGCTTCCTGCTTTAATTTTTGCTTGTAAGCAGGAATCAGGAGTATAGAGTTGTGGTCGGATTTACCAAATGGATGGCGAGGGAGAGCTTTGTACGCGTCTCTTTGTGTGGAGTACAGGTGATAGGAGTGGATGTATTGATGATAGATTGACAGTATGGCTGAGATGACAGAGCCCAAACACCTGAAGGTACCACGTTCATCTGTACAAACAATAGTACGCGAGTATAAACACCATGGGACCACACAGCCGTCATACCGCTCAGGAAGGAGACGTGTTCTGTCTCAGAGATGAACGTACTTTTGTGCGGAAAGTGCAAATCAATCCCAGAACAACAGCTGTCGTGGCAATTTCCTGTATTACCAAATGAGGAGAGTTTCAAACCACACACTAGTCAGAGTTATACTTAAATTTCATCTTTAATAAGATGAGCTTTACCATAGCCCTGTTACTTTCAACAATTCACTATCTATAATGAATTGATGAGAGTCCCAACATAATGGCAACTGAGATATTTTATAGCGAATGCAATCTGGCTAAGGGATACTCCTTTCTCAAGTAAATGGCCCTTTGTGAAGAGTTCCTAAGATCTGTGGTTCGTCATGTAAGTTGAGAGGGGTGTATCTTTGCTATAAAAGATCTGTTGCCATTATGTTGGGACTCTCAACAATTCATTATAGTGAATTGTTGAAAGTCACAGGGCTATGGTAAAGCTCATATTATTAAAGATGAAGTTTAAGTATAACTCTGACTGGTGTGTGCTATCATGAGGCAGGAAAATGATGTGGATATGTTGAAGCAACATCTCAAGACATCAGTCAGGAAGTTAAAGCTTGGTCGCAAATGGGTCTTCCAAATGGACAATGACCCCAAGCATACTTCCAAAGCTGTGGCAAATGGCTTAAGGACAACAAGTCAAGGTATTGGAGTGGCCATCACATCACAAAGCCCTGACCTTAATCCTATAGAAAATTTGTGAAAAGAAATAGTAAAAATAGTAAAAATACATAAAAACCCCTCGAATGAGTATATGTTCTAAAACTTTTGACCTGTAGTATATATATCGATAATGACATTTTTGGTATTAAAAGTTTAATATCAATAAATAATGATTTTATATACAAACTTCAAATTATTGATATTGAAACCTGCATATATTAGCATATATTTAGCATTATTAAGACAAACCAGCTTCTGGTGCTTTGCATGTCAATGATGTGGGTGGCAAGAGAACGCCAAGAAACTTCACATTTTGTTGCCTTAAAATAAAATGTATGATATATATTTGTTTATGTATACAAGCTACTACACATTTCTAAATGATACAACATTTTCCTAAGTAATAATTTTGATTTCGTACTGTATGTCTTCACAACCCATAGTTAATATGATTTGATACTTTATTGTCCCAGAGGGGAAATTTGACTTGGGCAATTGAGAGTGCTGCTGCTTCCATATAAATACATGGAATCGATTGAGAATAATACCCCATCATATACCCCCCTCCCCACCAACACAAGATTAATGAATCAATATCAGGCAGCAGGTAGCCTAGCGTTTAAGAGTATTGGGCCAGTAAGTCGCTGGTTTGAATCCTAGAGCAGACTAGGTGAAAAATCTGTCAATGTACCCTTGCACAAGACACTTAACCCTAATTCCTCCTGTAAGTAACTCTGGATAAAAGTGTCTACAGTCGTGGCCAAAAGTTTTGAGAATGACACAAATAGTTTTGAGTTTACCTGCTTAATGTTCTTTCCGTGTACCACCATGGGGATGTAGTCTCCAATGAGAGTCCAGGATCATCTTCTCAGTTCTTTTCACATTCAGTTGTAGGTGATGTTCATCACACCATCTGACGAATCCTTCAATCGCCGCCCTGTAGCCGTTGGTGTCAGAGCCTTTGTTTAAGAGTCTGAGGACAGCGGTTTTGTCCGAGAACTTAACTACCTAGTTGTTGCGGTGCTTGCAGAGCAGATGCAGTAGTTTGTGTACAGCGTGAAGAGGATAGGCGACCTTGAGGTGACCTTGAGGATAAGGCGCCTCTTCTTGAACTGCACTGTTGGTTAAGGGCTTGTAAGTCAGCATTTCATGGTAAGGTTGTTGTATTCGGCACATTTATGGTACATTTTTGATTTATGGTAGTACTGTTGGCAGCCATTACAGATGTGAATCATTTTGAATAAGATTAGGATTGTGGTGGCAGAATCATGTTATGGGTATGCTTGTTGCTGGAAGGGGCTGGGGAGTTTGTTAGGATCAAAATAAATATGAAAAGAGCAAAGGACAGGTAAAAAGTTAGAGGAAAACCCGCCAAAGTCTTTTGAATACCTAACCCTGCGATAGTTATATATTTTTTTGCGGAACAATTGCACAAATTCTAATGCTAAAGATACACCAGAATGGCTTTCTAAGAGGTGTTGAGTGTTCCTAAATAGTCTAGTAGTCTCAGTCCTGACCTAAATCTGCTTGAAAATATTGTTGTCCATCAATGATTCCCAACCAAATATACTGAGTTTGAGTCATTTTGACAAAAACCCTAAGAGTTGTGCAAGGTTAGTAGAATCTTATTAAAAATGATTCACAGCTGTAATGGCTGCCAAAGGTGCTTTCACACTGGGGTGTGAAGACATTGGCAATCAATACATTTTCATTTCTTAACATTTTCTATTAATGTTTTTTCACTTTGAACAAGAGAAGTAAGTTGTAATCCTTTTTATTTTTAATTTTAATATGAAGACAGTGCAATATGTAGACTTTCAGTAGCGACTGCATTGTTGGTCAAGGGCTTGTAAGTAAGCATTTCACTGTAAGGGTACACCTGTTGTATTCGGCACATGTGACAAATAAAATTGGATTTGATGTAGGAGCTTACAAATGCAATCCCACCCCCAAGAAGGTAATTATCATGGATTGTTTTGTATAAAAAAATCGAATTATCGATATCAAACATTTGAATGATTGATAGTTGTATTTTTTTAAAGAAAAAATTATAATTATTGATATAAACATTTTAATTATTGATATAAATTCTTTTAATTATTGATATAAAAAATGATATGAATATGTTCAAAGGGCTTTCCTAAATGCATGGTACTTTGGATTATCTTGTGATCTCGACAAAACAACTTCTGTTATCCCCCCCCCCAGATAGCATATGAACACGTCATAAGCAAGAGAAGCATAACAATTCATGTCCAACTGTGTAAAATAGCAGGAAATGTGTTTTTAAATGTAAAAAACTGAGTTAGAGCTGTCAAATCCACAAGTGGCTGCCGGCATTAAACCTAAAGAGGACATTACCATTGGCTGCACGGAGTAGCATTAACAGAAATCCTATGCAGCCTTGTTTTCAAACACTGGAATGTGAGATGTAATCTACACCTCGATTAGGATGATAGAAATTATTTAGGTCAATGATTTTTCAATTTGAGCATAATTATTTCTATGTAGCCTAGATTTTCTCATTCTGAACTTTAACCCGAGTGAGGCGGATGTGGCTTCGTGACAATGACCGCAAGAGCAGCTGCTCACTGATTTGATGGCTCCAATGCAGTTCCACCTCTGACACTGCCAAGACATCCGTATGTGGGTGTCTGCCTTTCCCGGTTAACGCGCGATCTGATTGAATCTAGCCTCTAGGTCTGATTAATTCTGATATATTCAATACAGAAATAACCCAAGAACATGCATTATCAGTTAAATATATATATCATTTAACTAGGCAAGTCAGTTAAGAACAAATTCTTATTTACAATGACAGCCTACCAGGGAACAGTGGGTTAACTGCCTTGTTCAGAACGAAAGATTGTTTTACCTTGTCAGCTCAGGGATTTGATCCAGCAACCTTTTGGTTCCTGGCCCAACGCTCTAACCACTAGGCAACTGTACCTGCCGCCTCAGTCAATGGTTTGGAAATGTCTTCACTACATTCCATTGTCCAATAATGTATTTTCAGATCAGTTACTTCAAGGAAGGAAGGGTGCGTTTTATTGGAGCAGGGCCCGTCACCTCCAGAGGGTTGTATTTCAGCAAGCATTGTCCATGTAGACTGGGCCTGCCTGTCTGTAGGTAGGTTGAGAATGTCATATGGTTGTATTGGTTGTGCATTGAGGGGGTGGAACTCCTTCCCTAGACCCCAGAACCCCAACCAGAAGGGGGCGGGAGAATAAAGTATGGGGGAGGTTCAGGAAGGTCCTCCTGAGGGGTGTGTCCATTTGCTGAGGAAAGGAAAACAATATTTATTATTTAGATTATGTTTTGGGGTTGACCATATTATATTCCATTTGTGTGTGGTTTTTGATTAACTATCCTTGTGGGTACCAGAAATCCTCAAAAGGATATTAAAACAACATAATTCAGACAGGAGGAAAATTGCTATTTTAGGTTTAGGGATTAGAATTTGGGTTAGGATTAAGGTTAGGGGCTATGGTAAGGTTTAGGGAAAATAGGATTTTGAAAGGGAATACATTTTTGGTCCCCATAAGGATGTGCGTACAGTTGATGTCGGAGGTTTACATACACTTATGTTGGAGTCATTAAAACTCATTTTTCAACCACTTCACAAATTTCTTGTTAACAAACTATAGTTTGGCAAGTCAGTTAGGACATCCAGTGGGTCAGAAGTTTACATTCACTAAGTTTACTGTGCCTTTAAACAGCTTGGAAAATTCCAGAAAATTATGTCATGGCTTTAGAAGCTTCTGATAGGCTAATTGACACAATTTGAGTCAATTGGGGGTGTACCTGTGGATGTATTTCAAGGCCTACCTTCAAACACAGTGCCTCTTTGCTTGACATCATGGAAAATCAAAAGAAATCAGCCAAGACCTCAGAAAAATAATTTGTAGACCTCCACAAGTCTGGTTCATCCTTGGGAACAATTTCCAAATGCCTGAAGGTACCACGTTCATCTGTACAAACAATAGTACAGATGAATAGCAAGTATAAACACCATGGGACCACACAGCCGTCATACCGCTCAAGAAGGAGATGCGTTCTGTCTCATAGAGATGAACGTACTTTGGTGCGAAAAGTGCAAACCAATCCCAGAACAACAGCAAAGGACCTTGTGAAGACGCTGGAGGAAACAGGTACAAAAGTATCTATATCCACAGTAAAACGAGTCCTATATCGACATAACCTGAAAGGCCGCTCAGCAAGGAAGCCACTGCTCCAAAACCGCCATAAAAAAGCCAGACTAGAGTTTGCAACTGCACATGGGGACAAAGATCGTACTTTTTGGAGAAATGTCCTCTGGTCATAATGACCATCGTTATGTTTGGAGGAAAAAGGGTGCAAGCTGAAGAACACCATCCCAACCGTGAAGCACGGGGGTGGCAGCATCATGTTGTGGGTGTGCTTTGCTGCAGGAGGGACTGGTGCACTTCACAAAATAGACGGAATCATGAGGCAGGAAAATTATGCGGATATATTGAAGCAACATCAGTCAGGGAGTTAAAGCTTGGTCGCAAATGGGTCTTCCAAATGGACAATGACTCCAAGCATACTTCCAAAGTTGTGGCAAAATGGCTTAATGACAACAAAATCAAGGTATTGAAGTGGACATCACAAAGCCCTGACCTCAATTCCATAGAAAATTTGTGGGCAGAACTGAAAAAGCATGTGTGAGCAAGGAGGCCTCCAAACCTGACTCAGTTACACCAGCTCTGTCAGGAGGAATGGGCCAAAATTCACCCAACTTATGTGGGAATCTTGTGGAAGGCCACCCGAAAAGTTTGACCCAGGTTAAATAATTTAAAGGCAATGCTACCAAATACTATTTGAATGTATGTAAACTTTTGACCCACTGGGAATGTGATGAAAGAAATAAAAGCTGAAATAAATCATACTCTCTACTATTATTCTGACATTTCACATTCTTAAAATAAAGTGGTGATCCTAACTGACCTAAGACAGAGAATTTTTACTAGGATTAAATGTCAGGAATTGTGAAAAATTTAGTTTAAATGTATTTGCCTAAGGTGTATGTAAACTTCCGACTTCAACTGTATGTGTGTAATTGTGTCACCTCTGTGCACAGTAGGTGTGGAAGGGCTGGAGGCAGGCAGACTAGTCAGGTGCAGAGTGGAGCTGATCGTTGATGCTCTCCTCACTGCCATCTGGTAGTTCTTGTACAGGGTGGCCCCATACTAAACAAAGATAGATACAATAGGTACACACAACATACAGTGCAGTGAAAAAGTATTTGCCCCCTTTTGAATTTTCTCTACTTTTGCATATTTTTGATACTGAATGTTATCAGATATTCAACCAAAACCTAATATTAGATAAATGGAACCTGAGAAACCTACATGCCAAGTAAAGACCTTATGTTGTGTTCCCTACAGGTTATAGAGAAGAGCATAAGCTCTGAACTCATTGTCATTGTCCCCATGGGGAAATTTTGTTGTAGTACACGTTTAAAGTAGTATTTAAATACAGTAGACAACAAGTTGACAATACAACATTCATTACAGTTACATACCAATAAAAAGACACTAGCCTACTGGCCTTACTGGGTTGATAGGAACACTAGCCTGAGCTGTTTAGGAGGGATATCACACCTGGCACAAATTATTGTCTAGTTCTGTTCAGACCTTAGTTCTACCTCTGCTACAGATCCAGATCCAGCACCAGACCCAGCCCCCATACCAGAACACCGGAAGAGGCGCGGGGGTGGGATCAAAGATCTAACCTTCATCTGGAGCGAGCAGATCACTGGGAAGTGCTTGCGTCTCAAGTTGTCCTCCTCCCCCCTACAGACCCAGTTCCCGGTAACCCCCCCCCCCCCCCCCCCCCAGTTTTCAACCTCAGCACGACTTCCAGTCCCGGTCCCAGCCCCAACACAGGCAACAACTCTGGACACAGCACCGACTAACCACAACTGCCCCCTCCATCCAGCAACTGCCAGCCCAGATCCCACCCCTTCCCCAACACGAAGAAGCAGACATGTTGTGGACTGACTGACCAACGGACTGATTCTCTCTTTTTTTAAAGAATGATTATTGAATTTTAACTTGTGACATTTTACCTGTGAAGAAATTTACAAAACATCTAATACAAAAATGACCCAGTCCTACCTACCTACAGATTGTGGAAATCTGCTCTTTAAACATGTCAAAGATGATAAAACAAAAACACTAAAGTAAATACTACAGCAATCTCCGCAAGAACACAACAGTAAATACTACAGTATACTACAATCTGCAAAAATACTACATTAATTGCTATAGTATTATAATTACTATAGTATTATACTACCATTTTCTTTTAACATAGTATTTATGCTATAGTTAACTGCAAATACTACAGTATTCACTGTGAATACTATGGTATTTATACCATAGTATACTATAGTATTTTCTCATGTGGGAGTTGCTAGGACCATGCTGGAAAGAATAACGTGAAGGGAATATAACTAATAACTGAGCCAGCACAGTACAGCTCAGGTTGGCAAGATAGTGGGAAAAGAGTATTAATAAAGCCTGACCTGAAGGGCTATATAAAGGGCTATATAAAATAAAATTGATTGATTGATTGACCTTGGCTATTCTGATGGAGTTGACCCAGAGGGAGAGAGTGAGCTCATCATCACAACACAGGAATCTGATGTACTGGGACTCCTTCTGGATCTGAGGATGCTGAAGGGAAAAGAACAGAACAAATGGTATTGACGTTAATCTCTGCTCTTAGAGCAACATCTGCTGTGCGTGCAATGTCTGTCGCAAAACACTGTATGTATGCTTGATTCACTGCTCCATTCTTTGTTCAAGTAGTCCAGTATTTTTGTTGCTGTTGTAGTTCATCAAAGAAGACAACAGGGGGCAGCCAATGCTCACATGAGTCAAGCCATTAGAGGAGCGCTATTTGTATTGCACTACCGTGTTTCAAGTTTGATTAGTCGTACGTATAGGATACACATGGTGTACACTGTCCAACGAAATGCTTACATCCATGTGGGTCCATGTGGGTTGCACTACCATGTTCTCAAACCCTCTCACATTAAGAACCTTTCTCATTCATGTTAAGAATGCCTGGACATTCTCATACACACAATAAATGGTGAGTAAAAAATAAAGGCCCTGTTGCCTGTTTGAAATCAAATTTGAAGATAAACTATTTTTTTTACTAACTTTTTGGCTTTACACTTAGAAACAAAGGAGCTATCTAGAACCTAGAATGGTTCTTTGGCTGTCCCCATAGGAGAACCCTTTGAATAATCTTTTTTGGTTCCCGGTAGAACCCTTTAGGCTTCCATGTAGGCCCCTTTCCACAGAGAGTTCTACGTGGACCAAAAGGGGTTCTCCCTGGAACCAAAAAGGGTTCTTTCTATGGGGACAGCTGAATAATTCTTTTGGAACCCTTTTTTCTTAGAGTTTAGGGACACTGGTGAGGAAGAATTATTTTCTCCAAAATGGCCAGAAAAAAATTATGGTCATATGTTGTTATGAACCATACAGTTTAAATATATGCTAAAATTCAAGGTAAACAGCAACTTAAGTTAACTTCTATAATGTACCTTTAAAAACAGATAATTGTCAGACATGGTTCTGCAAGTAACTGACATAAATATTAAGCAACCAATATTGAAAAGCCACCAAAGTACCTGTCAAACATGGGAAAACCATACTGTCCATATACTTATGAATTAACATAAATATAAAATATTTCCAACGTGGTTTCAGGGCAATTCGTATTATTCTGTACATGAATCTGTGACACTCAATTTAGTATGATATATTAAGTTACTTTAGGTCACATTATGAATGTAATAGCGGTCGTACAATATCAAACGAATTATAGAATCATGTCTCACCCGGCAATACAATTACATAATTACTTGTTACTTTTATTTATTATCCGTATATTTTTAAACTGCATTGTTGGTTAGGGGCTCTTAAGTAAGCATTTCATTGTAAGGTCTACACCTGTTGTATTCAGCGCTTGTGACTAATACAATTTGATTTGATTAGAATAGCATACGTATTGGATAATGTAACTTATCATACATCTTGAATAAGCAGGTATAGTATTATACCCCTTTCTCTGAGACCAGGTTGCTTTTTGCACTGTAACAACAGAGGAGAAATACGGGGAGCATTTACATTGGCGGTTAGGGGAACTAACGATAAAGGTTAGGTTCATTTATGGAAAAAGGTTAGGGGAACTAAAACGACAAAGCTTAGGTGAATGTGCGTAGCAGGTTCGGCAAAGGAGACTGGTAAGGGGAGGACGGCTCAGAATAATGGTTGGCATGGAGTGAATGGAATGGTACCAAACACAAGGAAACTGTGTTTTATACTATTCCATTAATTCCGTTCGAGCCATTACTATAAACCGTCCCGCAAATTTAAAGTGCCAC
This sequence comes from Salvelinus fontinalis, assembly GCF_029448725.1. NCBI lineage: Eukaryota > Metazoa > Chordata > Actinopteri > Salmoniformes > Salmonidae > Salvelinus > Salvelinus fontinalis. The sequence goes on from NC_074681.1 coordinate 42,585,882, forward strand.
CGGCCACCACTGGTGAATGGGGTTAAGTTTAGAATAAGACGAAGTGGGGATTTTTTTGTGTGGACGTCTATGAGAGAGTGTCATATTTGATCCACAACATTTATTGCTAATTTGCTACGTGAGGCTTATTTGATCCAATAGAACTTTCGTAATGTTTAGGTTTTTACAAATGAAAAGATAAGTGGACGCTCGTGACAACTTTGAGAAAAAAGATTTGATATCGGAGTTGTGTCTGTTGTTCACACATATCTGCCCTCTCATTAGCTAGAATGTGCCCAGCTGATCTCCCCTCCTCCCGCCCGCCTCCCTCCTTTGTGGACATGCATCTCCTAGCAACCAATTCCATGAGCAGCAGCACGTAAGAAAATAGGTCCTCCTTAAATTGCAATTTTTGTAAAAACAAATTATTATTTTATTACGTTGCTGTCTTCTGCCCATCTAGAAGAATTGGAAGATACTTCTCTTTTGTGGAAATAGTTTGGAGCAATTTATCGACTTGGTTCTTGCTAGACTCCCCTGCTGAATCATCAGGCAACACAAGGAAGGAATCGGATAGGAGGACCATAAACCCAACAAAGGCAACAACAAGAACAAGGACATAGATAAGCAAGCACAAAACCAACAGAGGGAGAAAGAGAAAGTATTTCTGAGGGATTTCTGGAGGATAGTTCAGGCCTTGACAGTGAAACAAGCATTCAGACGAACAAACAAGCAAAATAGCACTTTGAAAGGAGGTAGAAACATTGAGAGAGTATCTTAATTTATGTGTAATGTGTTGTTTAATTGAAAAACACATTCAATATCTTTATTTGTATCATTAATAAAACGTGCATTGTTTTAAAAGTGCATTTATCTATAGGTGCATTTTTTAAATAAGCACTTTCATCAAGTAAGCACTTCACATCATTCTAGAGCGGAGTGGATTGTTAAAACAGGTCACCATGGAGATGAAGATGGATGCATTCCCGAAGCATTGTTTCAGAGACCTTGCCATCACGTATCCTGAAAATGTGACAAGTGAGTCAGGAAAAAAGAAATTCAAAAAGAAATTGCTAAGAGAAGAGAAACCCCAGAGACTCTGAGGGCAGACTTCATCCTAAAAGTAAACAAGGAAATAAAAGAAGACCTTCTGTTCTACACGGATGATCCTAATGCTTGGCACACAGCTCTCCATAAGGGCTTAAAATGTCAGAAAACAGAACAATGAGGCAACTGTACATTGATTCCACCCCCAAATGTAACATTCATATTCATAGCAATGGCACTGTGATTGATCAAGGTTCGGAGGCCAGTCTGGATCCATTTTTTTACAACTTCGACCAAATAAAACCTCTTCTTGCTGAACTTACAACCGCTCCACTGTCACTACCTACAACAGCCTCCACTCCCTCTGTGCCCCAGTATGTAGTCCCCAGTGTCCCTCTCCCTCCCTCGCAGACACAGCCCTGAGCATGCCTCTCTCACACGTGACACCTGCATCATATAGAGGAGGAGATCAGCCTGGTGCGTCAGCATAGGGGTGAGATCCAGGAGCAGCAGTGTTCAAGGAAAAATGTTGAGGACAACCAGGCTCTCAGGATGGACGTGCACAGTCTTAGAGAGGAACTGTCCAGCACAGACAACACCAGCCACATGCACAACCTCCAGAGGGAGTTACAGTACATGAGCTAAGGCAGGAATTTCTCAGACACCACCATCCATCTACAAAGAAAAAACGCAGGACCAGGCCAACAGCTGAATCAGAACCCACCTACCAACCCAACCAACAAATGCACCAACCCAGCTGACCTTCTCCATGCCCATCTCACGGCCTGTAATTACTCCCATCACTCCTGCCATCCTCCATAGACTTGACGAAAAACCAGACATTATATTAATGATGGACTCAAATGGAAAGTTTATATAGAGAATCAACTTTTCCCAAATAAAAAGGTGTGGTGCCCCACAACAGAGAGAGCTACTGGGTGAAATAACACAGTGTGCCATCACAGCAGCAAGACTTGTAACCTGTTGCCCCAAGAAAAGGGCAACCAGTGAAGAACAAACACCATTGTAAATACAACCCATATTTATGTTTATTTATTTTCCCTTTTGTACTTTAACCATTTGCACATCGTTACAACGCTGTATATATACATAATACGACATTTGTAATGTCTTTTGGAACTTCTGTGAGTGTAATGTTTACTGTTAATTTTTATTGTTTATTTCACTTTGTATATTATCTACTTCACTTGCTTTGGCAATGTTAACGTATGTTTCCCATGCCAGTAAAGCCCCTTGCATTGAAATTGAGTTGAATTGAGAGCTATGGAGCTCATGACTGTGGCCCAGCTTGCTCACCAAGCCACATCATCATTCACACCTGGGGACCAATGACCTGCGTGCCCAACAGGAGAGGGTGGCCACATCACTAAGGGGACTGATAGATAGGGCCTCCACCATCTTACCCCTTGCAAAGATAGTCATATCTACCCTGCTCCAGAGGAGAGACTTCCAATAATGCCACCATCCAGAGGGTAAATGCCAGCCTTTCTCGGGACTGTGTGCTATGGCCCACTATTCCACCCTCAGCCTGCACTGTCTTAATGACAATGTGGCCAGTCCACCTCACCCACCAACTCCCTGAGACAAATAAGACACTCCTTTAGACCTGAGCCTTATAGAGATAGAAGAACAGCCAGCAACACTGACCCCCACACCACCCTACACCACTTATCTCCCAGGAACTGCATGCAGATAGACTGAGCTATGCCCAAGCCGCAAACAGTCAGAGGCCCCATGCACAGTTTGGAGCATCGGTGGTCACACTGCCCTCCACACCACCCTCTTCAATTCCCACTACAACCTCCTTCTCATACTGCCAGACCAGGTCCGCCTCAGCAAAGCTCTACCAGACCCGGCCCATCACAGCACAGCACAGCTCTACCAGACCAGGCCCACCTCAACTGCCCAGCTCTACACAGCACCGACCACTACCCTAGGGTGTGGCAAAACACTGTTGAGGGTAGTGCACCACATGATGCAGTCCACACCATGTATCATTCACATCATCAGCCCTCATGTGCTGAGAGTTTTGAGCTTTGCCAGTCACACTGCCCTCCACACCACCCTCAATTCCCCCTACAACCTCCCCCCAAGCTAGTTTTGGTTACCTTCCCTACTCCCATCCCCAGGACATGCCTGGGACACTTCTTCCCCCCATGGCAGCCCCAACCCTGTAACAGGAGCCACACCAATGCCTCCTGTGCACACCCATAATGGAGCATTGTCAGGAGCTTCATCAGGGTGGACTGAGCTCTGCCAACACTGCTCTCCCAGTTCCCACTCCAGCCCCTGCATCCAGTGACTTGAGGGATGTCTGTCAAATGCTCAGTCTACTCTGCTCTCATGTGGTTGGCCAGGGACCTTGGCAAAGTCTCAGCTCACTCAACAAATAGCTGCAGATGACCCTATGCCTGTCAGCTCTTATGGGAATGAGCTGAATAACCCCCGGACTTTAAATCTAGTAGGGGGCTTGGGCTAATGCACCTAAATGTGCGAAGTATGATTGAAAAAATGGACACAATTGACATTTGGGAACAGGACTCTTGTCCTGACATTCTGGTTCTCTCAGAAACACGGTTAAATGGTTCTGTATCTGATAAAGACATTGAAGTAAATTATTATCATGTATTTAGGTGTGACAGATTACAGAAAGGGGAGGAGTGGCCATATATGTCAAATCTAATTTCATGGAGTGCCAATCTTTAGTTATTTCTGTTCCCAAGAAATTTGAGCTCCTGGTTGTAGATGTGTCCATAAACTAGAATACACATTTATTTGTTATTGGGATTTACCGCCCCCCTGCTGCCATGGCGGACGTTACTGGTGGTATAGCCGAGTGTTTAACACATTTTTTGTCCACGGAGTTGGTCATTTGAGGGGATTTGAGTCTGGATTTGCTATCCCCGGCCACAGATCAATTTAAGAGTATATGCATTGATTTGAATCTGACTCAATTGATCTCAAAATGCACACGGCTAAATGGGAGAAACCCTGTTAACTCATTGACTGATTTAATTCTCACTAATAACCCCCATAAATATTTGTCTAGTGGAGTACTTGCATATGATCTCAGTGATCATTGTCCCATAGTATAGTACAGAAACATGCTAATCCTTGTTTAATTAAGATGACCAAGTTTAAAAAGTTCTCAAGTGTTTTTACGTTACATGTTCTATTCTGATTTAGCTACTCCCCTGTATTACTGACCCTGAGTTGGCTATAGAACATTTCTTCCCTGCCCAAGCAAGTTCTGTCTGACTCTGGCATTATGACTGAGAAGAATGGAATAAGTGATGCTTTTAATCATTTTCTCTCAGCAGGCTTTTTATCTGAGAGAAACTGTGGTTTAATTGACCTCAGTCAGTCAATCGACTGTTTTTCCCTCTGCCAGCCCCTAGCTGACTCAATGGTTAACCCTTCAACTTCTAGTGAATCTTTGTTTTCATTTCAACAATTTACTACCCGTGATGTGCTAGATGCCTTGATTAAGATTGATGTAAAAAAAATAATAATCTAGGTCTGATATGCTTGATCCATATCTGCTGCAGCTCTCTGCCTCAACATAGAGAATAAACAGCTCTCTATGGTCAAGGCGTGACGCCTTGACCATAGAGAGCTGTTTATTCTCTATGTTGGTTGGGGCGTGATAGTGACTAGGGTGGGTCATCTAGGTGATTAATGGTTTATGTTGGCCTGGTATGCTTCCCAATCAGAGACAGCTGTTTATCGTTGTCTCTGATTGGGGATCATATTTAGGCAGCCATTTCCCCTTTGTGTTTTGTGGGATCTTGTCTACAGATAGTTGCCTGTGTGCACACCAGTAGCTTCACGTTTCGTTTGTGCTTTTGTTGTTTTTGTTCGGTGTTCAATTTGAATAAAGAAAATGTACGCTTACCACGCTGCACCTTGGTCCAATCCTTACGACGAACGTGACAGCCCCCCTGATTGCTGAATCATTAACCTATTTTTTTAACATGACGATTATCTGGTACTATCCCCAAGGTTTGGAAGGCGGGCAATGTACTCCACCTTCATAAAGGTGTGGACCCTTGTGACCTAAATAATTATCGCCCTATTTCTAAACTTTCTTGCCCAGGTAAAATGTTAACAATCCTTGATTCATTCTCAGCTAAGATCGTTCTTATCTTTGAAATGTATTCTAAATGTACAGTACCAGTCAAAAGTTTGGACACACCTACTCATTCAATACTTTTTCTTTAGTTTGACTATTTTCTACATTGTCGAATAATAGTGAAAACATCAAAACTATGAAATAACACATATGGAATCACGTAGTAACCAAAAAAGTGTTAAACAAATCTAAATATATTTTAGATTCAGTAGCCACCTTTTGCCTTGATGATAGCTTTGCACACTCTTGGCATTCTCTCTACCAACTTCACCTGGAATGCTTTTCCAACAGTCTTTAAGGAGTTCCCACATATGATGAGTACTTGTTGGCTGTTTTTCCTTCACTCTGCAGTCCAACTCATCCCAAACCATCTCAATTGGGTTGAGGTCGGGTGATTGTGGAGGCCAGGTCATCTGATGCAGCACTCCATCACTCTCCTTCTTGGTCACCCAGTTCTTTGTGTGTGGGTGTGTGTGTGTGTGTGTGTGTGTTACCCCGTCTGTTACCTCAGCGAGTCGATTGGAGAAGAGCAGAAGACAAATGTCTACTGTGACAAACTGATAACATCGGTTAATCTTTCCTCCAAGATGGATGGCCTACCTTGAGGATGAAGCAGAAATCAGTTGGTGCTTTGTATTTCTGTTTGTAATCAGTGGTGGTGTAGATATTGACTTTGTCAAGTTGAATGAAGCACGCCAGGTCCCTGGATGTCTGCCAAGGAAGAAAAACATGAGAAAACCTGAATAAGTAGACTTTAGGTTATATCGTTGCTGTCTGATGAAAACATCTTATCTCTAAAATAGAGACTTTTCAGGAAATTGTGAAAATTACCATATTTTCCAACTAACGAACATACAATTATGAAATTCAGAAACTATTTTGCATACATTTTCTTGGTCCTGAAGTCATGAAATGTTCAGAGTACATTGAGGGTTGTTACTGCTTTCAAGAAGAAAAAAAATATGAAAATTGGTAACAAATGGAGTTCCTAGATTTTCATCAGACAGCGACGATATTGATCATATCATTGGAGATCCAGTGAGTAAGGATTTCATAGATTACTGTTTTAGTCTGAAAAGTCCCAACTTGAATGACTGTGTGCACTGTGGACTTCCTGAGCCAATTGTTTTTAAGCGTTTTGCAGACACAACATATACAGTGCATTCGGAAACTATTCAGGCCCCTTGACTTTTTCCACATTTTGTTACGTTGTTACAGCCTTGTTCTAAAATGGATTACATTGTTTTTTCCCCATCATCAATCTACACACAATGACAAAGCAAAAACTGTTTATACATTTTTGAAAATGTATATATATAAAAAAAACTGATAACACGTTTACATAAGTATTCAGACCCTTTACTCAGTACTTTGTTGAAGGACCTTTTGCAGCGATTACAGCCTCGAGTCTTCTTGGGTATGATACTACAAGCTTGGCACACCTGTATTTGGGTAGTTTCTCCCATTCTTCTCTGCAGATTCTCTCAAGCTCTGTCAGGTTGGATGGGGAGCGTCGCTGCACAGCTATTTTCAGGTCTCTTCAGAGATGTTCGATCGGGTTCAAGTCCGGGCTCTGGCTGGGCCACTCAAGGACATTCAGATACTTTTCGGGGGCGGCCCGTCAGGAATTCCAGGACCCAATTGCACAGGGCGGGGTTGAGACCCAGGGCATCGAGCTTGATGATGGTCTTGGAGGGTACTATGGTGTTGTATGCTGAGCTATAGTCAATGAACAGCATTCTTATATAGGTATTCCTCTTGTCCAGATGGGATAGGGCAGTGTGCAGTGTGATGGCGATTGCATCGTCTGTGAACCTATTGGGGCGGTAAGCTAATTGAAGTGGGTCTAGGAGGACAGGTAAGGTGGAGGTGATATGATCCTTGACCGGTCTCTCAAAGCATTTCACAATGACAGAAGTGAGTGCTACGGGGCGAATGTCGTTTAGTTCAGTTACCTTTGCCTTCTTGGGTACAGGAACAATTGTGGCCATCTTGAAGCATGTGGGGACAACAGACTGGGATAGGGAGAGATTGAATATGTCCGTAAACACACCAGCCAGCTGGTCTGCACATGCTCTGAGGGCGCAGCTAGGGATGCTGTCTGGGCCGGCAACCTTGCGAGGGTTAGCACGTTTGAATGTCTTACTCACGAAGGCCACGAAGAAGGAGTGAGCACAGTCCTTGGTAGCGGGCCGCGTCGGTGGCATTGTATTATCCTCAAAGCGGGCAAAGAAGGTGTTTAGTTTGTCTGGAAGCAAGACGTTGGTGTCCGTGACGTGGCTGGTTTTCCTTTTGTAGTCCATGGTTGTCTGTAGACCCTGCCACATACATCTCGTGTCTGAGCCGTTGAATTGCGACTCCACTTTGTCTCCACACTGAAATGTATCTTGTTTGATTGCCTTGCGGCGGGAATAACTACACTGTTTGTACCATAAATGCCTGATTGGAGGAGTGCTGCAGAGTTACTTAGCTCAATTCATCTTTGCCTCGATCCTGACTAGTCTCTCAGTCCCTGCCACTGAAAAACATTCCCACATCATGATGCTGCCACCACAATGCTTTACCATAGGGATGGTGCCAGGTTTCCTCTAGACGTGACGCTTTGCATTCAGGCCAAACAGTTCAATCTTGGTTTCATCAGACCAGAGAATCTTGTTTCTCATGGTCTAAAAGTACTTTAAGTGCCTTTTGGCAAACTCCAAGCTGGCTGTCATGTGCCTTTTACTGAGGAGTGGCTTCCGTCTGGCCACTCTACAATAAATGCCTGATTGGTGGAGTGCTGCAGAGATGGTTGTCCTTCTGGAAGGTTCTCCCATCTCCACATAGGAACTCTGGAGCTCTGTCAGAGTGACCATCGGGTTCTTGTTCACATCCCCAGGATGCACCTAAGCTCAATTTTGAGTCTCATAGCAAAGGGTCTGAATAGTTATGTAAATAAGGTATTTCTGTTTTTTATTTTTAATATATTTGTAGAAGTTTTTGCCATTGTATTGTGTGTAGATTGATGAGGATTTTAAAAAATGTAATCAATTTTAGAATAAGGCTGTAATGTAACAAAATGTGGAAAGAGTCAAGGGGTCTGAATACTATACGTTTTTATATTAGTTCATAAACTGCCTATACAATATACTGTATGTGCAAGACTATGTATTGACAAGATGTTTACTCAACTTGCTGTGACGAAGGACATGCAACCGAAACGCATCTGGGTTCATAATCTTTGTTTCCATTGAACATGCCATACAAATAAATGCATTTTAATAAATTATATTTAGAGTGCCTTGGTACTCCTTTCACTTCCTGTACCTTTGTCTTTCCTTTAGGCACATAATATATCCCAGATGCCCTGAGCAGGAAGTAGCGACGTTTCCACGATTTCTTCCCGTCCTCTCTCAGATACAGCAGCCCCTCCAGGTCTGGGACGATGAGAGAAGGCCCATCAAAATTTTCCTGGATTCAGAAATAAAAAATACGGTTTTTGGAAGTGTTTAAGGGTTTAGATAAGCCTGATTTTCTCAAGAGGAAGGAGAACACCAACACAATATTGGTACAGTAAATATGTGTGCTGTATAGGCTACAGAGAAGACTACAGGTGTGTTTGTGATAACTCACCTTTAGCAGAAGTTCCTTATGCCTTTCTTTTATCTCATTAATACATTTTTGGTCTTTCTTCCATAGGTAGAATATCTTGAAGTTGACGTGAAAAGACAATGTCAGCACAAGGATATAATTAATGGAACTTAAACAAAGAGCTTGGTTGCTAGTTTATCTCAACTTAAACCACTCTTTTGTTTGGTAAAAATTTGGCAGAAGTAGAGACAGATCATTGACTTAAATTAGAAAGCACAGTTAACTGCACTATTTTGTGTGAATTTTGGGTCATGTTCATATGGGCACGCAACGGAAAACGTTTTAAAGAGCTTGCAACAGAAAACAAAAAAAACTATTTGGGGGGGGGGTCCAGGTAATATCTCCCTGATTCAGTCTATTTTCTTCCGTTTGGTGCTTAATGTTTGGTGCCCAGTTGTCTACTGTACTCACCTGGGGGTCCTTGAAGAAGAGATATTTGTTGGGTCTCAGAAGGAAAAGGATTTGGTTTTTACTGTCTCGTGTCCATGCAGAAAGAGGCTCCACTAGATATTCATGGTCTTCAAACCCCCTTTCTGCATTGAGAACAAAAGAGGAGCCTCATTTCTTTATGAAAATGATATACATCAATCATACAATGTCATATCTTAAATCATACCCAAAGTACACTAAATTACAAAAAATGTGTGGACACCTGCTCGTTCTTCCACACCGATAGACAAACCATTTCGGTATGGGCCTTGCTTTTTTCACAGGGGCATTGCCATGCTGAAACAGGAAAGGGTTTTCCACAAACGGTTGCCACGAAGTTGGAAGCACAAATCAAATCAACCTTTTTATATCAGCAGATGTTACAAAGTGCTTATACAGAAACCCAGCCTAAAACCCCAAACAGCAAGGAATGCAGATGTAGAAGCACAGTGGTTGTCACGTCCTGACCATAGTTCTGTGTTTTGCTTGTTTTAGTGTTGGTCAGGACGTGAGCTGGGTGGGCATTCTATGTTGTGTGTCTAGTTTGTCTGTTTCTGTGTTCGGCCTAATATGGTTCTCAATCAGAGGCAGCTGTCAATCGTTGTCCCTGATTGAGAATCATATATAGGTGGCTTGTTTTGTGTTGGGGATTTGTGGGTGGTTGTTTCCTGTCTTTGTGTTTTGTCTGCACCAGAAAGGACTGTATCGGTTTGCCACATTTGTTATTTTGTTTTGTAAGTGTTCACGTTTATTTGTCGTAATTAAACATGTTGAGGACTGGCTACGCTGCGTGTTGGTCCGATCCCTGCTACATTCTCTCTTCTCGTGAAGAGAGGGAAGGCTGCCGTTACAGTGGTTAGGAAGAACTCCCTAGAAAGGCAGGAACCTAGGAAGAAACCTAGAGAGGAACCATTCTGAGGGATGGCCAGTCTTCTTCGCCTAGAATTTCATTGCATGCTGTAGCATTAAGATTTCCCTTCACTGGAACAAAGGGGCCTAGCTCGAACCATAAAAAACACCCCCAGACCATTATTCCTCCTCCACCAAACTTTAGAGTTGGCACTATGCATTTGGACAGGTAGCGTTCTCCTGGCATCCGCCAAACCCAGATTCGTCCGTCAGACTGCCAGATGGTGAAGCGTGATTTCCACTGCTCCAGAGTCCAGTGGTGGCGAGCTTTATACCACTCCAGCCGACGCTTGGCATTGCGTATGGTGATCTTAGGCTGTGTGTGGCTGCCCGGCCATGGAAACCCATTTCATGAAGCTGCTGACGAATAGTTATTGTGCTGACGTTGCTTCCAGAGGCAGTTTGGAACCCGGTCGTGAGTGTTGTAACCGAGGACAGATGATTTTTACACACTACGCACTTCAGCACTTCGGCGGTCCCATTTTGTGAGACGTTGTTGCAGATCTAGCAGGACAGATATTTGACAAACTGACTTGTTGGAAAGGCGGCATCCTATGACGGTGCCACGTTGAAAGTCACCGAGCTCTTCAGTAAGGCCATTCTACTGCCAATGTTTGTCTATGGAGATTGCATGGCTATGTACTCGATTTATACAACTGTCGGCAACGGGTGTGGCTGAAATAGCCGAATCCACTCATTTGAAGGGGTGTCCACATACTCTTGTATATATAGTGTACCTTGACTGCGCTTGATTGAGCTTGCTTGGTGCAATGGAACCAATGGAAGAACCCAAAAAGTGAAAACCTAACCCAACTGGCACTTCAGCCGGGCTCAATCAAATGCTCAAAGTGTTTGACAGAAAACAAATACCACCTGAACCAAGGTCTGGTGTGTATGATTCTCACCAGTCTGCAGCTCGGGGTTGGTCTCACACAGGCTCCAGTCCGTGCTGTAGTCACAGTGGGTCTTCTCAAACAGATTATCCATCACGTCCCTGACCGTCTGTCTCTCGTCCACCATCAGTGTCTTGGAGCTGCCATCACTCATCATTACCTTCACTACCAACTACCAGGAGGTACATACAAATAGCCATTGAAATATATGTACTTATTGAGTACACTCAATATGACTGCTGGCCCACCCATCACAGAATGTTGACTTAAATGGGGATTGCCATTCTAGTAATAAACAATGATTACGAGAAACATTGGCATATAGCATTTTTCTCCAACTCAAAGTGCTTTGCATGATATAGGGGTAGCTCAAATCCTCACAATGTGAAGCGGTTATAGCCAGTTTAGTGAAATCAACCCAATTTACCTTCTTAACTTTGGCCTCTTTTAGCTTCTCCAGAGCCAGCTTGATTTTGTCCGTTTTGGCTTGTGCTTCGGCCTCTCCCTGGAAAAATGTTAGTATACTGTTTGAGCAGCAGGAATGTGAAAAAGTGCTACACCCACATGAAAAAATACTACAGTTTACTATAGAAAACTACAGTCCTTACAGTAGAATTATATAGTAAACTGTAGTGTACTGTAGAATACCATACTACACACTGTAGTATCCCTCGATCATATGTAGTACTTACTATAGAATGATGTAGTATACTGAAAAATACTATAGTAAATACTACAGTATTAACCAAAAGAACACTGTAGTAAATACTACAGTAATGTCAGCAAAAACACTAGTCCGCCAAAAAAAAGTTTTTTACTATAGTAAATACTACTGTATCTTATTTGCATATGCTCCGCTCATTTGCAATTCGTGCCACCCATAACTGAGAAACCTACATGCAGAGTATAGAACATATATTGTGTTCCGTACAGTTTATAGAAAAGAGCAGAGGTTCTGAACTATCCGTTCATAGAACTATCCGTTCAGAACTCAGTCATACCTAGCTACAGGTTATGGAAAATGTGCTCTTTAAGCATTTCTCCACTAGGTTTCCTGAAGAAGAATGCCTCCACTTCTATGTCAAAGATAATAAAACAAATACACCATAGTAAATACTACACTGATGTCCGCAATAACACTACAGTAAATACTTCAGTGTACTACAATCTGCAAAAACCCTACATTCATTACTTTAGTATATACTGCTATTTTACAGTATTTTAATACACCTTAGTATAAAAATACTGTAAAACTGTAGTACATACTAAAGTAATGAATGTATGGTTTTTGCAGATTGTATTATAATCTATATTTATTGTAGTGTTTTTAGGGACTGTAGTACACCACAGTCCCTAAAAATACTATGTATTCACTGTAGTGTTTTTGTACAAAAAATCTATAGTGAATACTATAGTCATTATACCATAGTATTTTTTTATGTGGCAGTTTACTGTATATTGGCAGTAATTAGCTACAAAAACAGAAAGGTAAGATGCCTTGATATGCAAATCAATAGAACTGCAGAACTCAAGGGCCTGATATTGTAAAGTATTGTGATATTGATAAGGGCCTGCATTTGAAACAGAACTAGTTCTGTAATCTTGGTTGAGACCTGAAGACTTGCATTAGCTCCCCTGGCTAACGCCTAGGGTTACACAGTCCCAGTTACCGGTGGCAGTGGTTTGGGGGGTTCAGGAGGTAGAGAGAATGAGGAGGACTCCAGCGATGACATTTGGGACAAGGAGATAGGTGCTGGGACATTTTGTTGTTGGGTGGAATAGCCAGACTTGTGCTGCTGTGTGTGGACATGTCCCGTCTTGGTTGCGTTCAGTCTCTCCTCTGTGTCCGCCAAATCTGACCCCAGATCAGCCATCAGAGTGTCCAGGTCATGATCCTCTAGCTCATTTAGAGATTCTGCCAGAGAGGAAGATGGGAAATGAGGGGTTTGTATTATCAACTAGTGATAAGACGTGATAACAATCACTTCCCTTTTAATGAATACTTTTACCATTCTCACTCATGTACTTGTGAAATATGCTTAATAAGGTTGCTATTGGCAAGCAGGACTTAAAATATTTGTCATATGCATCAACTCTAATTGTAACCCAGGTAGTTTGGGTCCTCGATGCTAATTGGCTGAAACAGTATTTCAGCCATATGTATATGTAAGGGACAAATGCTGACGTTCTGTACATTACACTCTTAGAAAAAAGGGTTCCAAAAGGGTTCTTCTGCAGTCCCCATAGGAAAACCCTTTTGGGTTCCAGTTAGAACCCTGTGGAACCCTGCGTAGTTCCTTTTTCCAAGGTAAAGTACAGAACGAAGGCGTTCATCCGCAAATACCACAGTTGCCAAAGAAAACAATAAAGTACACATTTACTGGTAGAAATGAAACATTTTCATTGATATTAAATATTAAACAACAGCAAAGTAGCTGCATTTGCATTTGTTTAAGATGTTTTCTATTGACATTCATTTGGATACGTCCATAAGCAGCTGATGATGCCAGTTTTTTGCCTGGCATAGCTAGAAAAGTGTTTTGAGCCGAGGAATGCTGATTGGCTGATGTCAGACCGTATACCACGGGTATGACAAAACATACATTTTTACTGCTATAATTACGTTTGGAAACAATTTACAATAGCAATAAGGCACCTCGGGAACTTGTGGTACATGGCCAAAATACCACGGCTAATGGCTGAATGCTGATTGGCTTGCATCGTGCCTAAGAACAGCCCATAGCCGTGAAATATTAGCCATGTACCACACTCCCTCAGGCCTTATTGCTTAAATACAGTTGAAGTCGGAAGTTTACATAAACCTTAGCCAAATACATTTAAACTCAGTTTTTCACAAATCCTGACATTTAATCCGAGAAAGAATTCCCTGTCTTAGGTCAGTTAGGATCAGCACTTTATTTTAAGAATGTGAAATGTCAGAATGATAGTAGAGAGAAGGATTTTTTTCAGCTTTTTCACATTCCCAGTGGGACAGAAATTTACATACACTCAATTAGTATCAGGTAGCATTGCCTTTACATTGTTTAACTTCGGTCTAACGTTTTGTGTATTCTTCCACAACCTTCCCGCAATAAGTTGGGTGAATTTTGGCCCATTCCTCCTGACAGAGCTGCTGTAACTGAGTCAGGTTTGTAGGTCTCCTTGCTCACACACGCTTTTTCAGTTCTGCCCACAAATTTTCTATGGGATTGAGGTCAGGGCTTTGTGATGGCCACTCCAATACCTTGACTTTGTTGTCCTGAAGCCATTTTGCCACAACTTTGGAAGTATGTTTGATGTCATTGTCCATTTGGAAGACCCATTTGCGATCAAGCTTTAACTTCCTGACTGATGTCTTGAGATGTTGCTTCAATATATCCACATAATTTTCCTGCCTCATGATGCCATCTATTTTGTGAAGTGCACCAGTCCCTCCTGCAGCAAAGCACCCCCACAACATGATGCTGCCACCCCTGTGCTTCACGGTTGGGATGGTGTTCTTCGGCTTGCAAGCCTCCCCCTTTTTCCTCCAAACATAACAATGGTCATTATGGCCAAACAGGTCTATTTTTGTTTCATCAGACCAGAGGACATTTCCCCCAAAATATGGTATGACGGCTGCGTGGTCCCATGGTGTTTATACTTGCGTACTATTGTTTGTACAGATGAACGTGGTACCTTCAGGCATTTGGAAATTGCTCCCATGGATGAACCAGACTTGTGGAGGTCCCCAAAAAATTCGGAGGTCTTGGCTGATTCATTTTGATTTTCCCATAACGTCAAGCAAAGAGGCACTGAGTTTGAAGGTAGGCCTTGAAATACATCCACAGGTACACCTCCAATTGACTCAAATGATGTCAATTAGCCTATCAGAAGCTTCTAAAGCCATGACATAATTTTCTGGAATTTTCCAAGCTGTTTAAAGGCACAGTCAACTTAGTGTGTGTAAACTTCTGACCCACTGGAATTGTGAATTATAAGTGGAATAATCTGTCTGTAAACAATTGTTGGAAAAATTACTTGTGTCATGCACGAAGTAGATGTCTTAACCGACTTGCCAAAACTATAGTTTTTTAACAATACATTTGTGGAGTGGTTGAAAAACGAGTTTTAATGACTCCAACCTAAGTGTATGTAAACTTCCGACTTCAACTGTATACCACAGGTACAATCTAAAAATGCTTGTTTACTGTACTATTTATGTTGGTAACCAGTTTATAATAGCAATAAGGGACCTCTGGGTTTGTGGTATATGGCCAATATACCACACCCCCTTGGGTCTTATTGTGTCAAGATAAAATGTCCACTGTTTGCTGATGTCGTGTTGCATTATGTTTCTCACCGTTCAAATCTGTGAACCTAATAGAGAAGTTGTTTTCTCTCTGTGAGCTGGATGACATTCCTGAGGGGTCCATTTTGTACCCAAGACTCTGTCAAAAAAACGGTTTCAGATGAAGAGTTGGCATACAGAGATTTTAGTTCAGAACATGAAAGAAATTGTATGTTTTACATAACACTAATACAGATAGGGAACACTACAACAATATTTGCAACATTTTTACATTCATTCTAAGAAAACCGTCTTCAAGGACCATCTCAGAAGCCACATTTCTAAGCTGTGCAGAACACAGTCAAAATTCAAACCTTATACTTCGAATGCCAAAAAAAAAAGCACAATGGTGATGATGTGATATCATAGGAAAGTGATTATTTCATTTGATATGTCATATTTTCCTAAACGTCACCAGCAGGCAATTCCAGGCGAATCATACACAGTGGATTCGGAAAGTATTCAGACCACTTCACTTTCTCCACATTTTGTGACGTTACAGCCTTATTCTAAAATTGATTACATAACATTTTCCCTCAACACTCTACACACAATACCCCATAATGACAAAGCAAAAACAGTTTGTAATTTGTTTGCAAATGTATGAGAAAAAAAACTGAAATATCTGAAGTATAAAAATACTGTAAAACTGTAGTACATACTAAAGTAACGAATGTATGGTTTTTGCAGATTGTATTATACTGTATATTTACTGTAGTGTTTTTAGGGACTGTAGTACACTACTAAAAATACTAAGTATTCACTGTAGTGTTTATGTGCAAAAAATCTACAGTGAATACTATGGTCATTATACCATAGTATTTTTTTATGTGGCAGTTTACTGTATATTGGCAGTAAGTAGCTACAAAAACAGAAAGGTAAGATGCCTTGATATGCAAATCAATAGAACTGCAGAACTCAAGGGCCTGATATTGTGCACCCCTGCATTTGAAACAGAACTAGTTCTGTGATCTTGGTTGAGACCTGAAGACTTGCATTAGCTCCCCTGGTGTTCGATTGGGTTCAAGTCCGGGCTCTGGCTGGGCCACTCAAGGACATTCAGAGACTTGTCCCGAAGCCACTCCTGCGTTGTCTTGGCTGTGTGCTTAGGGTTGTTGTCCTGTTGGAAGTTGATCCTTCACCCCAGTCTGAGGCCCTGAGAACTCTGGAGCAGGTTTTCATCAAGGATCTCTCTGTACTTTGCTCCATTTATCTTAGCCTCGATCCTGACTAGTCTCCCAGTCCCTGCCGCTGAAAAACATCCCCACAGCATGATGCTGACACCACAATGCTTCCCCGTAGGGATGGTGCCAGGTTTCCTCCAGTCCAATCTTGGTTTCATCAGACCAGAGAATCTTGTTTCTCATGGTCTAAAAGTCCTTTAGGTGCCTTTTGGCAAACTCCAGGCATGCTGTCATGTGCCTTTTACTGAGGAGTGGCTTCCGTCTGGCCACTCTACCATAAAGCCCTGATTAGTGGAGTGCTGCAGAGATGATTGTCCTTCTGGAAGGTTCGCCCATCACAACAGAGGAACTCTGGAGCTCTGTCAGAGTGACCATCGGGTTCTTGGTCACCTCCCTGACCAAGGCCCTTCTCCTTTAATTGCTCAGTTTGGCCGGGTGGCCAGCTCTAGGAAGTGTTTTGGTGGTTCCAAACTTCTTCCATTTAAAAGTGATCGAGGCCACTGTGGTCTTGGGGACCTTCAATGCTGCAGAAATGTTTTGGTACCCTTCCCCAGATCTGTGCCTCGACACAATCGTGTCTCTGAGCTCTGCGGACAATTCCTTTAACCTCATGGCTTGGATTTTGCTCTGACATGCACTGTCAATTGTGAGACCTTATATAGACAGTTGTGTGCCTTTCCAAATCATGTCCAATCAATTGAATTTACCACAGGTTGACTCCAATCAAATTGTAGAAACATCTCCAGAATAATCAATGGAAACAGGATGCACCTAAGCTCAATTTTGAGTCTCACATCAAAGGGTTTGAATACTTATGTAAATAAAGTATTTCTGTTCTTTATTTTTTATACATTTGAAAAAGTGTTTAAAAACCTGTTCTCACTTTGTCATTATGGTGTATTGTGTGTAGATTGATGAGGAAAATGTTTTATTTAATAACTTTTAGAATAAGTCTGTAAGGTAACAAATGTGGTAAAAGTCAAGGGGTCTGAAGACTTTCCAAATGCACTCTATCATAAACAGTCTATAGAACTGGATGACCTGCTGACCTGCATAAGATCTCCCCTGGCACATAACTAAACCCTGATGAATATAGAGAGAAACATATGTTTCCATGTTCGAAGCCATGCTCAATGAACCGTTTAGCCCTTCGAGTCATGGGGTAGGAAACCCTGGATGGATTCTGAGGTCTGTTGGTCTCCATGCTCCCAGAAAGTAATCCAAATTATATATCAATCCAATCATGGTCAAATTTGAAAACATTTGATCCTCTTAAGTTCAGGACGAATGATTATTCTAATCAAAATGGTTATCTTCCTAACTTGCATAAGACTGTAGACAGTGACACAATATTTGTGGCTCTCCAAAAGGATGGCTGCCAATATGAAGTTGAATTGGCATAAATACCCATTCCTTAGAGTTCGATTTAAATGTAATGCCATTTGGTCTAATTACTACTCCTGTTCTTAGAGCTACATTCATTAAAGGGGATGTTCTGTATTTTATGGTTCCTCACCCTGAAAGAAGTCTATGGGCCAGGAGAAACTGTAATCCATAGTTCGGTTTTCTTTACATCCACTACAAACTACAGCTAACATGATCTACTGCTAGCAGCTAAAAACCAATGGAAGTGATATGGCAGCATCAAACCAGATATTGAGTTATTTGATTTGCTCAGTTGCCCCTATCACTTCCATTGATTGTTAGCTAGCGGCGTCTCAAGTTAGCTGTAGTTTGTAGTGGCTGTTGAATGACAACCCAGCCATCGATTACAGTTTGTCTGGTCCCATTGACTGCTTCGAGGGTGAGGAACCATCTTATATTAAGTTGTAAAATACTGAACTTCCCCTTTAAGAGGAGTTTACTGCTGAGTACAATGTACAATGCACATAGGTATTAGCCAGGATTCTATCAATGGCATCTAATGTTTCATCTGGCAAGCCACATACTGTACACACTAGTGTCATGGAGGGCAAAAGTGCTTGAGGATACCTTGGTGCCATGACCTTAAAATCAGTGGCTCGTGTCCATTTCTCAACCCAGATAATGTTTCTCGTCATTCATTTGACTTGATTTTATTTATTTGACAGGGATAATGCACATTAATCAACACCTTCTGTAAATGTTCCAGATTTAGCCCAAAGGTTAATTTCCATCTGTAGGCTCTGGGTTACACCTCTACACTGCTGGGTCTCAACAAAAACTACTTTTACACAGCTGCTGACGTATGTCTGGTTTATCCATTTCTGGTGAAAACACTTCTGATGAATCCGGGGAAGTGTAGTTTTATAAGATTGGTCCTAGTGAGAACTCACCTGTGTTAGGAGGTCCATCTCTCCCAGCAGGTCAGTGAACATGGAGTCTATGTCATCCATCTGTTACAGATAACAAGCAGACATATTTTAGACAAACGTCTGCACACTAGAAGGCCATCAATGAGCCCTATCTACCTATATATACCTAAACATGACATCATTGTTGTTGACATCAACACTAAGGACCATTATTGTGGCAGACAGAGAATAGGTCTACACAACCAATGTCACTTAAACTTGTAAAAACATGATTAAAGGGATAGTTCAGCCAAATTATAAATGTCCATATGTGTTTCCTAACTTTGAAAGCAGTCTATGGACAAAGAGAGGCAGTAATCCATCCTTGGCTTTTGTTATACTAGCCAATGCCAACAACCGCTAATTTGAGCTATTTCTAACCAAAAATCAATGTGCCCCAGTTAGCATGTTTTAAATGTCATGCCCATAGTACCTCGGGGAGTCTACAATGTGACGATGTGTTATGTGACAGCTCAAATTGCTTCCATTTTGCTTGGACTGTGAGAGACAAACCCGTTTCCATTAGAGGTCATCAAAGTAGAGCTGCATTGACACAGAGGGCTGAAAAATAACCGATCCCATAAGCAAAGTCTGCTGCTCTTTGAGTGAGGCCTGTTCAGGTTAGCTAATGATTGAGTCAACGTTAAGTGGAAAAAGCACCTGTACATGTGTAGCAGGCAGCTCTGGCCAAATGGATCATCTCTCCAAGTGTGCAGTTTAGATACGAGCACCGTCTCACCAAATTTGAGAGGCCTTCTACGACTATTACTCGTGTTTTTTTGTATCTTTATTTTTTGCACTGACTATTTTGCACCAGCTCTATGCACACTCTGTAGACTCTACCCACACACTCATGCATACAGTACTACACACACACACACACACACACACACACACACACACACACACACACACACACACACACACACACACACACACACACACACACACACACACACATTTACACAAACATGCATATTGACGCCACTCGCACGCACGCACGCACGTACACACACACACACACACACACACACACACACACACACACACGCACGCACGCACGCACGCGCGCGCGCGCGCGCGCACACACACACACACACACATATTGGTACTCCTTGTATACAGTGGGGCAAAAAAAGTATTTAGTCAGCCACCAATTGTGCAAGTTCTCCAGCCACCAATTGTG
Organism: Salvelinus fontinalis; assembly: GCF_029448725.1. Classification (NCBI taxonomy): domain Eukaryota; kingdom Metazoa; phylum Chordata; class Actinopteri; order Salmoniformes; family Salmonidae; genus Salvelinus; species Salvelinus fontinalis. The sequence continues at coordinate 42,605,955 of NC_074681.1, forward strand.
CAAATGAATTTATTTGCAAATTATGGTGGAAAATAAGTATTTGCTCACCTACAAACAAGCAAGATTTCTGGCTCTCACAGACCTGTAACTTCTTGCCCCACTGTATTGAATGTTCTTGTGGTCAAATGGTCCCTCTGTTTTATAATTGTTTTATAAATGTTTTATAATTGAGGACATAAGCAATTACTGGTTGCTACTGTAGAAAGACGTGTTTACTTTAAAGGGGCAATCTTATTCATTTAAATGTCCAGAGTGGATGTACCAATCCCAGATTGCCCCTTTAACCAACGATGGCTGTTGAAGTATTTCCTAACTGGCCAATGGGCTGTATTTGTGAGTATTGTACAATACTGTATAACTTTTTAATCACATTGCATCATAACATGAAAGTAATACAATGCCCAATATGAGAAAGTTGAATGTAACAATCACATAATTGTCTTTGGTAGTACTATGATGAAGCATTAAAGCTCCAATCTAGACAGTAAGATAACATAACATACAATGACACTACAAGTAATGCTAAGCATCTATTCACAGATATATACAGGGAGCAAAGTCATGTCATAAAAGTCAAAAGACACAAATGTCAAAGATAAACAGCATCCTGTCAAAAATCACCAGAGAGCTTACCTTTCTAGTCTAATGATCTCCTGGATTCCTCTTCGGTAATAGATTGGATATAAGATATTTTATATTTAAGTACATGTGCACCTTGCACATGTGGGGTTGAATTGGAAATGGTATGACTACTGAGACTGAATGATAGGGGCTCTATTTCCTGTTCTGTGTGAAAGTTAACCTTCTTACTGTCACATGACTCAGGAAGAGGCTTGGTTTGTGTCTAACAATGAGGTGGCTTCCTCTTCTCGTCTCCTTAATCTGCACTGGTCTGAGGACGCAGGATAGGGGCCAACAAAATGGTTGACGCTTACTGTGAATTTGCTTGATGGAGGATTTAATATTCCGTCTGAAAATCAAAGGTGTTGTTTAATTTGACTATAGGTTGTCTTAAAGTGGCAATCAGCAGTTCAAACAATAACAAAGCGACACCCCACCACTGTTTTGTTAAAAAGACGAGGGATGGGCTGGAGAAATGTAACCACTCTCAAATTCATGAGCTATGGATGCAAGGACTGACCATCCATGATATCAAAATTATAGTTTTACCCAAGTTTTGAGGCTATACAAGTTTAGTTTATATTTCATTTGTTTACAATCATGGTTTAAAACAATGTTATATTTGGGGTTCTGATGGGGTAGGAAGGTTGAATTAAGCTCATGAGGCTCATTAAGCTCATGATTTTTTAGTTACATTCTTCAAGAATCAATGGGTACATATCATTAACTGAAGTAAAACATTTGATGTACAGTGAGGTATTCAGAAGTTATTCATACCCCTTGACTTATTCCACATGTTGTTATGTTACAGCCTGAATTCAAAATGGATTAAATTGATTTGTTTTCTCAAACATCTATATACTCCATAATAACAAAGTGAAAACATGTTTTTTTTAATATTAGCAAATTTATTGAAAATGAAATACAGAAATATAATTTACATACAGTGCATTCAGAAAGTATTCACACCCCTTGACTTGTTCCAGTGTAACGGTCCTGACCTGTTTTATGTTGTTTTTTGTATGTGTTTAGGTCAGGGCATGTGTTTTGGGTGGGCAGTCTATGTTATCTGTTTCTATGTTGGTTTTGGTTGCCTGGTATGGCTCTTAATTAGAGGCAGGTGTTTTGCGTTCTCCTCTAATTAAGAGTCATATTTAGGTAGGGTGTTCTCACTGTTTGTTGGTGGGTGATTGTCTCCTGTGTCGTCGAATGTATGTACCATACGGGACTGTTTGGCTGTTCGTTTATTTTGATGTCATCTGTTTCCTGTCCGTGAGTTTACGTTTAGTTATGTAAGTTTATGTTCAGGTTTCGTCAACGTCGTTTTCTTGTTTTGTATTTTTGAAAGTGTTTTGTTTTTTCGTGTTGCCATCATAGTTTTTTCAAATAAAGAGATGGCCTATTTCCCTACTGCTGCATTTTGGTCTGATGATCCTTCTCTCCTCTCCTCGTCCGAGGATGAAGAGAGAGACAGTCCTTACAGAATCACCCACCAAATTAGGACCAAGCGGCAAGGGAGAGCTCGACAGGGCAACAAGGACTCCTGGACTTGGGACAAAATATTGGACGGGAGAGGTCCATGGGCACAGCCGGGAGAATATCGCCTGTCCCAAAGCTGAGCTGGAGGCACTGAGGAGAGTAGAGGCTACTGGAGAGAGGAACCGGAGCTATGAGGGAACGCGTCTGGCACGGAAGCCCAAAAAGCCCGTAGGTAACACCCAAAAATTTCTTGGGGGGGGGCTAAGAGGTAGTGTGCCAAGGGCAGGTAGGAGACCTGCGCCCACTTCCCAGGCTTACCGTGGAGAGCGGGAGTACGGGCAGGCGCCGTGTTACGCAGTAGAGCGCACGGTGTCTCCTGTACGAGTGCATAGGCCAGTGCGGGTTATTCCACCTCCCCGCACTGGTAGGGCTAGATTGGGTATTGAGCCAGGTGTCATGAGGCCGGCTCAACGCGTCTGGTCTCCAGTGCGTCTCCTCGGGCCGGCATACATGGCACCTGCCTTACGCATGGTTTCCCCGGTTCGCCTACATATGCCGGTGCGGGTTATTCCACCTCCCCGCACTGGTCGGGTGACCGGAAACATTCAACCAGGTAAGGTTGGGCAGGCTCAATGCTCAAGAGTGCCAGTACGCCTCCACGGTCCGGTATTTCCGGCGCCACCTCCCCGCCCCAGCCTAGTCCCTACAGTGCCTACACTACGCACTAGGCTACCAGTGCGTCTCCTGAGCCCAGTTCCTCCTCCACGCACTCTCTCTGTAGTGCGTGTATCCAGTTTGGTGCCTCCAGTTCCGGCACCACGCACTAAGCCTCCTGTGCGTCTCCAGAGCCCTGTACACACTGTATCTTCTCCCCCTACTAATCCTGATGTGCTTGTCCTCAGCCCGGTGTCACCAGTGCCGGTACCTCGCATCAGGTATAGAGTAGGCTTTGAGAGTACAGTGTGCCCTGTCCCTGCTCCCCGCACTAGTAGGAAGGTGCTTATCCTTAGCACGGTGCCTCCAGTTCCGGCACCACGCACCAGGTCTACAGTGCGCCGTATCCGGCCAGAGCCATCCGTCTCACCAGCGCCATCTGAGCCATCCGTCTCCCCAGCGCCATCTGAGCCATCCGTCTCCCCAGCGCCATCTGAGCCATCCGTCTCCCCAGCGCCGTCTGAGCCATCCGTCTGCCATGAGCCTGCAAAGCCGCCCGTCTGCCATGAGCCTGCAAAGCCGCCCGTCTGCCATGAGCCTGCAAAGCCGCCCGTCTGCCATGAGCCTACAGAGCCGTCCGCCAGACAGGAGCCTACAGAGCCGCCCGCCAGACAGGAGCCGCTAGAGCCGCCCGCCAGACAGGATCTGCCAGAGCCGCCAACCAGACAGGATCTGCCAGAGCCGCCAACCAGACAGGATCTGCCAGAGCCGCCAACCAGACAGGATCTGCCAGAGCCGCCAACCAGACAGGATCTGCCAGAGCCGCCAACCAGACAGGATCTGCCAGAGCCGCCAACCAGACAGGATCTGCCAGAGCCGCCAACCAGACAGGATCTGCCAGAGCCGCCAACCAGACAGGATCTGCCAGAGCCGCCAACCAGACAGGATCTGCCAGAGCCGCCAACCAGACAGGATCTGCCAGAGCCGCCAACCAGACAGGATCTGCCAGAGCCGCCAACCAGACAGGATCTGCCAGAGCCGGCAGCAAGCCATGAGCAGCCAGAGCCGTCAGAGAGCCATGAGCGTCGAGAGCCGTCAGCCCGCCATGAGCGTCGAGAGCCGTCAGCCCGCCATGAGCGTCGAGAGCCGTCAGCCCGCCATGAGCGTCGAGAGCCGTCAGCCCGCCATGAGCGTCGAGAGCCGTCAGCCCGCCATGAGCGTCGAGAGCCGTCAGCCCGCCATGAGCGTCGTGAGCCGTCAGCCCGCCATGAGCGTCGTGAGCCGTCAGCCTGCCATGAGCGTCGTGAGCCGTCAGCCTGCCATGAGCGTCGAGAGCCGTCAGCCTGCCATGAGCGTCGAGAGCCGTCAGCCAGCCATGAGCGTCGAGAGCCGCTCAGCCAGGATCTGCCAGAGTATCACAGCCGGGACCTGCCCTTTGTCCCGGTGCTGCCCTTTGTCCCGGTGCTGCCCTTTGTCCCGGTGCTGCCCCTTATCCCGGTGCTGCCCCTTGTCCCGGTGCTGCCCCTTGTTCCGGTGCTGCCCCTTGTCCCGGTGCTGCCCCTTGTTCCGGTGCTGCCCCTTGTTCCGGTGCTGCCCCTTGTTCCGGTGCTGCCCCTTGTTCCGGTGCTGCCCCTTGTTCCGGTGCTGGTCTTTATCCCGGTGCTGCCCCTTGTCCCGGTGCTGCCCCTTGTCCCGGTGCTGCCCCTTGTCCCGGTGCTGCCCCTTGTCCCGGTGCTGCCCCTTGTCCCGGTGCTGCCCCTTGTCCCGGTGCTGCCCCTTGTCCCGGTGCTGCCCCTTGTCCCGGTGCTGCCCCTTGTCCCGGTGCTGCCCCTTGTCCCGGTGCTGGCCATTCATTTAGGGGATGTTAGTTTTAGGGTGGTCATTGGGAGGGGAAGACAGAAGCGGGGAGTGACTATGGTGGTGTGGGGACAGCGTCCAGAGCCGGAGCCACCACCGTGGTCAACTGCCCACCCAGACCCTCCCCTGGACTTTGTGCTGGTGCGCCCGGCGTTCGCACCTTGAGGGGGGGGTTCTGTAACGGTCCTGACCTGTTTTATGTTGTTTTTTGTATGTGTTTAGGTCAGGGCATGTGTTTTGGGTGGGCAGTCTATGTTATCTGTTTCTATGTTGGTTTTGGTTGCCTGGTATGGCTCTTAATTAGAGGCAGGTGTTTTGCGTTCTCCTCTAATTAAGAGTCATATTTAGGTAGGGTGTTCTCACTGTTTGTTGGTGGGTGATTGTCTCCTGTGTCGTCGAATGTATGTACCATACGGGACTGTTTGGCTGTTCGTTTATTTTGATGTCGTCTGTTTCCTGTCCGTGAGTTTACGTTTAGTTATGTAAGTTTATGTTCAGGTTTCGTCAACGTCGTTTTCTTGTTTTGTATTTTTGAAAGTGTTTTGTTTTTTCGTGTTGCCATCATAGTTTTTTCAAATAAAGAGATGGCCTATTTCCCTACTGCTGCATTTTGGTCTGATGATCCTTCTCTCCTCTCCTCGTCCGAGGATGAAGAGAGAGACAGTCCTTACAGAATCACCCACCAAATTAGGACCAAGCGGCAAGGGAGAGCTCGACAGGGCAACAAGGACTCCTGGACTTGGGACAAAATATTGGACGGGAGAGGTCCATGGGCACAGCCGGGAGAATATCGCCTGTCCCAAAGCTGAGCTGGAGGCACTGAGGAGAGTAGAGGCTACTGGAGAGAGGAACCGGAGCTATGAGGGAACGCGTCTGGCACGGAAGCCCAAAAAGCCCGTAGGTAACACCCAAAAATTTCTTGGGGGGGGGCTAAGAGGTAGTGTGCCAAGGGCAGGTAGGAGACCTGCGCCCACTTCCCAGGCTTACCGTGGAGAGCGGGAGTACGGGCAGGCGCCGTGTTACGCAGTAGAGCGCACGGTGTCTCCTGTACGAGTGCATAGGCCAGTGCGGGTTATTCCACCTCCCCGCACTGGTAGGGCTAGATTGGGTATTGAGCCAGGTGTCATGAGGCCGGCTCAACGCGTCTGGTCTCCAGTGCGTCTCCTCGGGCCGGCATACATGGCACCTGCCTTACGCATGGTTTCCCCGGTTCGCCTACATATGCCGGTGCGGGTTATTCCACCTCCCCGCACTGGTCGGGTGACCGGAAACATTCAACCAGGTAAGGTTGGGCAGGCTCAATGCTCAAGAGTGCCAGTACGCCTCCACGGTCCGGTATTTCCGGCGCCACCTCCCCGCCCCAGCCTAGTCCCTACAGTGCCTACACTACGCACTAGGCTACCAGTGCGTCTCCTGAGCCCAGTTCCTCCTCCACGCACTCTCTCTGTAGTGCGTGTATCCAGTTCGGTGCCTCCAGTTCCGGCACCACGCACTAAGCCTCCTGTGCGTCTCCAGAGCCCTGTACACACTGTATCTTCTCCCCCTACTAATCCTGATGTGCTTGTCCTCAGCCCGGTGTCACCAGTGCCGGTACCTCGCATCAGGTATAGAGTAGGCTTTGAGAGTACAGTGTGCCCTGTCCCTGCTCCCCGCACTAGTAGGAAGGTGCTTATCCTTAGCACGGTGCCTCCAGTTCCGGCACCACGCACCAGGTCTACAGTGCGCCGTATCCGGCCAGAGCCATCCGTCTCACCAGCGCCATCTGAGCCATCCGTCTCCCCAGCGCCATCTGAGCCATCCGTCTCCCCAGCGCCATCTGAGCCATCCGTCTCCCCAGCGCCGTCTGAGCCATCCGTCTGCCATGAGCCTGCAAAGCCGCCCGTCTGCCATGAGCCTGCAAAGCCGCCCGTCTGCCATGAGCCTGCAAAGCCGCCCGTCTGCCATGAGCCTACAGAGCCGTCCGCCAGACAGGAGCCTACAGAGCCGCCCGCCAGACAGGAGCCGCTAGAGCCGCCCGCCAGACAGGATCTGCCAGAGCCGCCAACCAGACAGGATCTGCCAGAGCCGCCAACCAGACAGGATCTGCCAGAGCCGCCAACCAGACAGGATCTGCCAGAGCCGCCAACCAGACAGGATCTGCCAGAGCCGCCAACCAGACAGGATCTGCCAGAGCCGCCAACCAGACAGGATCTGCCAGAGCCGCCAGCGAGCCATGAGCAGCCAGAGCCGTCAGAGAGCCATGAGCGTCGAGAGCCGTCAGCCCGCCATGAGCGTCGAGAGCCGTCAGCCCGCCATGAGCGTCGAGAGCCGTCAATTTTTAGGGCCTTGTATAGAGGTCCTGGATGGCAGGGAGCCATCCATGTAGGCTGTCTCATCGTCGTCGGTGATCAGGCCTACCACCGTCGTGGTGGTGTTGAAGTTTTGCACGGCCACGCAGCCGTGGGTGAAAAGTGAGTACAGGAGGGGACTAAGCATGCACCCCTGAGGGTCCCCCGTGTTGAGAGTCAGCGTGGTGGATGTGTTGTTGCCTACCATCTCCACCTGGAGACAGTAGATAGCCTAGTGGTTAAGAGTGCTGGGCCAGTAACCGAAAGATCCCTGGTTCAAATCCCAGAGCCAGCAAGGTGAAATAATCTGACGTTTTGCCCTAACCCCCAACAACAATTTTTCCCTGGGTGCCGATGACATGGACGTCGATTAAGGCAGCCTCCCGCACCTCTTTAATTCAGAGGGGTTGCGTTAAATGTGGAAGACAAATTTTGGTTGAATGCATTTAGTTGTGCAACTGACTAGGTATCCCCCTTTCTCGACAGGAAATCCAGGGAGGTGTTTCCCAGTAATCCCAGGGTCCTTAGTTTAGTGATGAGCTTGGAAGGCTGGTGTTGAACGCTGAGCTGTAGTCAATGAACAACATTCTCACATAGGTGTTCCTTTTGTCCCGGTGGGAAATGGCAGTGTTGAGTGCAATAGAGATTGCAGTGGATCTATTCGGGCGGTATGCAAATTGGAGTGGATCTAGGTTTCTGTGATAATGGTGTTGAAGTGAGCCATGACCAGCTTTTCAAAGCACTTCATGGCTACAGACGTGAGTCCTATGGGTCAGTAGTCCTTTAGGCAGGTTACCTTAGTGTTATTGGGCACAGGGACTATGGTGGTCTGCTTGAAACATGTTGGTATAACAGACTAAGGCAAGGACAGGTTGAAAATGTCAGTGAAGACACTTGCCAGTTGGTCCGCGCATGCTCATAGTACACATCCTGGTAATCCGTCTGACCTTGCGGCCTTGTGGATGTTGACCTGTTTAAAGGTCTTACTCACATCGGCTACGGAGAGCGTGATCACACAGTTGTCCGGAACAGCTGGTGCTCTCATGCATGTTTCAGTGTTACTTGCCTCGAAGCGAGCATAGAAGTAATTTAGCTCATCTGGTAGGTTCGTGTCACTAGGCAGCTCTCAGCTTTGCTTCCCTTTGTAGTCTTTAATGGTTTGCAAGTCCTGCTACATCCGACAATGTCGTACTACACTATTATTGAACACGGAATGAGTCCATGCAACTTATGAGATTTGTTAAGCACATTTGTAACTTCTGAACTTATTTAGGTTTGCCATAACAAAGGGGTTGAATACTTATTTTAAATTCAGGCTGTAACACAACACAATGTGGGGAAAGTAAAGGGGTGTGAAGGCACTTTCTGAAGGCACTGTATGTTTCGCGTTAGCCACCATATTCTAATGTGAGTATCCTCTGCAAGCCTTATACAATGGCTGCTTTGCGTGATGTATTGTTGTCTTACCTTCTTGCCCTTTGTGCTGTTTTCTGTGCCCAATAATGTTTGTACCATGTTTTGTGCTGCTACCATTTTGTGCTGCTGCCATGTTGTGTTACAACCATGTTGTTGTCATGTTGTGTTGCTACCATGCTGTGTTTTCATGTGTTGCTGCCATGCTATGTTGTTGTCTTAGGTCTCTCTTTAGGCAGTGTTATGGTGTCTCTCTTGTAGTGATGTGTGTTTTTGTCATATATTTCTATTTTCCCGCAGGAGGCCTTTCGCCTTCTGGTAGGCCGTCATTGCAAATAATAATTTGTTCTTAACTGACTTGCCTAGTTAAATAAAGGTTAAATAAAATAAAAAAATATGTATACTGTATATATAATAACAATTTTCAGGAGACCCTAGGCTACCAGAATAGGGTTGTACACTGTTGTGTGGAGATCCACGTGTTAGACATCCACAAAAAATCGTATTATTTTAACATGGACACAGCATGTAAGTAATATAAACATATTGTTTACCCCAAACGAGCTGTAATAAAATGTATATTTGTTTTTTTACAGTGATTCCAATAAAATGCATTTGTAATACCAGACGTGCAATGCTGCTGCTGTAGTCTCTTTGCATTAGCACATGTTTAGCATGACATTTAGAGACATGTGGGGCTAAGTCCAGTAGATAGTAGGCTTACTATAACCACTAATTAGAGTTCTAAGAATAGCAATTTTGCCACCAGCCAAAGTGCCAGTCTTCACTTCCGTAATACATGCTTTGTAAGCATTATGACACCAAACCTCATGCTTATCAAGGTCATTAAACTCTGCTTTAACAAGACTGTAGGCTACATATTTTAATTGTGGTTGAAAGTTTGTTATATATTTAAGCAACAATGTTCCTGGGTACAGCCCTTAGCCGTGGTATTTTGACCATACACCAGAAACCCCAGAGGTGCCTTATTGCTATTATAAACTGGTTACCAACATAAATAGAACAGTAAACAAGTGTTTTTCCATCACACCTGTGGTATATTGTCTGATATACACACTGAAATGTTTCCACCAATCAGGATCCAGGACCCAAACTATCCGGTTTATAATTAAGCAATAAGGCACGAGGGGGTGTGGTATATGGCCAATATACCACGGCTAAGAGCTACTTTTAATAAATTAGCAAAAATGTCTAAAAACCTGTTTTTGCTTTGTCATTATGGGGTATTGTGTGTATATTGATGAGGGGGAAAAAACAACATTTTAATCCATTATATAATAAGGCTGTAACGTAACACAATGTGGAAAAAGTGAAGGGGTCGAATAATTTCAGAATGCACTGTATGTTTTCAATAAACATTGGAGACGAAATATAGTTTGCATGTTGTCACCAAACCAATCTATTGTTGCTAAACGACAACCCCATCTATAGAGATCAGTTCTTTCGGGAGCCCAGATAATCTATTTATAAATCCCATCATTGGATGGTTCGGTAGTTTGGTTTCCCAAGGGACTCCATACACACTTTATCTTTTAAAAGACAAAGCCTCTCTTGTTCATTGTCAGAACACAAAATAACTACAGCCCACAGTCCCTCTGTGTATTCAGCTTGACCCAGCACTGACCAAAGCGTCTCCTTCTCTGATATGCAATATCAATACATATTCAGTATATTTTCATTATATTCAATATTCAATCACTTATTTTATTTAATGCTTTGGTTAAGTGTCTAAAAACGTACAAATTAGCCATCGGTTTGGTTTAACTATAAATTATATTGTTGGGACTTCATTAGTCTGATATTAGGCTCCTGGTGAAATTCTAGTCTGTAAAAACAATTCAAGGATGAGGAAGTAACATTTTAAGACTTGTCATAAGCATAAGCATGAGCCCCTTAAATGGATAGACCAGCCAAATTACAAATGTACATTTTTTTCTTCTTATTGAAAGCAGTCTATGGACAAGGAGAAAACTGCAATCCACCCTTTGGATTTGCTTACCTTGTCACTGCCAAAAATATTTGTATTTTCTAACCAAAATCAATGTTCTCCAAATTTTAAACAAATTAAGTAGCAACACAATCCCCCCCAGAGACTTTGAAATGATTTGGGCATGAAATACAAGTCTGGCAGAAAATATTATGTCGACAGTTATGTATGCTTATCTCCACCAGGGGTTAGTGTTGTTCTATGTGATGAAGTAGTAGGTATTCTCTCCAGACCATGGTTAGTCAGCACTGTTCGACAATACCCATCAAATAACAACAGAAAATAAGATTGAGTTTTATATGAATATTTATTGCAAGCATACAATAGTGGTACAAGTTCACTTAACAAACAAGTCATAACCGTCTGATGGAGCAGGGTTTGCGAAGAGCAGTGAGACGTTGGGCCAATATGTTTAGTGTCATGCAGAAGCCACTGTAGCATTCATACAGCATAATCGTGTTCCTATTTACCTAGATCGTATTCACCAGGATACCAAATGGAGGAAAACAGACAAACAGGGAGGAAATAAACCCAACTTGTCTAATAAGAAATGTTTCTTTCCATTGCGAAAGTTTTCCATTGCAAAAATGAATACTGACAACATTCAACAACAAGAGTTACTATTTACTGGTGGAGTAGATGAAATCACCACCACTAAAATGTTACAAAGGCCATATAAAGGAAGAGGGAATCGGTAATAATGCTAAAGTGGCAAACGCTTTTCATGCAATGCAATGATGCAGACACACACACACACTGTACACACCCACACACCCATGCAATAATGCACACACACACACACCTACCTGTGTGGAATCTATGGTGACACTATTTTGACAATCAATGTCATAGCATTTGATTTTAGGTGAACAACTTTAAGGTGTTATCAAGCAATTACATGGATTTGGAAAGCAAGCAAAAGGAAAATATGCTGTATAATCCATCTGACTTTTCTTGGCTTTAAGTCCATAAGAGAGCACTGAAGTGATTATACATAAACCTTAAAATAAAAAGTTTGATATATTGATGTTTGGGAAAAGTACAAGACAAAACTTGTTAATGATTCACCTAAAATTAACATATGTAAATTAATGTCAACATTGTATAAGAGGGGGGAACCTTTGGGATTACAATACTGCTTCAATATTTTTTCCATATCATATTTTCAGATTAATGCACATAGAAACATTCTTGAAAGCTTTATGTTTTAAGTTGTATTTTAACTTTGAACTTGAACATTGAATTATAATAGGCAACATCAAGTATTACATCTTCATTACCAAATGTTTTGGATGTAAGTTGACGAATGGACATAAAGACACTTTCGGAAGTGCCTTGCCACATGCTACAGCAGTTTTTTTGAGAAATTAATACATCAAAGATAAACTTCTGTTTTATTTTACAGACATAAAGCATGTTTGACTAAATGGAGACCAGGTGAGATATTTTTCCTTCAGGGCATGTATCATCATGTTGCTACCTATGTACTAAATGTTAACTATGTACGGTTCACCTTTGTACCTATTTCTCCTGCTCAACACTCAAAATGCATATCCTTTGTATAATCTATAAGGCCCAAAATTAAGGCATAATTATCTGTGCACTGTGCTTAATATGGAAATGACATGATGTACTTCCCAATGACCAACATTCTGAACTCATACTCCAACCACTACTTGACAAAAATGGCACAGATGCAGGATACAGACCAAAGAGAACTCTTAGGACACAAGTGAATGTATTGAAGAATGTGGAAAAAAACGTGCACAAATGCAAACTGAGAAAATCTACAAGCAAAGAGTACCGACAACACATTCCTCTACATTTCAGAGAAGTGACTTTAAGTTGCATAATTGCACAACTAACAAAACAACAAATACTTTGTTTGGAATGCTTTAAGAGACGGTAGTGTCATGTTTTTCTTCACAATATGATTTTGACATAACCACAAGGCAAATTGTGCATTGTTTCTCCCCCCACATTTCCCCTATCGTTCAAACCCAGTTTGCAGGGCTTTTGTGCTGTGAATATAAAACAGATAAAGTCCATTATGTCAAATATCATGCACTTTTCTCTGACCCATTGTCTTCAAAATCCCACGGACAAACATCAACCTTTTTGGCAGTGCTCATGGGTTGTTTATAATTAGAACTCAAAGAGTTTTCTTTCGCTGGAGAAGTTTTTGTCTGTGCCATGTTGGTTGGCGCGTTCTCTACCTCCCACGGGCATGCCTCCGCTCTCTTGTTCTCTGACGCCTCCGGGTCTCTTGTCGAGCTTTTCCGTCTCCCAGATGAGGGCGCGGTGACCGGACCGCCCTCAGAGGATTGGCTGACACGTCGTCTTTCCGAGGGCTTGCTGGAGGAGCTCCTCCTCTCCTTGCTCTTTGACCTGTGCTGCTTCTCTTCCTCCCTGTCCCTTCCTCCTTTATCTCTCTCACCCCTCTCTTTGTAGGAGCATGAGCCTTTTCGTTTCCGCTTGGAGTGAGGCGTGGGGCTGGAGCAGTTCTTCTCCTGGCTGGGGGAAGGCGGGGCTGGGGCTTCATTATAGTCCCAGGGACAGATGTCCACCATCAGGGTGGGCGGCTGCAGCAGACTCCCTGTGGATTTGGAGTAGTCTGAGTGGAGGATCTTGGGCTTCCCATCGGTGGGTGTAACACTCTTCTTACTTCTGATCCTCTCTGGGGAGATGGAGTCTGAATCACCTCCCAACACCGGCTGCTCCTCAAAGGCCCAGGGGCACACCTCTGGTTTGAGAGGGAGCGGAGATCTGGGAGACCTGGTCTTCCTTGTTTCTTTGGCCTCGTCTGGTTCACTCCCCTTACCTTTGGAGCGACGTCGGCCTGCAAGTGATTTCCCTGCGGCTCCCTGTTGCTTCTGTTGGGAGCGACTGCCCTTGGTGCTAACCGCACCACCACCACCCCCTCTGTGGACCGTGGTGGTCTCTCCCAGAGCAATGGACACATGCTTCTGTGACCTTCCTTCCGAGGGGGTTGGGGGGTCCTCTACATCCCAAGAGCACACCTCGGAGAGGTCATACAGGTTTCTCCCTGGCTCTGTATTGATGGACGGCTGGCTGCCACTCACCTGCTGCTTCATGATGCCCATCTTGCCCATGGGCGTCTTGGAGTACTCCACCGACTGGCTGATGATCATCTTGGGATAACACTCCTTCTCTTCCGCCTCGTCCACCTCAGACAGCATCCTCCCATCGCAGCCCTTGAGTCCCTTCTTGCTTGCTTCCTCCACGCAATGTGTCTTGCTGGTGAGCCCAGGCATCTTCTCTTTGGCACTGGTTATGACACTCAGTGACTTCTGCATGATGGACGTCCTCAGGTGGATGGGCTTTTTATCCACTGTAAAGTTGTGCGCGCTGGCCGACTTGCAGACCAAGGGCACTGACTCCGTGGACTCGGAAGGTTCAACCCTTGGGGCATGCTCTGGTGACTTCTTCACCTGTCTTCTCATGAGGGATCCAAGCAAGGAACCCTCACCAGCAGCCATTTTGTCCCCACACGAGCTCTCTCCGCCAGCAGTTTCCTCCCCTTGGTCACAGACGTGGTCGTAGCTGTGCGATTTCTTCAGGCCCAGGACCTTGTTTTTCAGAGAGTCTTCCCTGGACTTGTGACCATAGTGGGATGGGTCAAAGGGGTTCCGTCGAAGGGTGCTCCGGTTGCTCCCATGCTCACTACAGTCACGATCCTCACGACTGCCATGGCTGCCGTGCCGGTGCATAGTCTCTGGGATCTCAGTGATGCGCCTCATGAGGGAGCGGCCCAGACCCTTCTTGGAGCTGCGCTTCTTCTGGAGATGGGGGTTGTTAGCCAACATCTTCTTGCGCTTGTAGACCTCCAGTTGGACGTAGAGCTTCTTTAGCTCATCCTAAAATAGCAACACAGAGAGGTGTTGAGAGAGAGAAAAGTGGATGAGAAGGAAAATGATTTCTCTAAGTGTTTGTGCTACAGACATTTTCTGACATCAGACACAAACTAACCATGGTCCATTTTCTTGACAGACCAGAACCTTGCTGCAAGGTAGTGACTTCCCACAGTGTTGGGGCCAATCCTGTTTTTAATCTACATGCTCTCTCTAAACCAAATACCTATGTATACATAAAAACAAAAGGGACACAACATCTCTACCATATCAAACTTTGGCATCTGCTCTAATGAAATGCGCTATGCAAATTAAACTTGATCGTTAATTACTCAAATGTGGTGCCGTCAGTGATACGCCTTCATTGATTGGGCATGTTCCCAAACAAAATGTATTTTCCTTTGTTAAGACACAGCAAATGGGTGCTTAATCTAACCAGTCTCTTCTCTGTAAAATAAGCTGAATGGCGCCAGAGGAGATGTCTGCCGTTTCACAGGCTCCTACGCAATTGTGCTATTGTGTGTGTTTTTTTGCGTTATTTGTAATTTATTTTGTACCAAATGTTTCTGTCAGGACAGCAATTACACACATCGTACTGGACAAAGATTGTTTCGTTAACGAGTCAGACGTGAAGGATTTACTTCAGACCCAAATCCTTGTCATTCGCATGAAGAAGAGACAGAGATATCGAGGACGTAGGTCGAGGTGCCTTCTAAGATTCCGACAGCGAGTGGGTAATCTGCCTCTACCATCAGTCCTATTAGCCAAAG